>NW_005841842.1:5117014-5136715 GCF_000455745.1 Alligator sinensis | reverse complement strand
CATCTTGGAGTCAATAATGACTCCAAGATCCCTTTCCGCCTCTGTGCTTTCAAGAGGGGAACTCCCCAGCCTGTATGTATGCTGTGGATTCCTTCTCCCAAGGTGCAGCACCCTGCATTTGTCTACGTTGAACCCCATCCTATTCTTGTCTGCCCACTTTTGTAGTCTGTTTAAATCTAGTTGCAGGCTCTCTCTCCCTTCAAGTGTGTCCACCTCACCCCACATCTTAGTGTCATCAGCAAACTTGGACAGCGTGCTTTCCACCCCCTCATCCAAGTCGCTGATGAAGATGTTAAACAGTGAGGGCCTGAGGACTGAGCCCTAGGGTACCCCACTGCTCACATCTCGCCAGGTTGAGTACAACCCGTCCACCACTACTCTCTGGGTGCGCCCCATCAGCCAATTTTTTACCCATCCAACTATGTAGGCATCAATGCTACAGTCGCTTAATTTATTGATGAGGATGGAGTGAGACAGTGTCAAAGGCCTTCTTAAAGTCTAAAAAGACTATGTCCACAGCAACACCATCATCCAAGGATTTAGTTACTTGGTCGAAAAAGGCAATCAGGTTGGTCTGGCAGGACCTGCCTTTGGTGAACCCATGCTGATTGCCCCTGAGCATGATCTCCCCTGCAGGCCCCCCCACAGATGTGCTCCTTGATGATTCTCTCTAAGGCAGGACTAAATCCTACAAGTCACCTACAGATTCCTCTAAGGGTCTTACTGACCTCGATTTCTATTTAATTAATTGAGAGTTTTGGCTGAATAAAACTTCAGAGGATCCAGTCCTAATCTACTGCACAGAAGGTGCATAATATATATTTTAATGAGAGGATGGTTCATTAGCCAGTCTCAAAGACTTAAACCTCTTAATGCTCTTTTACCAAATCAAATATAACAGGAAACACCATGAACAAAACCAAAAACCTGGAGACAATCAGGAACTATGAGAAATTACATCATGCTCAATGCTGCCATTATGATGCGATCAAATATCTCAGTGCAGCAATAGCAACCAAGTATAAAAACAATTCAAAATGTGTTTCTGTAATCCTATTTCTATCAGGAGGGTTGTACAGTATAAACAACACTCAGTATGGATATGATTCCACTTAAAATACTATAATTTACTAAACACTGGGTTGTTTTGACTACTCTTGGCCAAATCCTTGTGCTGTTATAATCTATTAAAGGTTTTTATTTTGCTACATATGTTTCCAGAACAATGAGTAAGCTTTCTCTGCTGTGGTAATACCCCAAGTAGCCTGGTCTGAACTGACAATTTAAAATCATAATATCTCCTAGTAATAGCCCAAAAGAAACAAGAGTCCTGCTAAAAGATGAGTTTATTGTTTGGATTCATAAGTAACACATTTTCTAAAGAAAGTTAAGCCATATATTGAAACACAGTCCTCCAAAAAACAGTATGTTTTTCATCACAACCCTTAAAAAGGAGGTTATAAAATGTATTGCTTTTATTAAGAAGCTGTAATTGTGGTGAAATATAACATGAACCATTGATTCCACTCCTGTTGAAATCAATGAGTGGTTTTCATCAACTTAAATGAAAGTAGGATAAAACCAATAGTTTTTAAATTCTCCACACTTGCTACTGTATTAGCTGTAAGAAAGAGTCAAAGATTGCAAACCACTGTTAACTACAGTAGTCCCTACTCATGCCTCTGGGACCAATTACATGAGGGATAATTGTGTGAATGTGGGTTTACAAGTTGAGACTGTGCTACTGTCACTCTAGTCTGTATCTGAATCTTGATCAGTGGCATAAAATAACCAGTGACCTGCTTCAAAAATACTCTGGAGTAAAAAATAGTTCTCAACTACTTTTTAAAATGTTCAGGCAAAAGTTCATTCTGTGCTAAAACCCTTACAGTCCAGGAAGTGACATTCTCAATGGAGGAATATTTTTCTTTCATTCCTAAACTTCAGGGTAAAAGGATAAGGATAGCAGGGGGTAAAAATTTCTAAGAATGAATTATTTAAACATGGCCTGTAAAAGAGAATAGACAGCAAATCTGTGCTGGCTGAGGAAGAGTTGAAAATAGCCATAGTGATAATAATATTTGACATTGGTATAAAATCTTCCATCCCAAAAGGTTCTAAAGCTTTTTACAAACTATGAGCAAGGTCATACTCTAGACTGCAAGAATCAACACATTTCAAATTGAGTTTGTCCTTTTCATCTTGATGGGCTGGAGCCCCCGAATTAAAACACTGAAAATTAACCTCTCAATACTGAGACCGAACCTTGGTTTATAACATTTTGTTCAAAAGATCTACATGCCCAACACACCATTCGGCTGATCTGCTTTGGCCAAATGAATGCTGTCGAAATTATCAATCAGTTGCCCCAGGTGGTTTAGGTCAGTGGTGCTCACGGTTTTGGCCCCAGGGACCAGAATCATGGATGTCACCCTTGTGTGCTGGGATTAGGCTCTAGGGACCTGCACATGGCCTCTTCCCAGGCAGGATTGAACTCCAGGGCCCTCTGCTGCCTTTGCCCAGCCAGGATCAGGTTCCAGGACTCGTGCTGCCCCCACCCAGCCCCCGTGCCCTAGGCTCAGGCCCTGCACACCTGATCTAGAGATCAGGGCCATGGCCTACCAGACTAGATGACATGGTGCCAAGGGCCAGATCTGGCCTGCATACTGGGAGTTGAGCACCCCTGGTTTAGGCAATTGAGACCTAATGTACTGACCACTGAAAAGGCTTCCTGACTTTCTACAGTTATCTTAGCACCATTAAGCATGTACCTGTGGCCAGATAGATGATATGAAAAAGCATTTCCTTGCCCTGCACCACGTCCACTGCCACATGAGAAAACCGGCTGTTGTCTTCCATGAAGTAAGGAATCGGAATGACAGGCTGAACCACCTCATGCATTAGAATAAATTTTTGGGCATCCTGAAGATTCCTCTCAGTCAGATTCACATATAGACCCTGGTCCATGGTACCACACTGCAAACACAGAAAAAATAACATTTTTCCCCATCAATAACACATCTTCTCTGTTTGCATTACAGAAAACCAAAGTTCAACATGAAAGTCCTAGATCTGTTTTATAGAATTCCAAAAGTATGCCTCAGTTATGTGTTTTACAGCTGTCAGGGGTCTACAGAAAAAATTGAGAGAGTTACACTTAAACAACAGAGTCTAGAGTGGATGAGTCTCTAAAACAAAACATCATCTTCATTTCTAGTGTGAGAGGTCAGCCTGAGCAAAAGCAAATGGAGCCATAATAATATCACATGAAGCTGTACCATAACTTCAGAAAAAAAGAAAAAGTTCAAAAGGTTAGTTTAATGTTCAGTGGTCTCATGAACATGAATATGAATATCAATGCAATCCTGAAGACATGACCAATCACGTCTTATTGTCAGACCATAAAGGTGCAAGTGAAAAACCGCATAGAAGAAGCTTACATGGAATTATTGCAGCTCCTAAAGGACTTAGTATTCATGAAACAAAAAATGGACAACGGGACCTAACAATAATATTTTAATCTGTGACAAATTAATATTTGCTTCAGAACTCTTTATATTATGCAAAAGAAAACTGCAAACATTACCTTCAAACCAACATAAAAATTTACAAAAGGAGCACTTCCTGCCATGAATAAACTGAGCAAAATACATGATGATTATGTTCGTATTATCGCTTTACCACTTCTCATTTTTCTGAAGTATACAAAAATGGATACAGAAAGTGCTTATGTTAAGTGTGTGAGTAAGTAGCCACTCAAATGGAAAATGGACCAGCTATATATGAGATGAGAACACTATATTTGCAGCATGTATCCGGCATGTCAGCATTGTGAAAAGCGCATCATAGTCAGACTATTTTTACTGTACTGAAAAACCAAACCTATGCTATGCCAGAAATGAGCTGAATCACAGCAGAGCCGAGATAACATGCTCTACAGAAATCTCCCAGTTTCGGCTTTCAGCGTTGTTAGTTCAAACAGTTTAGTTTCTCTGAATTTTCAAAGCGGGATGCATCTGAAGCATCAGACTAGTTCAAACTCCCAAAGTGAAGCTCAAAGGGAGCCCAAGTTCACAACTGCTAGCTCTTCCCTATGGGTTTAGGAAGGAGACAGAGGAAAAACAGTGGGCAGGAGGAAGGGACCTTACCTTGCCACACCTTACAAGCATGCAGAAAGCTGGACCAAGGAAAAGCTAAAATGACCAAACTGACTGTATCCTCAGCTGTACAATATTGTACTGATGAAAGCTCAGAGGCACTTCGTTGTCTGGCCATCAAATTCAATACTGGGAAGCATCTTGTGGACCTGGTATTGAAAGCATAAATGATGTACTAGACTTGATGCAGCTATGTGTGTGTACACCTCTCAGAAACCTAGGACACACAGCATTTGATACATCTAATAGAGTGTGAGCATAGTCAGCCTTCCCATTATGTACTTTTGGCTCTTATTTATAACATTCTGAATAGTGTCAAGAATAAATTCACTGTGGAGCAATCTTTCAGATTATATGTCAAAAACCTTTGATCTTTTACCACAGACATAAATATACTACAGAAAACAGTATTCCTTTTCAGTAAGGAGATCAGGGGCTTCACTGAGAAATAAATCATTTGAGTGTCCAATGTGGGTTTTGAAGCTGCAGTGAGGCACTCTGAACTCACAAAAAATGGTTAGCTCTAGCTCAGGGTACAGGGATAGCTTTTTGATAGATGCTGACGTTTCAAATCTGTGAAGCATGGAGCCAAATGCCCCACTTACAGCTAGCTGAATCTGCAGAGCAAAAGATTCATTTGAGCAAAGGTAGCCATTTGGCAACACTCGTGGCACATGGAAATCTGTTAAAATCTACAGTTTAAGCATTTCTTCCAAAAGGGCAGGATATAGCTCTAAGCCCTGGAAGTTGGCTGCAAAGCTGCCTGCACAAAATGGGATATGCTGCAGTTTCATTTTGGCATGTACTGTACAGTAAATGGTGCTGTTGTTTTTCATGTAAATTGCTGTAAACCATGTGGTTAAGTATCGACCATATAAAAAGAAAAAAATCTCAGTGCCCGGAAAATGGTTTGACTAGGAGTTAAGGAACAAGTACACATGAGAATAGGGTTATGTATTAAGCCAGCAGGCTATTTTATACATTTTGCTCAATGTGACATCGTCACACTGGAACCACCACAAGCTTAAGACCTACATGTGAATATAACCTGCTTATTATACAGGATAGCTGAACGCAGTGGTCTTCAGCTACTTCAGCTAAGGGCCAAACATTTCAAAAAGTTACGAGGCCCAGTCAGCAATTTGGGGCAGATATTATGCTCTGCTCTGCTTCCTTTACACCACTTAGGAGCACAAAGGAAATGGAAACCACCCACAATTCCCAACTAGGGGTTCTACTTCATGAATGTAAAGACTTTATACCTCCCACAAGAAGATATGCTAGGCCAGGGGTGTCAAACGGGGGTACACATACCCCCAGGGGTACTTGAGAAGGCCCTAGGGGGTATGCGTGGGCAAGCAGGGACAGAGCACTGCCACACATCATCCCGTGCTGCCCTGCCACCTCCTTACTTCCCTCCCTACCCCCCACTCCACGCCTGGCTGCTGGAGGTACACTGATCCAAAAAGGCTGCAAACTCCTGTGCTAGGTAATCAGAGGGACTTCTGTCAGGAGTGTTTCTAAAATCTAAAACTTGCATGTACAAGTAACACATTAGATAGAAAGATGCTGTCTATGGAAGTATTTCAGTGAAGCTGATGCTTTAAGTCCTGATTTTATGTGGTTTCCATTTCTAGCTCTCTTGTCAGAACCACCTGGTTGGTAACAATCTACTGGGAAGATAAGTGGGTCTTATTCTGCAGAACAATAAAGACCTGCATCTGTCCCTGTCTGCAAATTCCCTTTCATTTTGCAGAAGGTTTCACAAAATGATTCACATGAAACTAATTGATTTGAAAAAGATACAGTCAAATTTGTCAGTCCAGTTTCGGAGGATTACATACTCTTCAGCTGATGGGTTTAAATCAGAGGGCACACTTTTCCGAAACCATTTCCTTTCTTTGCTAAGCTGAAACACAAAGCCTCAGCAATAAGTATGTCAAGCAAATGGGCTTTGCAGGGTGGAGTAGGGTGCTCCTTATATCCACAGTGGTCAGGTTTAGTTGTTGCCTCAAAGCAGGGTAAACACTGCTAGGGTACGCCTACCCAATGGTGCCTAGACAGGCCACAGCCAAGCATGTCACGTTCACTCACTTCTGCATGCAAATTCTATACCTGGAAATATTCTGGTAAAAAAAACTCCAGGAGTCTTTCCAGCTTCTCTCAAGACTTGGTTTTTCTCTAGTGCACTTGAGGAGATGCTGGAACACCCCTGGGAAAGCCTTAGTGGCATATGACCATTTTTATTTTAGCATATGTGCAGCAGTAGGTGAGTGGGGGTGTGCTTGGGGACATGTCTCCATCTAAGTGTAGACATGTCCTTTTTTGGGTCTATGCATCTTCTGCCCCCTGAAAGCTGCAGAAAGATGTTTCCAGACAAGGATTTAGCCAGATGCTTCTGTTCTTCTTTGTCAGATAGCACTCCATTTTTTGATTGTTTTGACACAAATGAACTGGACAAGAGAACCATAGCATGGTTACAAGGTCAGTGCTTGCCTCACACATAAACCCCTTCTTTCACCTTGATAGACTTGTAAATAGCAGAAGACTCAACCTGAGGCTTATTGGAGCTATGGGTCACAGAATCATAGAGAAACAGGGCTGGAAGGGACCTCCAGAGATCAATCGAGTCCAACCCCCTGTCTGAGGCAGGATCATCCCTAACCAAACCATCCTATACAATCCATACTCTAAACTCTCCATAAGAGTACCATCAAACCTGACACAACACAAGACATAACACCCTAACCAGCCACAGGTAAAGCAAGGGAACCATGGCAGCTAAAGTCCTGCCTCTATAAAAGGTTGTTAATATATGTTCAAGAGACCCCAAGCAGAGGACCATGCCCCTTGCTACAGATCTATGGCAAAACCCCCCACAGTCCATACCAATCTGACCATGGGGTAACATTTCTTCCTGAACCCAAATATGGTAATTGGTCAACCAGGAACCTCTGGCTTTGGTATCAGCAAGAACAATGGCACACCCCAAACCCAGCCTTTGTTCCATTCAACACCAAATGCCTCTGAGAGAAGTTTATAAATACCCTGAAGCATTTAGCAGAAAAGTGGGAGAGTGGAGGGGGGACAACCAACATAGCCCAGAAGCATAGGGAATATCCATAGTAGAACGCAGGCAGAGGTATGCCTAGATCATCACTGACCAGTGGCTGTTCAACCTGTACTTGAACACCTCCAGTGATGAAGAGTCCACAACTTCCCTAGTCAGTCTATTCAGTGCCTCACTATTCTAACAGCGAAGTTTTTCCTGATACCCAATCTAACTAATTTTGCTGCAACTTCAAGCCATTGGTGCATATCCTCCTCCTTGCAGCCAGCGATAGAAGGTTCTTTCCTCCTTCTTTATAGCAGCCCTTCAAGTATTTGAAGACTCCTATAACATCCCATCTTAAGAGCCTTTTCTGCAAGCTAAAAATACCTAGCTCCTTCAGCCCGTCCTCATATGACTTGCCTTCCAAGCCCTTTACTATTTTGTTGCCTACGTCTGGATCTCTCTAACTGCTCCATGACCTTTTTAAAGTGGGGAGCCCAGAACTGTACAAAATACTCCACATGAGGCCTAACCAGTGCTGAGGAGAAAAGCACTATTGCCTCCTTTGTCACGTGCCTAATGTTTCTATTGATGCGTCCCAAAACCATATTTGCCTTTTGTGCAGCAGCATCACACTGTAGAGTCATATTGAGTCTGTGATCTTCCAAGACTCCTGAGTCCTTTTCCATAATGCTGCCATCGAGCCAGATGTTACCCATTTTATTTTTGTGTTTTTCATTATTCCTCCCGAGGTGTAGCACCTTACATTTGTCTGCACTGAACTTTGTCTTGTTAGTTCTAGCCCAACTTTCCAATCTCTTAAGATCCTTCTGAATGGTGATCACATTCTCCAGCGTGTTTGCAATCCTTTCCAGTTTTGTGTTATCTACAGACTTGCTCAAGAAGCTTTCTGTATTAGCATCCAAATTATTAACAAATACATTGAACAGCACTGGGCCAAGGACAGACCCTTGTGGGACTCCACTTGAAACCTCCCACCATTTTGACATGAACCTATTAATAACTACCCTTTGCTTATTGCTATTGAGCCAGTCATCTATCTACCTTATAGTATTTTTATCTAGCCCACATTTCTCAATTTTGTTTATAAGGTCATGAAGGACCTTGTCAAAAGCCTTGCTGAAGTCCAAATACACTATATCCACTGCATTCCCATGATCCATCCAAGTATTCATTTTGTCAAGGAAGGAGATCAAGTTTGTTTTACATGATTTATTTTTCATAAATCTATGCTCACTGCTTGGGATCAGCTTTTCCTCCTCCAGATGTTTCAAATGGGTTTCCTTAGGATATGCTCCAGTAAATTCCCTTTTTGTCCTATTTAAAGAAGGTCACTACACTGGCCCTTTTCCAGTCCTCTAGTATGACTTCATAAAGATCATCGCCAAGGGCTACAAGATTTCATTTGCCAGTTCATTCAGTACCCTGCTGATTTGAATTCATTCAGACTCAACAAAAGCTCTCTGACCATCTTTTGTTATCTCCTCCCTCACCTTACTCCCTTCCTTATCCAGATGATCTTTATCAGGTGTCTGGCTTCAGTTTAATTTTTTTGTGAAGACAGGCAAAGTACCTGTTGAAGAGCTCCGCGTTCTTTGCATCTTTGGTTAGGAGTTCCCCCTCGCTTGTTAACAGAGGACCCACAGCTTCTTGGTCCTTCTCTTCTGGCCAACATACTTATAGAACCTCTTCTTGTTGTCCTTAACCTCCTTTGACAGGCACAGCTCCTTCTTTATCTTTACCTTCCTGACTTTGTCCCTGAAGGTTCTTGCTATTTCCTAGTATGCGTCCTTGGTGAGCTGCCCATTCTGTCATTGCCTGTATGCTTTCCTTTTGCTTTTGAGGCATTTTAGAAGCTCCTTGGGCAGTAACATTTGTCTCCTGCCATTCTTCTTGTGCTTCCATTGCATGGGGACAGTTATTTGTTGGGGTTCCGATACTGTGCCCTTACAAGCTCCCAGCCTTCCTGGGAAGTTATCCTTCAATCCATCTTCCCATGACAACATGCCTATTAACATTTTGAGTTAGAAAAAATACATCTCTTTGAAATCTATCATACTAATTTTGCTGACCTCATGTTTTCCCTGTCACAGGATCTGGAATTCTATTGTATCGTAATCACTTCCTCCCAAGTTACCCATCCACTTCACATCCACCATCCATTCTTTCCTGTTAGCCAGGACAAAACCCAAGACAGATGATCTCCTAGTTGTATCCACCACTTTCTGGAACAGAACGTTGTCCTCCACACAAGCTAGGAACTGGCTTGAAAGTTTATGTTTGGTTTCATTGTTCTTCCAGTACATATCCAGAAAATTGAAGTCTCCCATCATTACCATCCCATAGCTTTTGGACAGATTTTTCATCTGCTTGAAGAGTGCATCATCTACCTCCTCCTCTTAATTTGGTGGCCTATAATAAATCCCCACCGTCATATCGTTGCTACATCTTTTGCTTTTCATCTTCACCCAAATGCATTGCGCTTTGCTGTCATCTTCCTCCTGAACTACGGAATAAATAATAGTGTTTTTGACATACCAGGCAACACCACGTTTTCTCTCAACCCCATCCTTTTGAAACAGAGTGTAACCCTCGATGTTGACATACCAGTCATAAAAGCTGTCCCACCAAGCCTCTGTAATGCAAATCAGATCATGGGTCTTTTCATAAGCTACAGCTTCCACCTCATCCTGTTTATTCCTCATATTTCTTGCAATTGTATGCATGCATTGGACATACTTTGCATTTTGACCTACTCACTTCCCTTTTGTAGCACTTGCTGCAGTCCTGTGGCTCTTTGGCCCTTTCCCAGAGTTAAGTTGCTTCTTTGAGTCCTTTCCCCTCTGGACTTTGTGCTCTGCTGCTAGAGGGTTTTGATTACCATCCCCCATGGAACCTTGACTAAAACCTTCCTTACTAGGTTGGCCAAATGACGCCAAAAGATGCTCTTCTTCACTCTCATCAGAGGGATCCCATATCTTGATAGCAGTCCTCCTCACAATAACATCTGCCCATTGTTAAAGAAGCTGAAACTTTCACATCAACAATGCCATCTCAGCCACAGGTTCACTTCCAGGATATGATGGTCTCTGTCTAGATCTTGCCTTCCATTGGAAGAATCTATGAGAACATGACTTGTGCTCCAAACTCCTTATTCCTCCTGCCAAGAGCCTCATAGTCATTTCTGATCTGCTCAGAGTAATTTCTGGCAGTACTGTTGCTGCCTACATGGACAAGCAGAAAAAGGTAGTGATCCAAAGGATGAAAGAGTTCTGGTAGTCTCTCTGTGATATCCTGATTTCAGGCTCCAGCCAGCACACCTTCTGGGCCCCCAGACCTGTATGACAAATTGGTTTCTCTGTCCCTCACAGAAGTGAGTCAAACACCACCACTCTTCTCTTTCTTCTTGGTGCAGTGGTCCTGGAGCCCCTGTCCTTGGGGCCTTGCACTTCCTGCCCTCTAGGCTACTGCCCTCCTCTACCTCATGCCTGCAGATGTCCTCTGCCTTTTCCTCAGCAGTTTCACCACAGAGTGCTTGAAAGCAGTTGCTGACTTCAGTCTGCTGCTCTTCAATCCTGAGGACCCTCCTTCTTTGAGTAGTCACATGAGGCTCCTATTCACATGCAAAGAGGCTGCTCCAATGTGCTGTAATTACAGCATGTCAGAGCAGACTCAATAAATTGAGTCTGCTGGAGCGTGGTAATTACTGTGCTCCAACAGACTCCAGCATCATGTGTATCAGTATCCCCAACGAGCTTTAGTTAAAGCACCCCCACTGCCATTTTTCAGCACAGGGATACTGATACACGTGATTCTCTAGGTACTTTAATTAGAACGGCTCTTAGCTACTCTAATTAAAGCACGGCCTCCCTCTTACCCACCCCCACCCTCTGGCCACACACACTCCCAGAGCATGTCTATAAATGCCCATGCTGGCTCTTTTCCTTATTGCCCTTTGGACTCTCCAGTACCAGCCTCTTGTAACTCATGTCCAAGTAATCTTCCTGGTCCCTGATGCAATGCAGCTTCCAATCTTTGAATCTTCTTCTCCACTGCAGACACCAGCTTTCACTTGGTGCAGGTGAAGTGCCCCTGACCCTCTGAGAGGACCACAAACATAGTATATCCCATGCAGGTCACAACAGCTGACCCAGACTCCATTTGTGCCTCCTTTGCTCCCTGGAGAACACCTACGCTGGAAGGAGAAGGAAAACAAAAGAGTGAAGGGGAAAGACAGAAAAAAGACACAACACAACAACCTGCACAATAAACAACCAAATCAGGACCCTTGCATGCACTCTCACACATATGCACAATCTCCTGCACCCTGGCTCCCTCCTTGGGCAAACTCCCTAAGCAAACTCCCTCTCTGTTTGCGGCCCTCTGCTTACTGTTCATACCATTCACTGGGGGCTGCCTTTTTATTAGGCTTCCTATCCTAGCTCCAGCCCTTAGTTACATAAACCAGCTCCACACAAAGCAAATCCTGTCACTTAGTCATTCCAGAAGGGAAAAGATAGAAAAGGGGGGGGGGGGGGGGAAAGAGAGAGAGCAAGAGCATGAATAAAAACAAACACTCACCACAGGGGAAAAAGTGGGGTGGGAGAAACCCCAAATACACACACCAGGCTCTAGGCAAACACTTTGGCACCAATCACCTACCCTAATTCACTAGCATGGAGAGAAGCCTCATTTTTAGAATGCTTTGGCACAGATGATCTGGACAAAAGAACCATGGCATGGTTACATTATGGCCAAAAGTCAGTGTTCGCCTCACATACAAACCCCTTTTTCTACTTTAATAGACTTGTAAATAGTAGAAAACTGAACCTGAGGCCTAATGGTGCTACAAGTCACAACGTATCTACTTTCAAAACCTCAGTTATTTCATATTGCTCAAAGAGAACACACCTTGTGTACGTAAAGTCTAATAAGATGGATGGGATTTTGATGTTTCGGTTGCTATAACACCATGCAAACTCGGAGACCAGATTCTCTAGTCAGCCTTGTGCACGTGGACTCACGTAATCCCATTGAGCCTTACGAACAAAAATATGGCTCTATCAAGGTTCATGAATCTATCTGCTTGAGTCTAAAGACAATCTGGCTTTTTTTTTTTTTTTGATAACATCAACACCATACCTCTGCCTATCCTAGTTAAAACTTAAAGTAATATATGTCCCATATACATGTGGTTATGATGCAGTGCCAGGCACTTTTCATTAGTGAGCTATGCTAATTAAAAGCACCCGGCACTGTACTGGGAGTAGGTGTATCAGTGTCACAGTGTGCGTTAGTGCTGAGAAAATCGCGGCAGTGCACTTTGAACTAAAGCACATTAAATGTGTTTTAGTTCAAAGTGCACCACCAGCATTTCCTCAGCACTGACATGTGCTGCACCACTGATACATGTGATGTGGGAGGCTGTCAGCACATGTCAACTTACATGCTCGAGCAGACTCAATTAATGCGCTGGATTTCCAGTGAGTTGGAGCAGACTCCCCACATGTGTGCAAGTGCCCTTTGTTACAACGAGAACTTGGTCAAAAATTGCTTATTTTTATGAAACACTTTTAGAAGAATAATTTTTAGAAAAATATCAAATAGTTTGGAAAAATACTAAGTACTATATTTTTGATAATACTAAAAAGTAATTTTTTTGTGAAACAGAATTTTGTAATATGAAAAAATATAGAAAGTAGAACTGAACCTGTGTATTTTAGGAGGATATGAACTGAAGAGAGGGTAATTTTTCCTGAATACACAAATATAATTTGTAATCTGAAAGTATTTTTTCCTTTATAAGCTTGCTCTTCTGTGAAAAATTCCCATAAAATTTTAGAGGTGGGAAGTCATGCAAAAAAGCTGATAAAACATTCATCAGCAAATACTGCTGTTAAAAGTTCACCATTTTTGCTAAGTGACATTCTTAGACTGTCTCTTTTCTTCCTTTAACCAATTTGGATGAAAATATGGGGATATACTTGGCTAAATATCAGTATTATTGATCATAAAGTATTATTGATCATAAAGTAAACAGATGTCTATGCAATGTAAATTATTTCACTGATATCTATCTGAGCAGATGCTTATAACCAGACTGACTCTAGATATGAAATGTCAGGTTCTTGTTTCCTGGTTTGTATTTTGATACCTGTGAACCATCCTATATTTAAGAAATGGAAAGCAACTAATGATAACATCTCCTGTCCATATGTACCTGAAAATTAGGGTTAGGATTGGGATAAGGCAGCCAGGCAGAGCGAGAGTTCTCCTGATATTTGAAGGGTCCACTGAAGGCCTGAGTTATGGCACTCAAGTTGAAAACACAAACTGCTGAGGCTGCTATGCTGTTCCTGTAAAAGATTCCAAGAAAAAAAAATTAAATAAAGGTATTGGGGAATCCATTTACTGACCATGAAAAACAATATTTCCTACTGCAACTCTAAAAGTACTTCAAAAGTTAACTCTGCAACTCTAGAAGTTCATAAAAAAAAAAAAGGAACGGATCAGCCAGAGGGTGGCCAGGACCGGAACGCTCAGATGCTGTGAGTACTCAGCTCCTCTTAGATTCTCACCTGGTTGATTCTGAGAATTGCGCTTGCTTGGTAGTTGGGAGAGAGGGTAAATCTATGCATGAATTCAGCAGCATCCATGACCACAAAGGGCAGCCTGTGCATGCCTCCTACCATATGGATCAAGACCTTCATCTTCCAAGCACTTTATACTAACCCTACTCTGACAACACACCCAGGAAAGGGTTCCAGAAAGTATTAATTTTATACTTTGTAAAACAAAAACATAGAAACAAAACCCCAAACAAAAAATCTGCCTTGTCCAGGATGATTGAGGGAGCCTGGGTTGATACTCAGGAGCTCCTGCAACTCAGTCCTGTTCTGATCGAACTACTTCATACACTTTTCCCCTCACTGGATTCCACATATCAAAGCCACTTTCTTTAGCTAAGGAGGGGTAGATGGGACTAGTCTTCCTGCCCATTAATGAGATAATGCACTGAGATAATGGCACAGCCTGACACTTCCTAGTTCCTCTAGAATCTGGATTAAACCTGTGAAGAGCTGAACTAAACCTAGATCTTCCAAGGCTAAGTGCAGACTGTCAAAAAGTCTGAGGCAGGATACACTAAGCTATGTAGATTGAACTGATAGGCAAGTGAATAGACATTCACTTTTGATTCCCAGGTTGCAGCCACATGTCTTGCAGTGGATCAGGCCACAAGCTGGGAGGCACTAGAGCATGTCTCCCTGCTAGGCTGGAGCAGATAGTTTGGGCCAACCCTAGTCCACCCACCATGCAAGGGGGCCGGGGAAGGGGGTTACAAGGAAGGTGCAAAGCATCCTGGGATGTGGGGGGACTGAGTTAACTTGAATCTGGAGGGGATCTGGGATAGAAGTACAATAAATCAATTTATAGAGCTGTGCAAAACACCATCATTTTGTTTCGACATCTGTTTTGCAGCCCCAAGGAGCACCGCCCAGCGGCGGAAGGTGGGCAGAGCCAGGGATGCACTCTGCCTTCCACCACCGGGCTGAGCTCCATGGGGCTCCGCAACCCCATGGAGTGCAGCCTAGTGGCGGGAGGCAGGCAGAGCCAGGACTGTGCTCCGATCAGCTCCACGAGCCCCATGGAGCTCAGCCCAGCGGCGAGGGGCAGGCAGTCAGGACTGCGCTCCACCTCCCGCCGCCGGGCTAAGTTCCATGGGGCTGCAGAGTTGCTTGGAGCTCACCCCTGGCTCTCCCATGCCTCCCACCACTGGGCTGTTTCAAAACTTGAAACATTTTGAGTGTCCGTATTTTGTTTTAAAGGTGTTTCAAAGCTTTTTGTTTCATTTCGATTTCACTGTTTTGAGCTTGAAACACATCAAAACAGCTTTGAAATGAAACACTCGGTGAAATTTCGCACAGCCCTACCAATTTAATTTAAATCAGTTAAGTCTGATACTGCATCCCTCCAAATTATCTTAAAATTGTTTCAGCCATTTTGAAAGCAGTTTGGCTAGGGACAGACATTACACATAAACCAGTTTAAGTGATCAGAAACTGGTTTAAACCTGTAATAGAATACAAGTTCAGTGCATATAAACCAGTTTAAAAATGGCTGAAACAATTTTAAGATAATTTGGAGGGATGCAGTATCAGACTTAACTGATTTGGGTCAAATTGGTTTATGCAATGTCTTTCCCAGACCCTTCCTAGTTTAAATTAAACCAGAGTCCCCTCAGCATCCCAGCTGCTTTGCAGCCCTGGGCTGTGCTGTCTGCTCCAGAGAACAGAGCTGGCCCTGCCTCTCTTCTCCCTAGCCATGGCTCCAACAGAGACTGCAGGCACAGCAGTGTCTGCCTGGCTTCCCCCTGCACCTCCACCCCACCCCCCGCCTCGCTGCTTGCTATTCAAGCAGGGATCCCCCCGCTACCTCCCTCCTATCTCCCACAGCATGGACCCCAGCCCCACAAACCCTAGGCATGTGGTATGCTAGCTAATGCTGAGAGGTGTCTGTGTGTGCGTCTCCAATTTCACTGGGACAGGCAGACAGAACAGTGTCCACTTAGGGCTTTTTGGAGCTAATCAACAGGTCTGCTGGTAATGTACCTCCATTCCTTCCTTGGAAAAATCTGTTTAAGAAGAGATTGAACTAATGAGAGAGGCTTTTGTTTTGTTGATGGGCTGATAAACACTGTTATCAGCCCCCTGCTGGCTGCCTCACCTGTCAGATTTGCAGACAATAGGAAGAAGCAGGGAGAGGGAGATTGAAAAGCTCAGTCTCATCAACAAGTGCATGCACTGCACACACTCCCCTTTGCCTCAGAGTGCTAGCCTGGGGGGTGGGGTCTGGCAACACTCCCGCCCCTGAGCAGCCAGCAGGGAAAAGCCTGGGACAGTGCAGGCAGGGTGGGGGTTTACACCCTTTTCTAATCAGAGCATCCTGCCCGGGCCTGGCCATTCCCCTCCCCCGCCCCCCCCCCAACAAGCTCAGCACTGTGGAATGAAAGAGAGGGCTAGTCTAGTGCCCCCCAGCTTTGACCTAAGCCACTGCAGGCATGTGCCGGCATTTCCTCAGTCCAGAGAGAATGTCTGTCTGTGCAGTCGCAAACTGGTTCAACCTAGGCAGGTTAGACTAACCTGAGAAGATTGAATCAATTCAGGCTCAGACTTTTTGAATGCCTGTCCCTAGCTTTTATGTGCACCAAACTTATGTTGAGTTACAGATTTGAACCGATTTCAGTCACTTATACCAGTTTATGTGCAATTTCTGTCCCTAGCCCAAATGACAATATGTGGCATTCCCAACATGCCTCATAAGTGCCAGATGACTGGCAGAAGGAAATAAATTACCAGGTAATGTTAACTTAACACTATGTAAGCTCACACACTTAGATAACTAAGCACTAGTCAGGCAAATTGTTCCAATCCCCTCTACTGATATTGAAATATAACATATGTGCAGTGTACTAAGTTTGTATTGTGCAAACGTAATTCTGCGTATCGTGACTATCAGAATTTCTAATATATGACTCAATAGCAAATTACTATTTTGCCATGACACAAAAACATAACTAAAATTACCTCTAAAAAAAGTGCAGCACTTGGGATTTATAAAATATCTGTAAAAATGCCTTTAACAGGAGCAAAACAAATGGAATGTTCAACAGCTAACAGTAAATTAAGGTCTGGAATTGCTCTCCTAACAATGCACATAACTCATGGGATTAAACTCCTGAGCTGTCCCTTTTCACAATGTTAGATAAATGGATAGATAATGAAGCTGGCAGACAGTTCCACAAACTTCCACTGTGGGCAAAACTGCTGACAACTGATCCACATAGCATTTATCTCTTCATAATACTCTGCTGTTTAAATAAGGTCTTAGAAAGCAAAATCTACTGTAGAAGCTTCAAATTGATATTTTACAAACTTATAGGGAAAAGAAAATAATCCCTGGGGATCCAATCTGCCAACAACAAAACAAACATCAAACTACCCTGACAAAAGAGCACTTTGCTTCCTTCTATTTGTCCATGTTATGGCAAAAACCCAAAACCTAGTGCATGAAAGGAAATTTTATATTATGAATATGTGCAGAAACAATTAGTCTCAAATGTGATAAAACCTTGTTGACATAAAGTGCCATAACAGGCAACTCACTCGTAATATTTGCAATAGCACTGTGATTGTGATTGTAAAAAAGAAGTAAAATTGTCCCCTTTGTGGACCAGCAGTGGTATTGGAGTCAGTGGTCACAGCAAACAAAAGGGGGAGGATTTTGCCATGAGTCTCAGTTTTTACAATGAGAAACATTTAACTTTTTCCCCCTCAAGTGTTTTACAGTACTTTTAAACAACCACTGGGGCCAATTTTACAGATAATTCAGGCAAAAATCACTGTACTTTTAAGAAACGCTGATTGTAGCCCAGTAGGGCACAATGTGCTCCTCCATTTACACTGATGGAAATAAGTGCATTCTTGACACTCTCTAGTAAAGCACTTAATTCTTCCACAGGCAGATTGCAGGTTTGAAGTTCATTGAGTCATATAGGGACAAGAAGGCAAACAACTACTGCCCAGTAGGTAAGAGCTCTGGCAGGGAAAAGCAGCTGTGGAGTTATTCAGTGTAAAACCCCAATATTTTGTAAACAAATTTCATGAGTAGATAAACAATATATTGGTGTTTTTCACTGAATTTTTTCAGAGGAAAAACATTCTTAAGCAAAAAAATTCTATAATGATCTGATGAGGTCCTATGTGTAACTTTGGTTATCCTGGAACACAGCATCCTACGCAGCCACCAGAAGCAGCAACTTTAAACAAAGCCTGCTTTCATGGGAAAAAAGGTGACCCCAGGGGTAGAGTCATTCCTAATTCTCCCCTTCCAGATCCTCAGAAGATATATCGTTTGTAGATCATGCCACTTCACCACTCTGTGAAATGGCAAACTCTTCTAATCTGGGGGTGAGGGGGAATGGGCTCCAAGTTCATAAGAGGATCCTCATAATGGTTTTGGAATAGTATTCCTCTCTTGTGGGTTTCTTTTCCCCAGGGAAGAGGAGTGTTGATGCCTTAAAGGCTATGTGGAGCTATCATGTAGTGATGTGTTGAACCCTGCCATAGAACATCAGCTATGAAAGGAATGTCTGTGGCAACTGGTAGTACTTAGTGAAACAAAGAGACAGATTCAGAAACTAGTCATTTAAAAGGAAAAATTCATTCATCTTGTCCCTACCCAACACGCCCAACCCCCAGATTATTATTTTAAAAAAGCAACTCTCAGAGCCAGATCAAAACCAAACCAAACCTTAGATAGTGCAATTTTGGAGGAATTTAGAACCCTAAGTCCAAGGATCCAGTCCTCAAAACCCTGCCTAAGTAGGGTGACCACCCATCCCTAATTGGGTGGGATAGTCCCAAAATGTAAACATCAAGTCCTGGTCCCAGGCTGAATGACTCCAGGACAGCATTGGTCCCGGGTTTCTCTCAACACAGTTCCCATGTCACTCCCTCCCCCTTCTCTCCCCTCCCCACAACCTCTAGGGCTCTGTCCCTCTGGCTGCACGTGTCATTCAGAGACATCACAAAGGTCCTGCCCCCAACATGCTCCAAAAGCTTGAACCCACCTTGAGAATGCCCTCCCCACAAGGGAAAGTGGTGCTTGCCCCCGCTCCTACCATAGGCACATGTGCAGGGCTGGGGAGGGAGGGCAGCCAGCTGTCCTCAAGCCTCCTCCAGCTGTCCCCATTGGTGCCCTATGTCACCACCCCATCACGCTCACTTCTTGTTGTAGAGCTCCTACAGGCAGTGCCAGTGGTATAATACTGTCCTCTCCTCCCATTTCTTTTTTAAATGGCATGCGTCCTGCTTTTGCATTTTGAAAAGACGGTTACCCTATGCCTACATGTTCAGGCACCTGAGAGTCCATAAGCACCTCAGTTTTCACCAGCAGAGCTCCTCAGATACCTAATGTTCTGCTACTGTGCATGTGTAGAGTTACCACTATCCTGGCTGAGCTGAGCATCTTGGTGACTAAGCTTCACAAACTTGTCATCCCTGTGTTCATGTCCTGAGAGTCTGAAACATGCTCTGAGCATATCTAACACACATGGACAGTCCTCAGTTTACTGCAAATCACAGGAACTTTCTCTCAGACATGGCGGGAGTAGAGGGCCTGGCCACCTTATATAAATGAGCAGCTGTTTAGAGCACTACTCCAGGACATGGGAGATTTGGGTTCTACCCCTCTTGTACCTGAGACAGCTCAAGCCTATACCTTCCACCTCTCTGCTCTCAGAAGAGTGCCCTGACCACCAGGTTGGAATGCAAGTCTTATGGACCTAAGAGGAAAGCAAGCAAGAGGGAGCCCAAGGAGCAGCCCAAGCAGTGGGGAATCTTGAGTTCTGGTCTCTGCTCCCAAAACTCATTAAAGAGTCATTAGAAAAAATGCATGAGCAGCACCTGGGAC
>NW_005841842.1:5104386-5116983 GCF_000455745.1 Alligator sinensis | reverse complement strand
AGCAGGAAAGGGCTCTCTTTACTGGGCTAGAGATAGGCTCCCACCTGTTTGCTGCATCTCTCATCCTACAAACCTACCCTTCTTGGTTGTAAAGTTTTAACCAGATGGGGGCAAGATGCTCCTATCCCAGCCTGGCTTGGCCACACTAGAAGTGGGATGCTTATGCAGGCACTGAATTTGGGTCTACAAGGAAATGGAGGAAGTTGTAACAACTAAGCTATTACATTTATGTGTATATTGCACACCCCTGAAAAAGTCACACACCATGTTTTGGAATGGCAGAGTGAAGAAAAAAATAGATTTTTCCAGTCTTCCCTGCCATACCCCCAGCTCAGCCAAGGCTGAACCCTCCAGTGGCATGGAGCAGAGGTACAGCCTTATACTCAGCATCACCTCCCCTTCACCTCCCACTGCTGTTCAGCCAACCAGCTACTGCCAATTTGACAGCTGCTGTTAGAGGGTTAAACCAGTAGCTGGCAGTCCTGGAGCAGGGGAACAGGGAGTGATGCTAAGGATGGGAGTCTGCCCCTGCTCTATGAGCTTGGTGGGGTTCAGCTCTGGCTGGCCTCCTGCCTTTCAGTGTCCCCCTGCCTCATCCTAATATGAAAATCAGTTTTAGACAGATGATTTTTGGGAAAGGGATGCATTTGGCAGGTGAATAAATATGGCATCTAAAAGGTGAGGTCTCTTTCAGCTGTTTTAAAATAAAAAAGAGGAACAAAAGAATAGCTAAGGAGCCTTTATCAGGAGAGGGCTCCAGGCTGTGAATTTCAGTATCACAAAACATCTGATTCGGGTTTGGGGATAGGTGCATAAGCTCTGCAGAAAGACAGGATTTTAGCACAGCCCTTTTCTTCAGCATTTCCTACTGGCTGTCCCAGCATTCTGAGTGTTACGAATACTACCTCTTGGTGCCTAACTTCAATCACTGCATAGGAAACTCAGGTACATAACTTGGGTTTGTGACTCCTAGAATTAAATGCTGAGTGTTGACATTCCTAAGTCTCTTTGTAGAACGGAGCCCTTGCTCATATATACTACCTTTGGCTCAAAACACACAAAAAAAGTATAAAATTATTGTCCCTGTATTAAAGTTGGAAAATCTGAGACAGAGAGAAGCAAAATGACAGATTTTTAAAGGCTTTTGAGCACTTAAAGATACAGATAGGTGCATCTATCTCCATTTTTAGGTATCTAAATACTTTTAAAAACCTGGCTGAAAATGACATGCCATAACCACACAGCAAATGAGTGCAGAATTGGGAAAACAGCTCAACACTCCTGACATTTCACACCAGTGCCCAGTACCATACCTAGACTCCTGGCAGCCCGATGCAAACTTTTAGTAACGGGGCCCCCCTTTGCCAGAGATAATTTTTTTTGTCACAAAAGTCTTTATCACATCTTTGATTTCAATGACTTTAAATAGTTCATTCTCAAATGATTACATTGCCAATCCCGTATATATGCACAATATTAAAACTTTTTTTTTTTGCAATTGTAATTTGTTTTTTTTCATTTTCAGGCCCCCTTTTTGTCTGGGCCCTGTGCAGCTGCCCGGTTTGCCCATACCTATGTCTGGGTCTGCCAGTGTCCCACATATTGAAGCAGGCTGCTGTGCGCAAGCTCCCAACAACAGTAAGGTGCCAAAACTTTTTCAAGGTACTTAAACTGTAATTCTGAACTACTTTATTTTTGACATGTTAGCAAGTTCATTTCCCAACTGTCAGAAATGGAATAACTTTTTTTTTTAATATTGATAAGGTCTTGAAATTTGCTTGAGATTCTTTTTTAAAATTATTTTCTAATGTTAACAATTACATTTTTTTTTATATAATAATGGCTCTTTAGACTTGATTAAGATTTCTTTCTGGGACTCAAACAAATATTAAAACAGGCTGCAAGGTAGTTTGGAATATCTTATACCATTTTCCAATGCTGCTAAAATCACAGATAACAGCACTTTTTAGCCAAATGAGCAATGATCTTGTTATGCTCAAAAATGAGCCAATAACTAAATTGTTTTTCTATAGCTACATTTAATGTTGTATTCCACTAGGAATTATCTTCTTCCCCTTTTGACCTTTCCCCTTGCCAAGCTCCACAAAACAGGTGATATTTTCCTTACTACAGCAAGATGGCAATGCAAATCTTAGGCCCCTCTATATGTTAAATGTATTATGCAATTACCTGGTTAATTGTACAATTAATTTAGACTGGCTACACATGCAAATTAACTATGGTGCTTTAAACTATCCAGTCAGCTATAAAGTTATTACTGGAAACTGTGTAATAACTTTATAGCTGGCCTGTGCCCCTGTGGGTGGGAATCTTATCAGCTGATCAGAGCTCCCAGCTGTGGGGACCCATGTGCACTTCCAAGCCTGGGAGCTTTGAGCTGATGCTGGCTCCCAACCATGGGAGCATATTTCCTGGGAGCCCAATCAGCTGACAGGGCTCCTAGCCCCAGAGTGCCCCACACATTCCTGTCCTGGGAGACCACAGCTGCTGTTAGCTTTCAACTGTGGAGGTACACCCCATGGCTGGGAGACTACACCTGGAAGACCCACATATCCCCACAGCTAGGAGACCAGTTGCTGCACAATCCTAGCCATGGGGGCACCCCATGCACTCCTGTGGCTGGGAGACCAGCTGCTGCAATCTCCCAGCTGTGGGGGTGCGCAGTTGAAGCTGAGAGATTGTAGCAGCTGATCCCCCAGCCATGAGGATCTCTCAGCTGCAGCAGTATATGGGTCTCCCAGCTGTGGTCTCCCAACCATTAGGGTGTATGGTGCACCCCTGGAGCTACAAGATTGCAGCAGTTGCGGTCTCCCAGCCACAGGGATGTGTGGACCACTACCATGCCTGGGAGCCCTGTCAGCTGAGGAGCCTCCCAGCAATGGGAACTTGCTTTTTGCCGGTGCAGGGGGAGCCTGGGATCAATGGGATGTTGGGATCTGATTCGCAATCCCACAATCACGCCTTCTGCCATGCACATAAGGCATAACCAGAGTTGCGATTGTGTGGATCGTGATTAGATCCCATTACACATTTACCTGCAATGTAGAGGGGCCCTTAAGGACAAAGCTTGCCTCTGTTGAGAGCACACTCCACAGAAGCTCACATCTGAAGCATTTGACCCTGCTCATGCAGGCAGGGCACCTTCAGATGGGTCACTGGTTGAAGCACTTTGTTATTTTTGTAATCTCTTTACTCTCTATCCAGTCCATTAACACAAGAACAGGACATCTTTGGACCCTTCACACACACACACACACACACACACACACACACACACACACACACACACACACACACACACACACACACACACACACACACACACACACACACACACACACACACACACACACACACACACACACACACACACACACACACACACACACACACACACACACACACACACACACACACACACACACACACACACACACACACACACACACACACACACACTCTGCAATGTAATAATATGGAATAAGGTATTGTGTGCATGTGTGTAGACATTTTAAAAATGTTTCTTTTGTAAAATACTATGCAATTTACATACACATTAGTGGTAAAGATTCCGTAGATCAAGTCCAATTCTGGCAAGAAGAAAGTACTTTGTAGCTCATTGTAGTAAAATGGAATTTCTCCAGGACGCGAGCAATTCAGACGAGCCTTCATAAAAGTGGTCCAAGTATCCTCCAGCAAAAATCTGCCACCAATATCATTCTTGCAGACCCGAGCAGCCCGAGAGAACACAGTTTTCCCACAGTCATGCTCCACTGCATTCTCTCGAAAGAAGAAGTAGGTGAAGTTCCCAATGTCATAGGATGAGACAAAATTTGGCTCTGAAAACAGTTGGAGAAAAAAGGGAAATAGATATCATGTACAGTTGATACATATGCTTGTCCTTACATGGAAGCTAGGTTTTAATCAAATATAGAAGCAAAACAAAGCATGTGTTTTTAAATCCAAACATTATTGCTATTTTTCTGTGCTGAAATAAAGGAAATCACAATGATGCTGATGTAGACATAGCCTACAGTTTTGCATTTCTGGACATCCCAGGGAAAGTACAGAAAAGGTAGTTACTGAACACATGATTGCAAAAACCTAACAACTTCTAAACATAGTTTGGTGTAATAAACGAGATCTTGACAAGCACGTGAGTCTATCTAACCCTAGTCAGCAAGGGTTTGATCTTGTACTCATTGACAAAATTTGTAAAATTCCCACTGATTTCAGTGTAGCAGTTAAGCATGTATTGTTTGCTTTGATGACAAAGAAGGAACTGTTGAATTGAGACTAACTCCATTAAAACTTGCAATAATTTTGGACTATTTTTGTTGTCTTCTTTTTAAAAAAAAAAGAACAAATATTGATGCAACAGAGTTAACTTGGCAGCAAAAGTGAAAACATGATAGAGAAATCAGACAATACAAAAAAGTAATCTAAGAAATAAGAAACTAAGGAACAAACTACTGAAAGAAAAAGTGAAGTCAGAAATTATGAACAGCAGAAATAATGGGCATATGGCACATTTCCTGTAGCGTTTACTAAGGCTGAATAGTATCCAGGTTGTTGAAGGAGGCTGACAATTTGCTGAGTTTTTTAAAAGAAAAGACAAATTAGATACATGGTCTCTAGAGAAAAAAAAGCTAATTGTAAAATGCTGATGTTCCTAGAGTGGGAATGGGGTAAGAGTTCTTGCTTTCAATTCCAATATTCATTCTAAAAGCCTTTATCTGAATGTTGTCTACGATGCACGTCACTCAAAGAACTTTATTAAGTAGATCTGGGTGAATGTTTTTCAGCAGAACATGCTTGTACTAAAAGATGCTGACTAGACACAATTCCATCGAAAGTTTTGCCTGAAACCACCTGACAGCACATTAGACTCCCACACTCCCTGCCCCTCTGCAAATCCTCCTGGTAGCCTGCTGGATTGCCTTGCTCTTAGGTTTCTCTGGTTGCTCATAGCTTGCCTGGAATTCTACCAGGCTCTGATGCAGCCTGTTTCCCTAGGTGAACAGCTCCCTGGCACCTGCCTACCTGGTGAGGGAAAGGCAGGCCACACAGCTCCCAGGTGGTCCATACAGTCAGCTTGTTTGACTTCCTGACTAGCCAGTTTGCCTGATGGTGGGCTGCCAAGCTCCTTAAGAGAGATGTCCATTTTCTTACAGCCCACCTAGTCTCCCAAGCCTGACCACAGTGTACTTCTACGGCATGGAAGGCAGCTGGCTGCCCAGATCCCAGGACTATTCAGTTCTGCCAATGAGCAGATCTACCAACTGACCAGCTTCCCAACTGGTTGTCTACCTGTCAGGCTGCCAGGTTCGGTGGCCACCAACTCCCCAAGTCTGGAGGCTACCATGTTCCTTGGATGACTGGTTCTTCCTGGGCAGTCAACTCTCTGGCCAGGCAACTGTTACCTACCCAGGCATCCAGGCAACATAGCTGTTTGACTGGTTAGTGGGAGATTGGGTAGTTTGGATGCCTGCCTGCTCAGGGAGCCCTGCATCCTGTCTAGTGAACAGACACGGAGCCAGGCAGACTGAGGAGCTCTGAGGAACATGCTTTGTGTTGGCAAGAATTTCAGTCCTACAAAATTCTAAACTTTTGTCCTGATTTGGGATCATTGTTAAAAAATATTTTTTCCCCATGGGATAGAAATATCATTTTCCAGGCAACTTTACTGACAAATGCCTCCCACATATCCTTCTCACTTGATCCTTCTTTCTATCTCTTGTCCATTATTCATTCTTTTTTTTCTCTCAACCACCTATGATAACTATCTCCTTGTTTGGTTCTAAAGCTGTTGTACTGAACATAGGTCCAGATCCTATTTTGTCTATCAGATGCCTAAGTGTATGTAGGATCCTAAGAGTAATTGGATTGCATCCTGCTCACCTCCCTGAAATATGTTAATGCACCCACATTTTAACACACCATTATCTTAGCCTCAAGACTAAATCACAAAAAGCAGTAAAAGAGGAGGAGGACCCAGCCACCTCTTGCATTAACTGTGTATCAGCAACTTGAGCCAAGCAGAATAAGATCATGGTTCAGTTGACTGGATGAAGCCCATAATATCCATGACTTTGGACACGCTTACACATCCCTGACGGTGACGCTGCTACTGTGCCATGCTTTAGTACTTCCTAAAGGTAGTGTGCTATGCTTTAGTAACTGCCTGTATTGTTCCATGCGTGAGGCACAAAGTTAGTTTTCGCTGCTACTTTGATGTACTGGCAAACAGGGGAGCACACCACTACAGCGAAGTAGCTGTCAGTCACGTGTAGACTCACACGATCACTACATTGCCATAACATGTTGTATGGTGATGTAGGGTGATGTGTAGATGTGCCCTTTGAGTTCTAAAATCTGAAACTAAAGAAGTGAAACGAGAATGGCGTGGAAATAGAAGTAAAGCTGGCATCATGTACAGCACTAGACAAAGAGCTAGGTATTAGTAATGAAAATGATTATTCTATTAGAGCCCTATGGGTGCGTCTATATATTCATTAATGCATAGCAGTTTCTGTGCATTTAATTTAGTACTCACTTAATGAAGTACTAACTAAACACAAAGTAACTCGCACTACTGTGCAGTAGCACTGGCGCATGGGTTTTTAGTGATGCTTACTGTGCAGCAGCCTAATACTACTGCACAGTAGCATATTAACATGGTTTTTGCCCAGCGCGCTACCGCACAGCTTTATTAGGCTTCTGCACATTAACTGTGTCATGTAGACGCGCCCTATATATTCAGACCACTTGCATATAAAATTCACATTACAATCAACAGATCTGCATTCCAAGGAAAGCAAGATGTGAACTTAACTTGTGTTTTCCCAGCACTTACACATTCTCCATGCCACTGTTACAAAATAATAATTATTTTCTATTTCTAAGAGCACACACAATATGCTTTTCACTGTGCAAACACAAAAAAATTCAGAGTCAATGGCTTAAAAGGCTTAACACTTTACTGTTAGAGTTCATATCTGTAGAAATTACACTTAGGTATTTATGAGCACTCATTCTTTATAGATAGAAATATAATACATATATATTCTGAACATTATAAGTGGAGGGAAATGAAATGAGTATTTAAAAACTCAAACTTCCTTCAGTTGCTTTTTCTGTAAAAATGTGAAAGATGAAGATAAAGATAAAGATGTTATCTGGCAAACATTTAAACACCCCTTTCTGGGGGATGACTTGGATGGCCTACTCAAAAGCTGAAATCAGAAATTGATGCTAAAACCTTTACAAAATAGCATACCTCACATATTAGACAGGTTAATCAGTTTGAGCAGATGTTAAATATACATACAAATACACAAGTTTACTTATATGTTGTTTTTCTTATTTATAAACATAAGTTGTCTGTCATCCACTCCTAAAAGGTATCATAATTTCCAGTTCTATGGGACAAACGTTGCACTACTTCTTCACTAAAAGTAACTCATCTTAAAGTACATTTAGGAATGTCAGGCTAATAGGGATAAAAACACTGCTTCTCATTGCCTGACTTCAATTTATATCTGTAACATATCTATTCACTGCTTCTGTTAAACTGTAATGGGTATAAAAGATAACCCTGGACCTCCATTACCATATAATGGATGAGGTTACCTCCCCATCCCATTATCGTTACAAAATGTTCTAATACTCAGGAGAGGGACTACTGCCTGGAATGAAAAAAGATTCAGCAATCTGGATGAAACTTAGGCTATTTGTGTACAGTAGAAAGGTTTAGTCCTATTTAAGTCAATATCCACTAATGGCGTGTAGAAAGGAACAAACCTCATGAGACAGGATGAAAAAGAAGGACTTTCAAACTGTGTTTGACTCTTTACAATCTAAAAGCCCACTTGTTCTTTTAACCTGCTCAGCAGTATCATGACTGATCTATAACACTTTTTTCCTACTTATTGCACAAATCCTAACCATGTAGACTCCTCCATTTTTTCCCCTAAAATATATTTGTAGGAAAATTAACCACTAAGACCCTGGTCTGGACTGGCCCAGTTGAGACTTCTAGCTGCCCAGTGACTTCAACAGAAATCTATGTGAACAGACAAAGACTTGAATGCAGGGTCAGGGACACAGAAAATTGTATTAAAAGTGCTGGAAGTATAAGTGGTGGACAGCTGCTTAGCAGCTCATAACTGTTAGGACTTAAAAAGTCCCATAAGAAGTAGCATAACTGTTTTCATTCTCCATTGACAAAACCATGCAATTTTTTTTTCTGGGCAGCATTTTTTAATGTTATATATAATGCATGAAGTATATGAACATAAACATGTATATATGCATACAGACATGCATGTACATACATATGTATTTGTGTATATGAATATTAATTAATGTGAGGGGGCAGGGAAAATAAATGAAAACACCTGTGTGCATATGCTTTGCTGATTATGAATTGATAAAAATGTGACCTGCTGTTGAAATTTGTAAAAGCTGTTCCTATTTGCATGAAATGTATTCACGCTCTCACCCCTCAGGGGATCCATGGACATGGAGGGATTATCCTGTCAGACTTTATTTCAATTGATTTTTTGGAAGAAAATGGATTGAGTAGCTTTGGAGTTTCAGGGAGAAAAAAAGGGATATTCTTGTCCAGGAAAAAATGAGTTCATAGGTTCCCAGTTACTGCATAGAGAACTCAAATCTATCAGTGTGGAGAAGGCCATCCAGCAAAACCTTGTAATATAAGAAATGAAGTGGCTCTTTTCTTGCTATATTCCCAGATAGTTCTAGAAGGACAAATACATCTTTCAATTTTGAAGGTGATTAGTCACATTATTTGGGTACAAGATGTGTGTTAAGCAAGCACAGAGTTGCTGTGGTATAATCTAAGAATACTGATCTGTGATAACTTTATAAATTCTGAGAGTGATCTGGTCAGTGAGGAAAAATTACTATACAGCTGTAGGAGACTTAGGAGACTTTCCTGTGAGAATACTATGCATAGCATAGAAGAAAAAGAAGCAGAAAGGCAATACAGTAACTTTAGGTAAACAGTCTGCCACTGCACACGTGGGGGCAGTTAGAGGTAACAATAAAACTGTTTGAAGTGAAGGTCCTACTCTGGGCTCCAGACCAGAAAGGATGCAGCTATTTTGTTAATGCTGGGAACTAGAGATCAAAAGGGACTGCGTGGGCAAAATCCTATTCCACTTTACATGCCTAAATGGTAGATATGATGCATTCAGAGTGAAGCACCTAGAAAGTTTCAGATTGTAGTTTATCCTGCAGCCATACCAGTTGGAGGTGGCCCTCCATATGAGTAGGAAGGTCCTCCTTTGTTTTAAGCCAAAAACTAATGGTTAGGGTACTCATCATAGATTTATAGACTGTTAGGGGCTAGAAGGGACCTTGAAGATCATTGGGTCCAGGCTCCCTGTACTTGGGCAGGAAAAGACAGCTGGGGCCAAGTGACCCCAGCGAGGTGACTGTCCAGTCTCCTTTTGAAGATTTCCAGGGTAGGTGACTACACCACCACTGGAGGGAGTTTATTCCACCGTCTGGACACCCTGACTGTGAAGGAGTTTTTCCTGGAACTGAGTCTGATGTGGCCTTCCAGGAGTTTGTATCTATTGCTCCTGGTCTTCCCTAGGGGTGCTCTGGTGAACAGCTGTTCACTGAATTCTTGATGTACTCCCCTGATGTAGCGGTAGGCCGCTACCAAGTCCCCTCTCAGCCTTCTCTTCCGTAGGCTGAAGAGGCTCAAGTCCCTCAGCCTCTCATATGGCTTGTCCTGCAATTCCCTGATCATACGGATGGCTCTTCTCTGGACCCTCTTAAGTTTTTCCACATCCTTGTTGAAGTGCGACACCCAGAACTGGATGCAGTGCTCCAACGTCTCACCAGTGCAGAGTACAGTGGGAGTATCACTTCCTTAGTTTTGCATGAGATGCAATGGTTAATGCATGCCAGTGTGTTGTTTGCCTTGCTGGCCACGGCATCGCACTGCTGGCTCATATTCATGCGATGGTTGATCACTACCTGTAGGTCCCTTTCGACCATGGTGCAAGTCAAATTGTTGGCAAGGGAACATGTTCTAGACTCCCTTAACCAAAAGACAGTTCAACATATATCTCCCACACAGAGATCTAACCACCAGGCCACAGATTACAAATTATACAAGTCTCTCTCCAACCCTCCTCTTGAAGCTGAGGCCCTAGACTATGGATTCTCTATTCACTGAATAACATAGATCAGTTTAAAAGTTTCCAAACCTGTGGAAGCAATGGACCAGTCTGGTACCAAGGAGCCAAGTCCTATTAATTGGGTGAGGACAGCTTCAAAAGAAGAGCTGGGAAAGGGACTAGACAGTCCCTCACTTGTGGCTTGAGTACTGTTCTGGGAAGTCAGAAATATGTAGGTTCAAAACGTGTACAGGTGGGGGCTAGAACATGGGCAACCTCCCCCAACAATTAAGAGATCCAACAGAATTCCTATTCTTGCCTCCTAAACTGCAGTGCATGTCATAGCTGAAATACTGTATTTAAAGGAACATTTTTCAGTTGGATTTGTACCGGTAAGGAGATCCTTTCCTCCAAAGATAAATCCATGGCACTTACTACACGATTTGTTGAAGCCGACTTGAACACACAGTTCCCTCTTGACAAGGTCAGAGTCTCATCCTATTTCTCTCATCTGCCCATACATACTTTCTCATTCAGAGCAGTTTTTCATTTGTAGTCATGCTCGCAGCTACAGGTATCACATGCTTCACCATGGTCTGAAGAGCTGGACACTTGCAGTTGGAAAAGAAATCAGCCCCTTGTGATCTATTTGTTCAATGTCCTAGAGTAGTGTTGTTCAACCTTTTGGCCCTGTGGGCCAAGCAGGTGGCATAGGCCTGTTTGTGGGCCAGATTGGGCTCTGGGGCCTGGCACCACCCCCTTTTTACCCCACACATTGGGACTGGGCCCTGGGGGCCTGACACCACCCCCTCTCCCTAGGGCTGGGTCGCAGGGCTTGGCACCATCCCTGCCCTGTGTGCTGGAATTGGGTGCCAGATCCAGGGTGTTCAGAGGTTTAACAGCAGAGGAACAATGCCACCACTCTCCTGCTGCCAAATTTCCAGAACTGTGGGATGTCCTGCAGGCCAGACAACACAGCACTGTGGGCCAGGTCTGACCTGTGAGCTGGAGCTTGAGCACCATCTTAGAGCTTTGACGTGACTTCATGGTGTACACAGAATTCATTGCACAATGATTCTCTAGCTATGTCTGCCTTGACACCATTCATTGTGCAATGATTCTCTATTTGCAGCCTTGACAACATCCATCAGATCTTTAAATATGAACTAAGCACTGAGAAGTGTTTCAAAGGACTTGCACCAAAGGGGAACCATTTCTCCATTTTTGTATACTTTTAATGCATATGACTTAAATGTATTTCGACGAATAGTTAAAAATGTCTTCAAATTCTCATTTATGGTGGGACCAATAAAATTGTCCTGCAGCCTGTTCTTCAAATTGGCTCTCCAATTTGAAAGCTCTCTACCTTTTCCATGACTTCAGATACATCTGTGGCCTGAGATGCATCAAGAATTTTGATTGCCATGAGAAAAGCAGTCATATAGCTGCACACAGTACAAAAAGCATTCAGGGAGAGACAGATCTTTATCACTTGTCAGCTCATATTCTTAGTCAGTGATGAAGCCCCATATCGGTGCATGCACATTTCTTAACCTTCTAAAATAAAATGCACTTTCACAGCTCTCCAGCATTTCAACAGTTTCTTGATACCTAAAAGAGAACATTCCTGGAATTCTGTCAGCTCCTTGGCCAAGTTTGAAAACTCATTTTAATCCTTGATTGTCATGGCCCCCACATCATACTTAATTTGCTTACATCCCTGCTTGGCTGTGTTCTATAGCACCTTTACATTACAGTCTGCTTGCTGCTAGTTGGGTGACAAAGTATGGGATCATGTTTCTAGCTATTAACTGATACGATGTCAGCTGCAAAAAACAGTAACGGCTAGACATGTAAATGGGATTAGATATCTAAGTGCAATTCTATTCCACCTGGCACCAGTCCCTGAAAAATAATTAATACAATGGGGCTGAGTCCTCCTACTCCTCACTGCTTTTTTGTGATTCAGTCTTAAGGATCAGGTGATGGTACATGATAAAAGTAGATACATTAATGAAATTTCAGGACTTACACAAGGTAGAATAGAATCATACTTGGGTGCCTAAATCCATTTAGACACCCAATAAGTAGAACAGATTCTGGCCACAATTTTTCCATCTTCAAGTCAGTGTCGTTCAAAATGGCACATATTTTATTGTTTATAATCATTGTGTGCTTCTTTGGAATTTGTAAAAAAAAAAATTGTTGATGATGAATGGTTGTCATGGTGAATAGGCTGACCGAGACCATTCCCCACAAAGTCTCATACAAAACTAGCGGAATTTAATAGGAACCCTCCCATTTACTTTAATGCACTTTGGAGCAGGCCTGTATTTGAACTGGAGTGATTCATAGATGTTAGGGTCAGAAGGGACCTCAATGGATCATCGAGTCCGACCCCCTGCATGGCAGGAAAGAG
>NW_005841842.1:5082636-5104355 GCF_000455745.1 Alligator sinensis | reverse complement strand
TGGGTTCAGATGACCCCAGCTAGATGCCTATCTAACCTCCTCTTGAAGACCCCCAGGGTAGGGGAGTGCACCACCTCCCTTGGGAGCCCATTCCAGACCTTGGCCACTCGAACTGTGAAGAAGTTTTTCCTAATGTCCAGTCTAAATCTGCTCTCTGCTAGCTTATGGCCATTGTTTCTTGTAACCCCCAGGGGTGCCTTGGTGAGTAAAGCCTCACCAATTCCCTTCTGTGCCCCCATGATGAACTTATAGGCAGCCACAAGGTCGCCTCTCAGCCTTCTCTTGCGGAGGCTGAAGAAGTCCAGGTGCCCTAGTCTCTCCTCATAGGGCTTGGCCTGCAAGCCCTTAACCATACGAGTGGCCCTTCTCTGGACCCTCTCCAGGTTATCCACATCCCTCTTGAAGTGCAGTGCCCAAAATTGCACGCAGTATTCCAACTGCGGTCTGACCAGCGCCCGATAGAGGGGAAGTATTATCTCCTTGGTTCTGTTCGTCATGCATCTGCTGATGCACGATAAAGTGCCATTAGCTTTCCTGATGACTTCGTCACACTGATGACTCAGTGCATGATGTCCTGCCATGGCACGATTGTACATTCTGACAAATTTCTGGTTAATTGATATATGAATATTCTAACTCAGAACAACAAAAACAACAAAAAAGCTGAGGTCGCAATCCCAAGAAGGCCTTATGCAGACTGCAGGTAAATATGTTTAAAACTACAGTACCAAAAAAAACTCTGTTCATTGGCTACTTAATCCCTGAGGTAGGTAAATTGACTCAATTCACCAATATGCTGCTGTTTGCATTTTCAAGCATTCCTACCTATCCAGTTACTATTAGGCTATTATATATCTTCCTTATGTGGCAGGCTTGTTGGCTAATGCCTGGTGCGCTAGGCTCGGAGAAGCTTGATTCCGATTGGTGGGCTGTTCCCGCCAATCGGGTAACACTTGGGGAGGGGCTGGCCCTCCCCTATCCAGGATGAAGTGAAGAGTCTGGACCTGGTTGTAGACCAGCTCCACCTCACCCTGATTGGTCCCTTTACAACCTGGGGGCAGTGTGCCCAACACACAGAGAGATGTGTGGAGGGTCAGAGAAGAGAGTGGAGCTAAGAAGAGCTGGGAGAAGAGCAGCCCAGTGAGTGGATGCTGTTGCCCTGAAGAGCCCCTGAAGACACCTCTTGCCAGACAGGAGAGGCGGACGGCTTGAGCCCCAGTCAGTGTGTAGTGCAGCACATGGAGTGAGACCCTGGGAGCTGTGTGAGCAGCTCGCGTCTCCAGTCACCCAGTGTACTCAGTGGTGCATGGAGCTCAGACCCTGGGAGCTGCATGAGGTAGCTCAGGTCTGCAACCCCTGGCATGAGGCCGGGACCCCAGAGCTGGCAGCATGGCATGGCACGGGCTGGCAGGACGCTGATCCTGGGAGCCACTTGAGGTGGCTTCAGTCCAATATTTCCTGGCACGCGGCCAGGACTCATGCGCATGCTTGGTGCATGGCTGGTCCCAGGCAGGGACCTAGACCTCGGAGCTGCAGAAGGCAGCCTGAGCCCCCAGCCATGAGCAGCAGGCAGAGCCACTGGTGCCTGAAGTGGGGTACATGGCTGCAAGGGGATCAGAGGTCCCACAGGAGCCAGAGGCTTGCGTCTGTGTCAGCTGAAGGAAAACCTGGCTGGGGTGACAAGGACCCCACATTACCCATTGGAGCTGTGAGTTATCGGGAAAAGGGTTCCCACAGGAGAGGAAGCCCCTGGAAGGGGGTCTAGCACATGGCCCTATGAGGAAAGGGTCCCTGGCAAACCCGCAAGGGGCTGAGGTTCTGGGGCCCCTTCCTTCTCCCCTTTTTGGAACAGTGCCAAGGCCCCTAGCCTCAAAGGGGAGTCTCCAATACTCACAGTGATGTTGATACACTGAAGCGTGTGCAGACACCTCATGTTTTGTAGGTGGCGCCTTATATTTTGTTATTTCTAATGGGAGTTGTTGCTTAACTGTTGTATATTATATATATATTTACCTGTCTTGTTGAATCCCTTATTGATAGCCCCTCCCCCTCCGGTTTGCCAGTATTTATTTTCTGTTCACCTGTATTTACTTGTTGGTTATTTGGACTTAGCTGTGCTTAGCTGTTTCAGATCAATTACTTATCTGTGCTGGGTTCAAGGCCATTGGTGGTGGTATAATTTCCTGGTTGCCAATTATAAAATATAGCCTTATATGTAAAGTATGTATATTGTATATATTTATTAATACCACTTTTTGGGGCATGTATGTGTATATGTTAATAAACCTGTATATAGTTAAACTACTTTTGTTCTGGCCTGACTCAATGGAGAACAGAGGGAATGGGCCGGTATTGCATATTCCTCTCACAGCACTCCTGCCTGGCTACCCATCCCTTTTATTTGGAGAGTGGAGCATATACTTGGGTGCACCCGGGTTACACTTAGGACCCAGATTTTATATTAAGTTTAATTTCTTTCCCAGGGGGTTTAAATCAAAGGCCTCTACATAATTAAGTGGGTATCTGTACAGCAGAACTAATTTTCCCTCAGGCTTGAGAGCTAAAAGTGCACCTACTAAACCTACTGAACAGTTAGTGAAATGGAAGCAGGGTTGCTAAGTGAAGGTACATTCTACACAAAGATACCTGGAGTTCTAAAGCAAATCTTAAAATATGAGATTCTTTGTGCTGGACAATGGAGTCAAGCAGTTAAATACCAGTAATTAAAATAGCATGCACATATGAGAATACTCTTGCTGTTTGGTTTGTTTTCATGTTTGTTTGTGGGAATTTTGCTGCCATCCTCAAAGGCAAGCTAAGCTTGAAGTATAACCTCATACCCCCACTTGTAAATGAAGTTATTTTTATTAGCTCTGTGAAAACAATGGTTTTACCTGATCTGCACTAAACCCTAATGATGTTAGGAAGACCTAGAACCTGTGATTAGGATAAGGTCCTCATCTTTTTGTTCCGTAATGTGTTTTCTAAAATAGAGACTAAGGCAAACCTGTCCTTTTGGCCAAGAAAATCACTTCATTGGAAAGCCAAACTCAGGGCTAGGCAGTATTCAATCAAAGTATCAAGAGTACAGAGCCTAATAATACAACCAGTAAAGATATTCATACCACCTGAGAAGGAAAGATGTAGGTGACCTCTGGACCACAATGGTTGAGTCCTCCCAGTTTCCAGCGTGGCATTTCATTGCATAATATGGTTTCTTGCTAATTGATACTTACATGATGAAAGAGTAATTATGTCTTTAGGGCTAGGGACAGAAGTTACACATAAAGTGGTTTAAGTGATCTGAAACTGGTTTAAACCTTTAACATAACAGAAGTTCAGTGCATGTAAACTGCATTAAAAATGGCCAAAACCAATTTAAGATAAACCTGACTGGATGTAGTATCAGACTTAACTGATTTAGGTTAAATGGGTTTATGGAACTTCTGTCCCAAATCCATTCCCAATTCAAGTTAAATCACAGTCTTCCAGCATCCCAGAATGCTTTGCAGCCCTGGGCTGTGCTGTCTGCTCTAGAGCAGGGCTGGTCCCTCTCTCAGCTATCACAGAGCTAAGGCACTAAAGCCTCTGCTCCCTGCCAGCACTCATCAGCCCAGTGGGACAGGGGGCAGGGGAAAGGACCCCCCAGACAGACCCCCTTTCCTTCTCCATCTGTACAGGACAAGGGGAAGGAAAGCTCCAGCAGTGGTGGAGGGGGGTTTCCCCCCAGCCAGGCCAGAAGGGCTAGCATCAGCTCAGACCTACCCCCTCTCCCCAGGCCCCAGCTGCGGGGGGGGGGGGGGGTACAGAATGGGGGAAAATATCAACCCAGCCCCCAGCCCCCACCCCCCAGCCAGGATCTGCCCAGTGCAGGGGGAAAGTCCCCACTGGGAGCTTTTGGTCCCCTGCAGCCCAGTGAGCCAGGCTGGGATCAGCTCAGCTCCCTCTCAGGGAGGGGGCAGGACTGAGCTGATCCTAGCCTAATGAGCTGGACTGCAGGGAAGCAAAAATACCCCAGTGAGGTCTTTCCCCCACCCCAGCCAGAACCCAGCTAGGGAGGCCAGTGCCGGGCCATGTGTGTTTGCCCCCCACCCCTCCACTCACAGGTGTGGGGCTGGGGTGGGGATGAGGATGAGCCAAGTGGAGCACTGCTAGCCAGCTTGCAGGGGGTGGAAAGTCCCTGGTGGGGGATTTTCCTGCACCAGACAGACACCTGCTGGGGGGCTAGGGTCAGGTGGTATGCTCTCCCTCTCCGAGATTGGGGCTGGGAAGAGATTTTCTGCTGGCTTCCCCTTCCCTGCAGCTAACAAACAGCAGGGTGGGTGCAGGGGGGAGTGATGGCATGTGCCCAGCAACCAATCAGGCCTGGGTTGCCACTGGGTTGCATTAAGCGGTCTTAGGCAGTTGGCCATGAGGGGTGGTATGAGTGAGCTCCCCCAGGCTCCTGGCCTTGGCCAGTGCAGGCTTCTGCCTGTCTTGGCCAACCAAATACTGATCATCAGTTCAGTTTGTTACTGATTCAAGCTCCACAGCTTAGAAAAACCTGCAAAGATTGAATCTATTCCACCTTGGGGTTTTTGAGCCTCTGTAATTAGCCTAGGAGGTCTTTTGCCTTTAAAGGAAAATCATGAGAATGCAAGAAACAGGGTCTGAAAAAATTGCTAACATTATATTTTCTCAAATTTGTGACTTGATGGTGTCATGTCTGGAGATCACATTTGGGGCCTTCTGTCTCATGTTCCAGGGAGAAAAAATTATTAATTAGCAACAGTTTGTGATCTTTAGTTTTGTTATTAGCAATTTTTAAAATTGTGCAATTAGTTGACCTAATGACTTCTGCAATACAGTGCTTAATTTATACTTTTAACAAGATAAAAACAATTTGTACAGTAGTTGTTCACAGCAATTAAAAATAGTTTTGCTTACACAGGATAAATTCACTAATACTAAGGCCTAAAGCAAGCCTAAGGCCTTATACCAGAACTTTTCATCGAATAGCTAACCTGCTACAAATGCTACTCATTTTTAGAACTTCAAAAGATCACAACTTGAATAAAACTGGCTTTTAGAGCTTTTACATTGCTTTGTAGAAAGAAGGAAAGAAGGAAGAAATATCTATTTGCACTGAATTATGCAAAAGGAGAGAAATTTTAGTTTTTGTGAAATTACCAAGAAAGGATAGGAGATATTTTTGGTACAACAAGCACAGCTCTAGTTACACTTTATTTCCAGAGAAATTACCATTTCCTTTAACTGTAAAATCTGGAGCTTTTTGGCAAGGGGGCATTTTTTTTTTTAAACAAACACTGCATTGCATATTTACTGTTGTTTTGTCAGTAAAATATCGTTCATTGTGGCATGCTAGGGAAAAATAGTAAAAGATACTAGTACAGCAAGGTATGATTTGATACCACAAAAGTAACATATTTTTGCAAACTGGTAAACTAAGACAAAATAGAACTCATGATGCCTTGTGGGAGTTTGGTCAGGTTTCTGGTAGGAGCATGGCTATTCACAACCCCTAGTTTTTAGCACATAATCTACATTGCAGTTCCCTAATGGCAGAATTGTATTTAGATTGTACCATATGTCCCTTAGCATTTAGGCACACAGAAATGATGAGCAGATTTGTGCATGTGACCTACTGTTAAGCTGTGAAACTGCTTCTTAGAAAACATTCAAAACATGTCCAGTATCCTTCAATCTAGCAACAGAGAAGAACCCCCTGCATGATCTTTAATCTTGCCCCTGTCCCCAGATACCTTTAAGGAATATACTGTGCGCCTTGCATACAGCTGTAAGAAGAATGATGTGTGTATACCCTAAAGGTATACACACGTGTGCACACCATTCTTACAGATGTGAACAAAAACTAAATGTCTCACAAATTCAAATTTAAAGTCAAGGGAGAAATCACCACAATCTCATTTGTCACTTGTGGAAATTCTGGAAACCAAAGCAATAAATCTGGATTCATTTTCATGATGGTCCCTTCCGACCCTAACATCTATGAATCTATGATTTAATATGAATGAATAAGATTGTTTAATATGATGTAATATATCCATATTCTGTGCCTATCATGACTATTACATGAACCTACCACATCTTTACACTTGAGAAACTCACTCTGATTTCAGAGAAGATAGCATATGCAGAAGAGTTTCATATTTAGATGCAAAGAACAGTAGCTACTCAGTAATTAAATCTGTAATTGGGTTGCCACTTTAAGCCCAGTTTCCTCTATCTATATATTTCAGATACATGTATGCCCCTCTTTATTGTAATAGCTAAACACTTTACAATGTTTTAAATGCAGTTATGTTTATAATACTTATGTGAGATATGGAAATGCTATTAGATGGAAACAAAGCACACAGGGACCAAAGTCACAAGAAAAGGGTATAAAGGAACAGGCAATCTAATCCAGGATTCCCTGAGATCCAAGCTAGCATTTTCACCATTGAACCATCCTTCTCCTGTGTTGTGTTCCTTCTATTCCTAACAAGTACAAGCTTACTGGTTTTAAAATAAAAGGTTATATAAAGAAAATCTACCTCAGTTTGAAACTATCAAATCTGAAAAAAAATGATATGGAGTAACTGAAATATAGTACTCAGAACACAGTAATTTTTCACAAGGCCTCAAAATTTCTTGTTTTATCTATATAGTATTATCAAAAAAATAAATACATAACTACTTACCTACATACAAAGTGGAGATTTTGTGCACAAATCGACAAATGCTGGAGATAATCTAATTTCAGTTATGAACGTCTGCATTTTGAATATCATAATATATAATCTGTTCTGGTGAAAGGAGTTTAGCATATCAAATGGGCTGATTTTTCAGAAGTGCTAAGCAATCTTATCTCTTATTTAAAATTATTAATGGGAGATGAAAGTGTTCAGAACCTTTACAAATCAGATCCCAAATTACTTCTGGATACCCAGGACAATTTTTCTAAAACATTTGTGCTTAAAATTAGGGTCCTAAATTCATAATTGCAAAGTTGCTCAAAGGGTGGTCTGAATATAAAAAAATGCTTAGCATATCACAGCTCTTATTAAAGTCAACAAGAGCTGCTAAATGTTCAATGCCAGGACAAAAATCTGAATCCGCTTATTTAGATTCATGACACTTGTCAGGTTGTGGCTGCAGTTACTGAGATGGAGCCCTACTCCAATTCACCTATTTCCGCAGGAGGAGGACTTTTTTCCTTTCTAAGGATTTTTAAGTTGTACATTAGTTCCCATCCTGCAAAGCTCCAATTAAGGGGGCAGAATGGTTTAGTGAATAGGGCAGGGGTGGGCAATTATTTCCAGTGGACGGCCAATTAATGGGTTCTGGTGAGCTGTCAAGTGTGGCATACATAGAATCTTTCAGAGGATACCATTTTAACAAGTTATAGATAAAAAAGAAATCATATACTGTGGGATGGGGGTACACATGTGTGGGGGCGTTGCCTGCATGCTAGGTCCCAGGAGCTGGCCAGGGATGGAGTGGGGAGGGGGGCAAGGGGCAAATGCAGCAGAGCTCTCCTGGACAAGTTGTAGTTGCAGGTGTGGTCCCCTCCCTGCCCATGACTGCCCCCATGGTGCTCTGCATGGGGCCTCGTCTCACCCACTCCTGCCTAGGGCAATGCACTGTACTCCCACCCACACCTGCCAGATAGCACTACTTCAGCCCTGTCCCCCTGGGGCTGCTACTGGTTCAGCTGCAGCCACCTAGGTACTGCTTGGCTCCCCCAACCTCCAGCAGATCCTCCTTCCTCTGCTGCACCACTCCAAGCAGCAAATATGGGGAAGCCATGGGGATGTGTGCCAGGCAGCAGATGCCTAGCCAGGTTGGGGGAAGCTGCAGCCAGGTGGCTGCTGCCCCAGCACATGGGACTCTTGGCCATACCAGGAGCAACTCCGCTGGGAATCTGTGCACACTGGCTGGGACTGTCTAGCAAGCAGTGCTGTCTGGCGGGTGTGGGACAGGTGTGAGTCAGAGTGTGGGGTAGGCTGTCCTGGGCCAGAGCAGGCAGGGCTTGGCCCCATGCAAAGCACCATGGGGACAGCTGTGCCGGATCCAATCAATTGGCGAACTCTATTTTGCTCACCCCTGGAATAGGGTATCAGGCTAGGGATCCAGAGTCTTGGATTACTTACCAGTTGGGTATCCTTATATAAAGTCCCTTGACTTAAATTCTGTTGCCCAATCTGTCTGGTTATGTTTGGAGCTCTTCAACACAAAGATTGGGATAAGATGGTGCTTGGAAATACACAGAGTAGTGATTTAAAGGAAATGTACTCCCTTGGGATTCAGTACCTGCCTTGTTTAATTTATAAACAAATGATTAGGAAATTGAAACATATGATGCTTCCTCTGACCTGTGGAATGGTCTCTGCCACAGACACCATGGTATCCCCCATACTTCAGACAGCTGCTACAACACTGCAGAACAGGATGGCAAAGGTTTACTGATACCATGAAGGACTCCTTCCTTATCTCAACCCTTGATGAAACACCACCTAGTTTCTGGCTCCCACACCAGTTACAGAACAAGTAGGGACATTTTTTATGTGGTGTAGTGAAATGCAAAAAAATGAGCACTCCTGGGGACTAAGAGTCAATCTACTATGTGACTGTGGATGAAAGACACATAGTGGAAGGTTATTTTTGTCAGTGGAGATATCCAAGGAGGACTTATCAGATGCATGTTGGTGGCCCAGATATAGTCAAGTGGATGCAGAAACAGTGATGAACTTCTTAACTGTATTTTCACTTTTGTAATTTTTAATATAGCTGAACAGTTTTCCTTATCTCATGAGCTTCTCTAACATATAAAACAGCAACATTTGTACTTTGTTTTAAATTTGAGTAAAGACATTAAAACAAGGAAGGACTGCCTCATACTATATTTATAGATCAATGAGAATATTAGCTGAAGCCTGCTTTGTTGTAAAAATAATAATTGATAAAATATTACCATTTTATTTGCTGCTAATTATTCCTATCTGCCATAAATTGTAAATTAAATAATAGGATACAGACCCTAATATGCGATGATCCTAAGACTTTTCCCCTCTCAATCTGGTGAATTTTGATGCCCAAGGGAGGGGAAAAAACACACTGACTGAAGCATTAAGCATCATGCAACCAAACTTCCTCAATAATGCAGAATAGTTGCTCCTCCAGACCTGACATAGATCTGTGGTCAGAACTTCCCACAGCTTAGACAACACTGATTCTCATCCTATTCATATTTACATAACTGGAGTTTTATTACTGAATTTATTGCATGAGAACATGGGGCCTTTGGTTCCTCTATTTTGTGTTTTCCTAACCAGAAGAACTAAGAGTGAATTTGTGATTTATTATATAGAAAGTTGAATTTCAGTCTCAATTTCATATTTTACTTCAACATTTCAAAACAGTAGGAGGAAAATCTCAGGAAAAGTGGTCTTGGAAACCTATAACACTATAATATACTAACTCAGCATTGTCTATCTGAGGGGTTAAATTGTAGGTCCCAGACCCCTGGGCCTGATGCCACCCTCCCCATTGCTCTCTTGCTGTTGTTGCCAGGGTCTCTGGATTCTCCTCCCTCCAACTTCTGCTACCTACCTCTGCCTCTGAAGGATAGGGCAGCACAGCCCTTGGGGTTGAAGAAGCCTATAGCTGAGAGGCTCAGGAGGACCACCCATGGATTTCATGTGGCATGGAAACACTGGCGTGGTACACCATGAAGCACAATATGTGGGGACAGCCCATATGATGTGGTGCAGGGGAGCCAACATGATGCAGTGGGGAAGGTGCCCTTAGCAGGGGGTGCCCACATACCGCAACATCTGGCCTGCACAGGATGCGACTTGGGAGGCATGCCAGTGTCTCCTGGCCCCTCAGAATTTAGATAGTCCTGTACTAATTATTGTGCTGGTACTGTCGCCATAGCCAGGACAGATTCAGAAACATCCAGCTCTAAATCAGAGGCTCTGTACTGCTTTGTTTATTATCCTCAAGTAACACGTGTCTATGCTTTTAGACCAGGATGCTTTAATTTGTATTCCTGTTGTAGTGGTAACCTTACAAGTGTCCATGATATGCAAAATGTGACAAATACAGAGATCCTCCTTGATTACCATGGACGTGTTAAAATATAAGTAAAAAATCTCATTTGCATCATTTTCTAAGGTTTTCCGATAAACTCTACAACCCAGAATGCACATTACTAGAGTAAAAACTGTATTTTGCTCACAACAAAAATGTGAATATAATGAAAGGCAAACAAGTATTTGTCTTTTTGCAAAACCAGCCAAAATTGGCATAATAGTCAGGATCGTTTACATATCTCTATTCATATCTTAGGTCTGAAAGCAAAATTCAAGGTTGCAATATCCCCAAGAACACTGCGTTCTTGGCTTACACAAAATATTTCCTGGTTTGGGTAATTACAGTACTTTTCATTATAAAAATGAGGGACAATCTTGAATTATTATAATCATTTGCATTAATCCTTAAAAGCATAAATAAAAGGATTAATCACTGCTCTTAGCTCAGATTTTCTTTCCACATATCCAAATAGCAGTAAAAGTTATTTTCAAACTATAGTATGATTCAGTATGATTCAGTATGATCCCCAACACATTACTGGGAAATTTTAGTAGGTGTACCTTGGAAATATTGAGGGTGTTGTTTGACCTAGAGGCACTTTTTATAATATTAGATTTTTAAAAATAAATAAATATTATAAAACCCCTTCAAAAAGAATATTTTTGGAAGCTTATGCAAGTCTCTTGGATTGCGAATGCCCATGCACTCTTATAGTAGCATATGTATACTATGGTTTCAAAAGTCACAATGTTTTATCTGCCAACAGAGCAGACCAAGGCAAACGCTTCTATACTTTTCCCAGCTGGAAGTCCCTTTAATGAACGTTATGGCTTTATCCTTTTTGGAGATGCATATAATATCAGATGACATTTTAGTTATCAATTCTCTGTAAATTGACTGTGTGGCTATATGTCTTTCATGATTTTTAAAAAAATGTATATATGTTGAGGGCACTTATCGTTGTCTCACTACCATAAAAAAAACAAAAAAAAGACTGATATAGTTTAAAACATGTCAAACAAAACCAAGCCACCTAGGTACATAATCACATACGGCAAAGGGAACTTGTACAGAAAGAAGCTTTATATTCCCAGTGTTTCACAAAATGATGAAATGTAAAGGGAGAGTCAGTAGGGATATTAAATATGACAAATCACTGCCTTTCTGCTGACTTCTTTCCTAGATGAAACAAAGAGACTTTACAGAATGAACTGAAGGTCAGACAATGAAGCATATGGACATATCTCCTCTTGGTACTGGTCAACTGAAAAAGAAATGTTCCTACTGACTATGCATCCTGGGGAGGAGTGCAATTCTTGCAAGTACGTCCAGCCTAAATAATGAAGCTAATATACCAAAAGTTTGAATCCTTTGGCCTATTAGCACCTGGTCCAACTTGCAGATGCAAACATAATTAGCTCCTGTACTGGTATCTTAAAAAATAAGCAAGCATAAATTACACCTCACTGATCAATTACAAAGCAAAGCCCAATTAGAAGAATATTTGGCTAAATTTCTTGGACAATTAAAACCCAAAGTTAAAAGACATTTTTGACCATTAGGGTCGTGTTCTATTCTCTTCATGGTCATTTAAGGGTGAAATTACACACTGCACTTAAACCAGTGGTCACCAACCAGTTGATCACAATCGACTGGTCAATCGCAAAGCCTCTTCCAGTCAATCTGAGGCTGGGTGGGGCTGAGCACATGTGTGCTTGCACGCTGTCCCCCCCCGGCCCAGCCCAGAAGGTCAGTCTGTGGGGGGGGAAGGGGGGGCAGATTGAGGCCCCTGCAGTGAGGGACAGAGTGCAGCACAGGCAGGAGCAGGGGCTAAGGTGAGAGTGGCTGAGCTAATCAGAGCATCCTGCCAGGGTCTGGCCATGCCCTGCTCAGCTCAGTGCTGTGGAAGGGAAGGGAGGGCTGCTGTAGTACCTCCCAGCTTCTAGCCCGAGCCACTGCAGGCAGGTGCCTGCATGTCTCTCGGATGTCTGTGCAGTTACAAACTAGTTCAGCCTAGCCAGGTTAGACTAACTTACAAAGACTGAATAAATTTAGGCTCAGGCTTTTTGAATGTCTGCCCCTAGCTGGGAAGGCTCTGTTAACTATTATATATGTACTGTTTCTTTAAATATTGCTATACTGTGTACCTCCTGAGACACCATGAGTACTTTCCATTTCGGTCATTGCTCATAACAATAAAGTTACCAGCCATGTAAGCTGTGTGGTATTCTCTCTCTCCTGTGCTAGTCTAATCTCCTTGCCACTGTGGAGCCACAAGACATAATATTTGAGCCAAAGGTAGGAAGGCGCTCCACCGCAACCATCATATTCTTGCTTATGCATACATCCAGTCTGCATATGTAGATGAGTAAGTACATGCTCATATGATGTGGCCAAAAATAGAATTCTTACTTGTGCATAAGTGGTATTTTTGGCCCTTAGGTGACCAAAAATGCCAGGCCATGCCATGCCACTGAAGAATACTTTCAACTACTAGTTATCACTTCAGTTTTCTGTGAGGTATAAGGTAGCATCAACATTTTAATAATGTTACAATCCACATTTTCATGTAATCTCTCTTAGTAGCTTTGTATAACAAATTGGACAACCAGAAGGTCAGAGGGAAATGCAGTAAAACTACAATGAACCACAAGAGAACGTTGTTGGCAGTGGTTAGCAAATTTCCGTAATCCAATGAGTTTCCTCTCTTCAGGACCAGCACAATCATTCAAAAACTCTCTCATCACATATGCCTGCTTGTCTGCAGAAATGCTTATCCATCTTTCGAGCTGTTGAACCCTTATTTAATATCAAATATTTTTGCCCTTTCATATGATGCCATTGCATTTGATACAAAAATAAGAGGAAAGATGTCAGTGATAATGAAGATGAATCATGAAAATAAATTAAGAGATTCTCAGAGAATTTTTGAGCTTCAAATGTCAGGGTGTGCATCATTTTATTTGTAATAGTAAAACTGTCAATGTCATGTAATCCCCAGTTGCCTTGTGTGTGCCCTGAGGTGTTATGATCCAATGGCTGAGAAGCTCTACTGTATAACATCAAACATGGCTGAAACACTAAAAATAACACACATAGACAGGTCTTTTTAGGTTCCTTGCCAGAAGGAGATCATCAGCCACATTAACAATGTCTGTGTCAGCCCTCAGATGGCCTGCAGCCCAACTGCATGAGAGTGAAGTAACTGCTCAAGACCTGGCACTGTTCCTCAATAACTTTCTACCCAAAAGACATAAGCCTGTTCATTCATTAAAATGTTAACAAGAGCCAGTTTTTTCCATGGTAGACAAAGGGCACATCTACACACTGGTCTACGTTGCTGTAGCGATGCACTACGTCACCATATGACGTGCTATCGCAATGTAGCAATCACATGAGTCTACGCATGATCAGCAACTACTTTGCTGTAGCGTTATGCTCCTCCGTTTTAGTGCACCACTACAGCGAAGTAGCGGTGAAAACTAACTATGCACCATCCCCATAACAACGTCACCATATGGTGACTTGTAAATGCACCGAAAGGGTACCTGTTTTTAAGCGATGGTCATTTAGATCTTTGACAACTACTTGATACAAAATGACAGAAGAAAAATGCTGAAAGAACAATTGGACTGGATCAAGAAATACCCAATTTGCATGTTAGTATATGCTGTTGTGAAAGTGTTTTCCATGAAAATATGAAGTATAAAAGCCATCCATGGTTATTATAGGCTATATTGTACTTGGCCCGCTGGAAGTCTAAAGCATTGCATAGCTGTCAGCAAGGACCTGGCTTACATGACAAGAGTCAGGGAGATATTCTACTTTGTCTGTGTAAATGCTCAGTTCAGCTGTACTTTCAAAGTACTATGCTCCCCTCTCTCCCCAAATATGTTCTACTTTGTTTTACAGAACTGCATGACACTTTCATGCATTTTAATGGAAAGCACGTAGACATCTCCAGATGGCATGTGGCTCTCCATTCAGCTCAATGAGGGACTGTAACCTCTACTAACATGGATCTACTTGGTTAGATTCTACTTCTCCTGGCTGAAAAAGCATAAGCTTCTTTCAGGGCTTTAGCTTGAAAAGACAGATATCAACAGAAAGATGATCTTCCTCTTGCCTACTGGTTAGAGCCCTTGCTCAGGGCATGAGAGCCCTTTCTCAAGACATGAAAGACCCCTGCACCCTCAGAACCTACATCTCCAAGAGCACAGCAGAGTATAGTGTCCTAACTGCCAGGCATTGATGTAGGGACTGCCTTCCACTCTTTTCCAGTTGAAACTGGCCAAGGGAGTCCTGGATTCTGACCCCTACTCCGAAGTGTTTTTCTGCATTTTAAACAAAGGCTGACAGATCTGGAGCTATGCTGTTATAAACATTACTCTAAATTATATTTTAGTAGCAGAGGGCAGGATCTGGCCCAATAGAGTTACATAAATGCAAGTGAGAGGGGATTCTGGCCTTCAGTCCATATGGTGAAAAAGATGGGTGCTACCAGGAGCAGATCCCGTGGCAGTGCAGTGGTGCTGCTCATACACCACTTTCAAATTGGACCTTTAGGAGCCTCTGGAACCTTTTTAAAATCCCCAAAGCAGGTAAGAATCCCTCATCCTTCCCCTCCATGCTCAAAGGCAAGTCCTCGCCCCTCCCCTTCCCCTCTGCTCTTTCTGTTGGCTGCTGCTTTCCCCACTATCCCAAGGGTGGGGAAAGCTTCCAAGCTGCTCCTGCCTGCTGCAACCAAGCTCCACAGAGGCTGGACTCAACTGGGAACAGTGACAGATGCAGTAGCAATGTGCAATGGGGGTTCCCCCTCCCCGCAATTGCTTCCAGGGGACCAAGCAGGGTGGGGGAACCCACCACCTCACCCATCTTCGCTGCTGCCCTTGTTGCTGAGCCCAGTCCAAAACAAGCCTGGCTGAAGTGGGCAGGAGCAGCTTTAAACCTTTCCTTGGAGCAATGGAGAAACATCAGTGGCAGGCATGGTGGGGGGAGCAGGGAAAGGGGAGAGGAGGGGACATGCCTTTGATTATGGAGTGGAAGGCGGAGGGATTCTTACATGCTTTGGGGACTTTAAAAAGTCTGTCTGTCTGCACCAATGGGTTGTGGGGAAGCAGGTTGGGGGCAGGGGTGCAACTACCCCTGCAGCATGGGTGGCTGTTCCTGTACCTGCCTTTGCCAAATCCTAGATCTGCTTTCAGGTGCTACTGTCATAATTCAGTGGTAAATGCTTGCTGTTTGTGTTGGCCTAGTGTTTTAGGAGATTATGCAGCATCTCTATGCTTCCCAGTGAAGTTCAATCACAACAAAAATTAAATGGATTTAGATGCCTCCTTTTAGGCATGTCCAAAAGGAACAATTCAGTCATGTGAGGCATTTAGACATCCTAGCATAATTCCGGCCATTAAATGATGTGAGGTGGAATAGTCCTTTGTGACTTTTAACCTAAAAACAGTGCATCACTTATGCTTCTTAAGAGTGAAATAGAATTCTGCCCTGTGTCCTTTCATCAAGTTCTCTACCACCTCTCCAAGAGGCATGTGAACAACTTTATTTTCTAGTGGGGAAGGCTACTGATGGGGGGGAAAAAAACCAAAAACAGCATGCCTCACTGAGCCTTAAATATCCATCTGCTGATGCAACCTGGTTTTATTATGAGCTTCATGTCATTATGCCAAATATGGCTTCCAATTAACACCACAGATCTTCTTCCTTTAACACATAGTTGGGGGGCCTGTGAAGAATGCTGCTTTGTAACACATGCCAGAAATGTTGCTCTTAGAGGTCTGTCTGGATGGGTTACTTACAAATCCATAAAGTTTCCTATACAAAGAAGTAACTGAAAGTAACTACAGGTCGGTACCAAGACCACAGTGAAGGGGAAGTCACATGCTGAAATGGAAACTTTGTATACAATATTTTCTTTCTAGATATTTTGAATTCCAAACAATGATATCTCATTGTATCCCAGTCACAGTCACATCCTCAAGACAGGGAGAGCTCTCTTGTCTTTTCCCCACTTTTAGCACTCTCAGTAGCAGTCCCTGGTGGTAAAGGGGCTGTTTTACCACCATTCTCAATGTGCCTAGTTAAACTCTTGATTAATCTATATTCTCAAAATAATTCGTCATTAATCTACATTCTCCAAATAAAATTTCCATTCTCAAAAATCTTTCCAGAAAAAGTGAATGCTGAGCATCCCAGCATATAAATAAGGTAGGCAAATGATTTTTCAGAATGCTGCTCAATTATGAAAGGTGGGTCATTGCTTTCAGCTTGACTGAAGGCTTTCCAAATATTTGAATTTACTAGGAAAACAGTCCACTAGTTTTTAAGCCAAACAAGACCTGCCATTTTCAATTATCTTGCAATAAAAAAACATTGCTAATTTCTGAAGTATTGGCAAGTTCACCTAGGAAAGGCTTGAATCAGGGCCTTCGGGTACTTAGAGCGATAGTTCTACCATGCAAGATAAAAGTCAGTTTTCCTCATTGAATCATCAGATACCAGAGACCTGCACATCATCTATATACTGCACTCCACAAATGTGAACCAGCAACACACACTTACCTATCAACTACTGCTGTAGGACTATGTTTGACAGAAAAACTCCATGCTGGTTAGAAAAAAATGACTCACTTACCCTCTCACCTTTTAGTACTACCTATTTTCCTCTCAGTATAGGAAGTGAGAAGCTGCACTATGGGCCAGTGTTGCAAAAGTAAGTGCTATTTGCTGAGAGGTGGCAGAGTCATGTTTGGGCAAGCAGACAGTCATAAGAACAAGTGAACTAACCAATATTATGACACTCCCAAAAGTCCTCTTCCCTCCCCATTCAGTTAAATAAAGTTCTGCTTCAAGCAAGATTTCATTACAACTCTTATTTCATATTTATTCCAAAGTTAAAATCTAGGACCCGGTGATCATCTTAAATCCAAACAGATGACATTGTTGAGGCTAAGAAAATACATCCAGCTAATGCCTATGACAAAAAAACAAAACTTAGGCTTCAGTGGACTGTCAGATATAAAATGTCTTCTGCTTATTAGTTAACTCTAAGCTCCTGTACCCATAAAGCCTTATTTGTGCTCTGAATTTTACACGTGGGAACAATCTCATAGCAATACACAGGTGCATAAAGTTAAGCAAGCAATCCTGATTTCAGGATCAGGGTCACAATGTTTATATGGTGTGTTATTTACCGTAAGATATAACACAATGCATCTTCCTAGCAAGGACAATCCCTAGGAAAATTGATAATTATGTATTATGTATTAGAAAGGCTTTTACATATAAACGGACTGAGAAGTGGCCCTGCTGGGCCTCAGTAGAAGCTCCCCATTTTCTAATTTCTCCCAGCAGGAAGTCCTTATCTGCTGATTATGACTTGTGGCACAGGAAGCATTGCTGAACAGAGAATGGATTAGCTGTTGGAACTGGCCACACTTTGGTCTGGACACTTTCCCTAGGCCACACACAGCTTCAAAGGTGTTGGCCTGCTGCTTAGCCAAGTTGAAAAAAGCATGCGGTTTTTGCCTGTCAAGACAGGGTCCTCCAGACAGAGCCAAAAAAGTTCAATCCATTCTAAATTGCTTACGGTTTGTTTCTGCTTTTCAAGGAATTTAACAGATCATTCAAGACTAGCTACTGTTGTTGGCAGGCTGAGCTGTCCTGTATAAGCACACACCTGAGAGACACTGCACAGTTCATCTCTGCGCCTGCCAACACAGACATATACCATTCTTTTATGCTCAAGTGTACATTTCTACAAATCACTGGTCTATTTACATTTCCTCCCCCAATAATATAAGCATTAAATGCCTACACAGAACTACAGTGATGCAAGCTGGCCCTTGCAATTAAAGATCCTTCACTCTCCAATTCAGATATCCATGCTCATATTTGTAACTGTTGCAAAGTCACCCTGGATTAAGGTTTGGCATACTAACTGAATGCAATGGGATGTTTTCCACATCTCCATATTAGGATTGTTAATGGTCAGCCTGGCTGCATCATATAGGCTAAAGCACAGAAAGTGATTCTTATATGAAATGCGCCTTATGAATTGCATAGGATTCCCAAAGGATTTTCACTATGTAATTGCCATATAAATTCTGTACAGAAAGCATGCACATTATGTTGCTACCTTCTATACTTGATACATTAAGTAAATCACACACTTGGTTCTGATACATGTAGTGAGATTTTTAGAATAAAGTATTCTGAATAAATTTAGAGAAACTAAGTACCCAGAACTCCTCTCTTACGATAAGTAAGAAAGTCAGGATAGAAGGAAAGTAGGAAAAAAGAGAGAAAACAGGATCATCATTTAAAAGATATTATTCTATACATATCTTTTGCTCATTTTTATGTCATACGAATCAGTTGAAAGAAAAATGTCAACTCTTTACAGTAAGAATACTTTCTGCCTTGGCTGGCAATGTCTCACAGGGCCTATATTTCAAAATGTGATCCCTATATTTACATTCATATTCCTTGTGTGTATAGGCCTTGAGGCTCACAGGCCTTCTCACACACACACAGATTTGAACCTATGCCTATAAGCTTTTCCTGAAGTGGAGCTATGCTCACTTGTATGTGCAAACATGCTTGCTCATGTAAATTATATCAGCCATATATGCTAGTGAAAGCAACAAGAATTGTATGCATACAGCTTTATGGGCACAAATGGAAGAAGGGTTGACTCCCCTCTGACAGTGCAGAGTGCTGCATCAAATGCCCTGCATCATAATACAGGGTCTTCATAAAGTCGTGGTGCACTTTTAAACTTTAATAACTTAGGTTGTAGGTATGATAGAAACAATCTGTAAACAGCACTTAAAAGCAAATTCATTAAAGTTTTAGGACAATTAGAGTACACAATGCCACCATCCATCATGATACAGTGCTCAATCCGATCGTCCAACTCCTTGAAAACATTTCCCAGTTGCTCTTGAGTTACTGCACTAAATGCATTGGTGATCCTAGCACTAAGTTCCACCAAAGAACGTGGTTTTGACAAGTAAACTACACTTTTAACATGTCCCCATAAAAAGAAGTCCAGCGGCGACAGGTCAGGTGAATGAGGTGGCCAAGCAACTGGCCCACCTCTGCCTATCCACTTCTCTGGGAAAACATCATTTAGGAACTATTGTACATTCAAAGCGTAGTGGCATGGAGCTTCATCTTATTCAAGAAAAAAATCATTATTACTTATGAAGTCTAGCACTGTGTACTCTAGTTGTCCTGAAACTTTAATAAATTTGCTTTTAAATGCCGTTTACAGATTGTTTCTACCATACCTACAACCTAAGTTATTAAAGTTTAAAAGAGCACAAGGACTTTATGAAGACCCTGTATACTGACCTGCATTTTGTATGGACTTAGCTCTGATCAAAGAAAGGGAGGTGTAGGAACAATTTTAAAATAAAGATAATATTTCAAAAGCCTTCAGGCCCCAAGCACAGACTTCACAGAATGTGGAGAAGTGGAAAGCTGGCCCATTGTACACAAATGTACTGAAGCTTGCCAACACTCACCATTCAGCCACTTGGAGTTGTATTGTGCAGTGCGGAGAGGAGGAAGGGCCCCCAAACTGCGATAGATGGCAGGGTCCCTTCCTGGAAAATCCATGGCGGTAGCAGCATATAACTCCCCACTGGAAGTGAGAAGAGCTGTGGAGTTGTGTTGGGGACTGTAAGGACAGCGAGCCATGCCACTGATCTGATCATGTATCTCTGTTAAGTTACTTAACTGTAAACAAGAGGGAAAAGACAATTAAAACTACATAATAATTACAAGAAGAATCAAACCACATTATCTGTGCAAAAACGTATACACAAAGCTCAAATCAGGTCCCTTGTTATAATGTGGAAAACAAGTAAATCTGTTTGTTTTTCTGACATTGGCCCAAATAAAAGGCATTATCCTAATGCCCAGCTGGCTTCCCTTTTGTATCCAACATGGTCACAGTCTTTCATCATGAAAGATCACAGATCTGTCTATCACAGCTAAGATATTCACTGGGGCTGTGCAAAATTTCAATGAGTGTTTCATTTCAAAGCTGTCTCAACACGTTTTGAGCTCGAAACCGAGAAATTGAAATGAAACAAAAGGCTTTGAAATGAAATGAGGGTACTCAAAATGTTTCAAAAGTTTCAAAACGTTTGGAGTTTCGAAGCAGCCCAGTGGCAGGAGGTGGGGGAGATCCAGGGCTGGGCTCTGAGTGGCTCTGCCAGCCTAACAGACCTCAACCTACCCTCCCAGCACTGCTGGACTCCTCCTGGGGGCACGGGCCCCCAGATCTGTGCGCAGGATGACAGGAGGCTGATGCTGCTGTCTGGGGCCAGCAGCAGCACAAGTCTTCCCGGCACTGGGCACAGCCTTTGCCCAGTGCCAGTCCCAGGCGGCAGCAGCAGACTCCTGTCATCCCGAGTGCAGATCCACGGGCTTGCACCCCCAGGAGGAAACTGACACAGTCCCACTTCCCTCCCATGGGTGCAGGCTCCCAGATCTACACGCAGGATGACAGGAGGCTGTCGCTGCCGGCAAGTGACACAAGTTTTGCTTGTCAGAATTTTGAGGTGCAATTTCCCAGAAACCCCTGCACCCAGCTCTTGAAACTCTGTAGTCTTTATGCCCTCAGAAGGGGCTACCAGCCCTGCAATTTTCATCTGAATTAGGCAAGAAATGACAAAGTTATAGGCATTTTCATGATTCCCCATTATAGCCTATGGGCAAAACGTTGAAACACGTCAAAACTGAAACGGTTTTGACAAAACAAAACGGAACAGTACTTCGAAACTAAACAAAACAAAATAATTAAATGAAACAGCGTCCATTTGAAATGGCAAAATAGAAGTCAAAACAAAATGGTGCTGTTTTGTACAGCCCTATATAGCACTTGACAAACATATAAAAACTACCCTTTGGATTTCTTGTTGTTTTCCAGGAATTGCACAGAAATAACAAGCTCAAAATTAAAAATGAGTTCTTCATCCTAGTGGAACTGCCCATTTGACACAGTGAGCCTTAATACTTTCACCCACAAACTGCCATCATGAAGCTAATAGTGTCTGGAAATGGATGGGCATCACATTTAAGTAGCATACAGCTTCCCAGAGATTTGACGCTGAACAGATATATATATAATTGTTTTGCTTAATGCCACTCCCTCTCCCCCCATGCTCTTCCTCCCAAAAGATCTCCCTGTTCTTGCCAGGGATGTTTTGATTTTTATTATAATTTTATTGATCCTTAACGGAGTCTCACTCTTTCTCTCTGCAACTGAAAGCTATCTCCTTGATCAATATTGTTCTTTGTGATGTCTTTTAAATCTATAAATTACAGAAAGGGACTACTGTCAGTGAAATGATGACAATCTTTTCCAAAAAAACAAAAGTTTCCTTGTTGACACTAACCATAAATCAGTGTCATACATATACTTATCTAAATTTAATGTTTTTTCCGCCCATGGCTACACATCCCTATTTCTGTTAGCACACAAATGCATTAATTGGATGTCCAAATTCCATACATCAGGTTTCATAAATCTCCCTTTTAGGTACACAACTATTTCTAGTTGTGGATTTCAGAAAAACGATTAAACTGCATGC
>NW_005841842.1:5076194-5082605 GCF_000455745.1 Alligator sinensis | reverse complement strand
ATTCCTGCTATCTCCCTTCTTGTGGATGACTAGTTTATATAATGCTTTAAAGTACAAAAATAATTTTTTAAAAGTTCAATTAAACAACTTTTAAAAAAATGAAGGCAGTTTCACATTTTTACCATAAACTATGGAATCCAAGTTAATATGCGTCTTCTCTCAAGTGTATAGATATGTGTATATCTGTATCTTATGATCTGTCTCTCTGTTCCCAAAACAGAAGTCATCCAGAAGATGACTTTGGAAAGGTTTGGTATGATTCACAGTCATGTGAATCACTGTTTTTTCTATGCTTTCTTGATGAAAACTAATCACTTAGCCCTTTCATCTTCTATGAACATGAAAATTATTGTACTACTTATATTAAATGATGCATGCTTCATGTACTTGACATTGTTCTGACAAGTTTGAAATATATTTGAGAAAGCAAATAAAAGGTGATTAGTTTTTAAGTCAAAGCCCTAGTCTAGTTATTTAAGTCTAGTTATTTAATTGATCAATCTCTTTTTGATCAGCATGTTATAGCTGTCTTGTGTCTTTTTTCTGTTAATGCCTTGTTCATGCAAATTTAGTATTTGCACCAAATGTCCTTGGCATGACAACCTACAGAGTGAAATACCGTGGTATGTCAATACATAGGTAGCAGCCATGTAAACTTCCTCACATTATTCAACAACATGCCACATCCCCAATTAGAAGGGACCATGTCCAGAAGAAGCTACTTCAGCCTTGAAAGCTGATTGAATCTCTCATAACCAGCAGGAAACTCCTTAGTGTCAACTCAGGTGCCCCTTGTTCTGTAATATGAAAATGTTTTTACTGTTCAGATCAAAACTTTATCTTACTTGAGAAAAAACATTACGGCTGCATTTGAACTAGACTTCTATATGCAGAAAAGATCAGTACCAAGCTAAAGAACTACCTACTCCCCTTTAGGAAATGTTTGGTTTCAAAACGGCAACAATGCTCTTTACTCTGAGTAGAGGCAGATTAAATCATTGACTCATACCGTACGATTGGTACAAATAGGAGTGAAAGCATTGGTTCCACAGGTGAAGAGACGATCACCACCAACAAGAAGTACACGGATATAGTTCTGGCATTCTTCCTGGCATGAAGAAAAGAAACAATGTATTCAGTGCTGTTGCAAAGGAAACCATTTAAAACTTTACCAATTCTTTGGTGTATATGACAATACATTTTTTAATGATCTCATGTGTGAGTAATCAAGTCTTATACAAACTGAATGCCTAATTACAGGATAGGAATATATTAATCTTAAGAAAATCTCGTAGCAGAGTCACACAAGCCTGTGCTATACTGAATTAATCTTTTACATGTTTAAATGTTTATATATTTAATATTTAATACATACCACTTTGAATAAAAATATCTGACCCACAAGACAAAATGCTATATACTCAAGACAAGCTAGGCCAGAAAGCAAGGATGGTCAATAAATTGATCACTGGTTAGAGTATGTTGAAGTTACCATAGATTAAATGTATGTGCTAAGTCTCTGGATGCATATCTACTCTTTTAGCTTCTTACAAGTGCACAATATAGTTTATTAAAACATGCTGAATTACATGCAAAAGATATACATTTCACCAACTACAGAGGCCCCTCAAAATGGGTACCACACTTTTTCACTAGGCAAATTCACCCTTGAAGAATGATGTTACCATTTTTTATTCCATTAAAGAATATGAAGTTTTCCTGATATCAATTTCTACTTTTAGAGGCTAAAGGCTCTAACAGTAAACTTAAGTATTGATTCATGGAGGACTTTTTGCTGCTAAAAATATATCAAAACTTTGAATCAGGAATATACAAACACTCCTATTAGACAATACCTTTAAAATGAAGCAAAGAAATATGTTTTTAAGAAAACCATTCGCAGACATCTTCACAAATCAAATGCACTGCTAAAATCCCTTCCCGTTTACTTCTATTGCACAAGAACACTTTAGGGTAAAATTTTAAAGCACTTGGTGGAGATTTAGCTAACTGGCTCCTACTGGTATTAATTGGAATTGTGTAGCTAAGTCTGCACACTTTGAAGAGGTACCTTGTTACATTTCAGAAAACCCCATTATCTGGGCTATGGCTACAAACAGTGACAAAAATGCACTGTGTGTACATCTTGCAAATAGGTTTTAATTCTGGAAAATGGGAAAAACAACCTACATAAATTGAACAAGACCTTGCCAGAATGCAAAACACAATAGACAGAGCTACAAAGGCTCATGAGGCAATTCTCACAAGTGTATTCCTCTAGGAATCTTTTCTTCAGTATCAAAAATACAGGAAAAAGAGATAAATATACAACTGAATGTGTGTCTCTCTCAAGTCAAGTAACTTGTTTATTAAATTCAGCTTCTAACATCTCCCAATTAACTCTTAAAGTTTTTTTAAATGTTTTCAAATTCAGAGGCAAGAATCTCTAATGGTGTTATCTTTTACTGGACCAACTGCATAGTTGGGATAGAGCTAGACAACTATACAGTTGGTCCAATAAAAGACATCATCTTAAGAAATCCTTGCCTTTCACAGAAGTCCTGGATCATCAAGGCTACAATATTACGCTAACAGTTCAACTACAGCCTGAATTTGAAACTTGACACTGTACCTTTAATTTTAATTTACCAGAACTGTGTTTTAAATGCTCTTTGAATCAAAACAAAGTAATTAATATTATATATTGATACACCCTGGAACAACCTTTTAAACTTTTGGAAATGATGACCAAAATTGTGGCTATTTTTCTTGCTACAGATTTCTGTTTTCATTCAGTGCGAATGAAATGCTATCTTTGTTTCTCTGGACAGAAGGTGTTGGCAAGTGAGGTACACTGAGAAACAATAGGAAACATTTTTTTTTCTTCTGCCATCCACCCTTTGTAGAAAGCCTTGGAATTTCAGTGTAGGAAAAGCAAGTGGGCTGTAACATTACAGCCCATCCAGACCTACTCAATTCCCTTCATACTCCAAAGCCTGCTAAAATAATTCTGTGGCAAAATGAACTGTACACTGAGTGCCCACTCTTTGCATTTAAGAATGATGTTCTTTTTTCAACTTTAACATTCTTAACATTTTTAAGATACTTTCCTCTTCTGCCTGCAAGCCCTATGCCAACTTTGCAACAATTCATACCGTGCAACAGGATAAGTAAAAGATCTGTGGTCAAATGTATTTGTGTTGCAAGCCTGCTGAAACCAAAATAGATGCAGCAGTGGCCCAAACCAACTGTAGTGACATTTTTACAAGAAACCACATTAATGAATGTTTAAATTAAAATTAAATTAAAAATCCTAGGAAAGAACTCAAAAGCACATTGTCTTTCAAGGATTCATGGAATACTTTTCATACAATTAAGTATTCTTCCTAATTCCTCTAAAAATAGCGATAAAATACAGGCAATTAATAAAAGTCAAAAACTGTTTAGTTGTGTGAATTTTGGTCATCATTTCCAAAAGATTCACTTCCCTGCATTTGCAAGTAACACTCCTGTTATTACAAACCAATAAGCTGTTGGGTTTTTTTGCAAAAAGAACATACTATTGGTTTATTCAGCTTATGGTTTACTACTGTAACCCCACGCACTGGGGGATCTAGGATTTTGAAGAGGGGTGCAGATGGTGTGGTACATATAACAACATATTTTTCTCCATTTTAAAAAGAAACTAGAAGCTTTGCTAATATGCTAGAGGCCTAAAGTTATATACTTTTCAGTTTAAGATCAAAAGCAAAACAAAATATAACTTTATTGAAATGTCATTAATTTGCAATATATTATATACAGACACACAATAAACCAGGCATTACTGTTTCATTAGAACTGTAGCCACTGGAAATAAATGTACATCTCTTTTTCAGATTCATAAAACAAAATCTAGCCTTCTTGGGCACCTTGACAATACATCCAGTGCTTTACTGAAAGTTATTTCCATACCTGTTAACAATTACCTGAGTTAAGAGTTCCACACCTGAGCTAATGTTTTTGCTAGAGCTAAAAACAATCTGCAGTGCTGTGAAATAGCAGCTAACAGACAGCAGAATTGCAGAAGAAAGGATAGCTTGATTAGTAGAATATCAAAACTATTAAGAAGGAGAAAGGGTATGTACACCCCTCTGGATCCGCCTCTTTTTTCTTCTGCCTATTCTTTCTAAACAAGCTATATGCATCCATGACTCTACTCCAGTCATGTAACCTTTCCCACCATGTCTCCGTAATCCTAATTACCTAATAGTTCTATGCTTGGACTAGGAATCCCAGTTCTTCCTGTTTGTTCCCTTTGTTTCTCACATTAATATATAAACACTTTAGATATTTAACTGACTGTTCTATCCTCTGCTGGAAAACACTGCTAAAGCTTCTGTTACTGTTTACCCTTGCTAAGTTTTTATACAGGTCCCAGGGTCTTTACTTACTTCTGGGTGTTTGTGTCCATCCCCTGATGTTTTAGAAAGAGTTTAAGTAAGAATATTGGAAGCAGGATTGAATAACGGATACCAATTTTTCAATTTGTTACATCAGGCATATGATTTCATTTTAGGGCCATCTTGACAATAAAAGAGTAATCTAGTGGTAGATATTTATTTGCTTGCAGAAATATTTGTGGTTTTAATCTACCATTTCAGCAATGTCCGAGGACAAGATCCTGTTTCACCTAGTAGGTCCCTAAATGTGACCCTCTTCCATTCTGCTCAAGTCCCTGAAAACATGCCAGCATAACCATTTTTCTAATATGCCAGCATCTGAAGCTTAACATTGCACCATAAATAGCAAAAGAAGAGAAGGACCAGGCCACTTTTGCTGGTAAGGGTTTTTCAAGGACTTCATCAGGGTAGAACAGAATCATACTTAGGTGTCTAATAGGAAAAGTAGAATCTGGTACTGAGGTTTCAGAGCCTAAAATCAGTAAATGTAAAAGGAATCACACTGCACCCATTTTAAAAACTCTTTTTACTACATTATATGCCTTTAACTCAAATATCATATTTACTTAAATATAAAACAAGCTTTTTTCCATCAATCAGCACAGGGGTGGGGTGGGGTGGGGTGGGAGAGGAGCCCCTTACTTTCTATTCACATACAACAAAATCTCATTCAATACCTTGCCTAGCATTAAACTGCTGCAAAAGCAGCATATACTCAGTGATGGAAATGAAATCTGAAGTTGTTCAAGTGCAGCCAACACTAACCATGGCTATAAAACACATGGCCCATATTGAACAAACACCACAAGGTTAGGTTTGTGCAACCAATCTGAATAAGATATATGCTAATGCACACTGCACACAATCCCCCTTGGTGCTGACTCTTTTTCATGTCATAGTGAACCACTTCATTATATACATTTCTACTTCCTCTTCATCCCCACAAACGAACTGCACATTTCTTTCCCTTTTCCAATGAGTCCTGTTTCTTCACCAGCCTTAACTTTCCGGCAAATATCACCAAACAGGGCCCCAAACAGTTGACCCAGAATCCCTCTGTTGCCCCCTCTCTCAGCATGTCACATAGGATTAGTAGGGCCCTGCCCTCCATAAGGTGGAGCCAGACCAGACTGCCCTGCACCTCATCTGCGTATACATTTTTGGAGGATCCCAGGATTTGTAATAAGAGCACCTGGTTCCAGTCATGAGTGAGAGCCTAATTAGTACGTGGATCCTTTTTTGGGTATCTGGAGAACAGATACATACTAAGCAGCACTGAGCTGTAGGGTCATGATGGCTTGAAATGCTGTTGACTCTGCTGGGGCCCAGCCTAATGAAATATATGGTAAATCATGCACCTTTTGGTTTTGGACTAATGTAATTCATAGTGGGCACATCTACACATGCCCCCAACTGTGCAGTAACCACCATTACTGTGCAGTCCCAGTGGTGCACAGGTTGTTTCTAACCCTATTGCACAGTAGCTCATTGCTACTGAGCAATGGGGTTGGGGGTCACGGTTCATGCCTGCTGATTCTACATCACCATAGCTCTTCGCTACAACGATGTAGTGTCTCATGTAGATGTGCCCAGTTTGTACCATATAAGTAGGTATAAAAGTGCTGCTTAAAAGTGTGCTTGTGGAGTACCTGTGCTAAAACTTGCAGCAATTTCAAAAAAAGGTAAAATGCATCAATTCTGGATGAACAAAGGTTCTGACAGTAAGGAAGGGATGGGATGCAGAAGGAAGAAGTTATGGGGCAGAAGGCAAGGGAGCTACTTGACCCCCAAATGTATTCTCCCTGCTGTAGCAGTCAGATGGGGCAAAGTCAAGGCCTACTTCCAATAATTAGATTTTATACCTGGAAAATTAAACAAAATGTATAAGTTTTATATATACAGAATCTAATTATTGGAGGGGGTCATCTTGTATGTGAGTAAACATGATAGTTGTATTTTGATTTATAAG
>NW_005841842.1:5058369-5076184 GCF_000455745.1 Alligator sinensis | reverse complement strand
TTAAAGCTACAAACTAAATGATCCAAATATAGTGTGTAGGCTTCTGCAGTGTTCTTGACTTATAAATACTAACACTTGATAGCCATATTTTATTTGGCTCACTTCTTGATCTACTAGTTATTGTAAGCAATAGTTTATGGGTTAAACTCTACGAAGTTTAAGGTACAAACATTAGTCACCTGAAGTTAAGTGTGCATTACACTGTCATATGTAACACGTATCCTTATATATTTTCCCTTCCAACTCTTTTCCTTTCTCGACTCCTTAACTTAAGGCTCAGAGTGGCAACTACACAGAAAAGCTGGAGGCAATATTTAGTGCAACCTCCTTCTCAGATAACAAGGTCATATTTAGAGGGCCAGAACTCAGCAACTCTGCTGAGCAACTCTGCAGAGAAGGTATTTGAACTGTACCCCTTAGGTAAGCTCCATCCTTCAGGCAAAATATACTTAAGGCCTCACTTGTCCCTATGATGCAATGACCTCCAAAGAGGGAAACAGCAGAATTTTCAATTTGTGAAGTCTCCCCCCTGATTCTTTCATCAAGGAAAAAGGGAATAAATAGGTTACCCCCCTCTTAGCCAGCAGACTCTATTTTGTTGACTGGCTGGAGGCCCTGGACAAACCTGCTCCAGCATGATTTAGAAAAGTCCATCTGCCACAATTGTCTCTTGTGATCTGCAATGACACGCACCTCCAGGGATGACTGTGATGCACCCCCATATCTGGTTCCTCTCTTCTTCTTGCCATGTCTTGACACTAGATTAAATATGCTGTTTTAGGAAGCTGCCTTTGGCTCACTGGACCCAGCCATGGGTGCCTTGCTTCCCCTTTACTCATCTCCAGTCCATTAATCTGGCTAGCCTACATGGGGATCTGTCCTTCTCTTTCCCTCACCCTCTCTGTCCTTGGCTGGGGACTCAGGCCCGGCCCAGACTCCCTCCCACCTGGCTTCATTCTAAGCCTCTGGCCCATCTGAGCTTTGCCCCTCTTCTGGGCCTCAGCCTGGATGAGGTTTCCGTCTACTTCCCTCCCAGAAACAACCACACACACAAAAGAGAAAAGGGTAAACAGAAGTAAAACCAAGAGGGAAATATCATAGGGTGCTGAGCACTTTGCTCTGCAACCTCCATACCTCCCTCAAAACCTCCATACCTCCCTCCCCAGTCCACCGGGTGTTACTAACAAAGGAACACAGTAAAAAAAGAAAAGTAAGTAGACCCTTATTGGGTATGCATAAACAGCCCTCAGTCCTTGGGGTGCACCCACTCCGCCCAGTCCCACCTGGACCAACATTAACAGTCTTCAGTCCTGCAGGACCCCTCCTGGGTTAACATAAACAGTTCTCAATCCTTTGCATGCTCTCTCTCCCCAGGACCCCTCTGGAGTAACACAGAATGTCCTCCTTGCTTCCCACGCACCCATTCGCTCTCTCTTCACATACAGAGGCTCCTCAATGGTTGTAGCTTCTTTTTCTGGGTTTGCATTTGTCTTTATCCTCTGGAGGGATCCATCCTTCTCTGTCACTGGGGCCAGCCCCACTCCTCTGCCCTGGAGGAGAGTTTTTATCCCAATCAGGCCCTCTTCCCTGGTCAGCTAAAAGGGCTTCTGGCTCCCCTGACCCAGATCTGCTAATCTCCCCTTTGCATCTTGCTGCTGCGTCCTGCAGCTGGCAGCTTGCAGGCTAGGCTGCACACAAGGCAAGTCTATAGCCATGGGCCAGTCATTTCTCCTTAGACAGTCTCTGTTTTCAACTGCTACCAGGAGCTTGCCCCTTCCTGGTAGCTAGGACCTCTAGTAATCTGGCTGCTGGGGCAAACCTTCCATCTGCTGCACATAATCCTTCCCCACTTTGGGCTACAAAAGCTCTGGTTTTAAAGATACCTTGCTGATTTTTCTTCCCTGGCTCTTTTCTCTGTAAGAGGGTTAGGGTTCCCTGTTACAAGATCCTTCCCTCCAGTCCAGTAAAGGGCTTCTACAACAATGCAGAAGGAAATAGCCTCATGCAATTATAACTTTGATTCCTTCCCCATCCTGAGATTTGGTGGGGTAAGGAGGAAGGACAGGGAACTCTACAGAAAGAACACCAGCTCCTTGATCTGTCTGTCTTACCTCCTCCATCTACACAAAAGCGGAACCCACAGCTCTGCTATGAAACAGTTTCTGTAGTGTTGGTGGGCAGAGGTAGCCTGCTCTGAACATAGAGAATACCTCCTGTCTGCAGACACAGGTTCTGTAGCTAATTAAAATGCATCAAATGCACCTCATTTTACCTGGTTATTTCAATCAGTTAGCAGAACACAACCAAAGACAAAGAAAGTTTTCCAGACCCCATTGTTTCTTTCTTTCTTTCTTTAATACTCAACACAATAGGAGTTAAAAGAAAAGGAATATAAACCACTTAAAGACCTGGACAATCACCCTTCCCATCCCTGCCCGTGCCCAACCAAGGTCAGCAAGATATACCGGGGCCAAATCCAGTTTGGTCCTATGAGCACCTAAACAGGCAGAATTTAGGCACTCAAGTTCCAGGGAGCCATCCAGTTTGGCCCCGCTGCACAGGCTACTAAATTTAATAGGTGTCAAAGTTTAGGTGGCAACTCTACTTTGGATTATAAAGTTCCATGGGCACCCAGATGCAGAGTCCTAAGCATGCTCAGGAGGTATCCAGTTTAATCACCTGGTATGCTCCAGCAGCCTCCATGTCACATGTATTCAGCATTCCCATGCTTCAGGCTAGGGGATGAGCTTTAGTTAAAGTACCCTGCCACCATTTTGAAGCATGAGATGGTAAATACACTTGATACTGCAGGCACTTTAGAGTGGCTCTGAAAGTCGCTCTAATTAAAGTACCTCCCGATCCCTGGCGCACATGTAAAGGTTCCCTAAGTGCCCAGTGAGATCTGATCCATTAGACCTACTCTGAAGACTAAGTTAGTTGGTTTGCAAGTGATATCTCCCGAGCAATACAAGTCAGGAATCTAAGCTCCTGCCTGACTGGGTGTTTCCTACTGGCTAGCTTTAGATACTTCTGGGGCTTTCTGCAATGTCCCCTGGAGGCATATACAGCAACTCAAACTGGATCATCTCTTCTGGGGCAAAATGCATATATTTTAAGCACCTTAACCACTATGTGTAGACATACCCAAGGCACAACTGGTTTTTAGGCCCTAACTCCTGACACTTTATAGCAATATCAGCAATGATAGAGTAACACAGCTTGTAGATCAGGATTATAGAACACTATTTTCTTCAATGGGGTATGAGGGAAGAAAATGAAAATCTGTGCTTGCACATCACAGTACCAAGGTCCAATCTTGTTTAAATGTATGCTTAGTACTTCTCTTGGAAAAGGCGTTTAATATGAACATACGATTTTGCATTGCTAGAAATGAACGTAGACATTTATTGCTGGCTTTGAACAAGGGAAACATTCAATGTTGTAAAGATAAGATTCCAAGAATGCTCCTGCAGTTTCAGAATTCCTCTTCCTCTCATTCATCATGCCAGATGATAATCACTGTACTGTGATTCTCCAACATGGGTTGGCTGTTCTTTTCATAGTTTTCAGACTCAAAAAAAAAAAAAATCCTACTGCGAAAACACTGGGGCTTATGCTTTTATTTACACACAACACATTCCTACCATGTTATTTTCCACTATATGTACCCTTTGATCAAAGTAATTTGTCACATTCAATTGTAATCTAAGCGTGCTTTTCTTACTTCAAAGCAGTGTCGTCTGTGAGCTGGCTAGCTGATAAGGCTGGATGAATGTTTGAGGGATACATTACATTAAGAATCATAATGTTTTTAGGGAAGAGCAAGGATTTAGAAATTGAAACCCCTAAAGTATCATGCATAATTCAATGTAAACCTGAAGTCATTTTGGGGATCTTTCTTACCTTTTCAGATACTGACTAGTAACTGTTCTGCCTTCTTGTAATCTACTGCTATCACTAACTGTCTTCACATATAAGATGATGCATCTCAGATGGTTTCCTTGGATTATATCAGCCTTCAGACTTTGCTTCCTTCTTCTTGTTACCATTACACACCCACACAAAGATACATATTATATAGAGAGAGAGACAGTGAGAGAGCGTGTGAGCACACGCACTAAACCTGCCTTTTAATGGCTAGCAATCAATACTTTATTAGCCAGCATTTCCCAAACTAAGATATGGAACCAGGACAAAGGAAAGGGGCAGAAAAGGCAAAACGGTCTCAGATTCACCTTCTCCAGTACTATAAGTATGTATTTGCTGCAAAAGGTGCCTCTTCAAAAGCCATTTATCTTCCCTCCCTTCTCTAGTCTTAAAGCACCTAATTTAAAAGGAGCTTCTGGTGGTGTGTGACAAAGCAAGGCAGGAGAAAAGAGGAAAATAGAAAGGTGTCTCAAGTGAGACAAATGTGGGGAGAGGGGCAATGGCATTGTAGTGGGGTCAGTATTACACTGGTTTGTGTGTGAGAGAGACTATGGCAATTTGCAGGAGCAGAAGAGCCACTGTTACCAGCAGCCCAAACTCCCCAACACTTGACCTCACCTCTTTTCATCTGTGGCCTTCAAAATAATGAAATCTTTGTCACTTCCAAAGAACGGTAGGGTATAGTGAGGCCCAAAGACCAGAAAGGCTAAGAATTGAGATGTATGGAAGAAGAGGCAGCACTAACAAGTTTGAGAAACAGAAAATAAAAGACAAGAAGGAAAGTTTAAAAAGAAGAAGAGGAGGCCAGAGACAAACAGGGAGAAAAGACAGAAACAAGGTATGAGAACTGGGACAGAGCTACAGCATGAGTGAATGTGGACATCTGTGGAACTGGCATGAGAAGACAACCTTCACAACAAGATAGAGATTCACCATTTTGAACTTAGGAAATTGACTGTTATAATACTAATTCACAAGCACAGATTTTATGTAATAGTTTATCCAGAATAAAATATCTCTGCAGGCTTACAGAGAAATCCTGGCCCCACTGATGCCAATGGAATTCTTGACATTGAGTCCCCCAGGGACAGCATTTTATCCCCTGCATTTCCTTACAGCCATCTTCAGGGGGCAGTTTTTATATTTCATGTGCATCCAAGTTGAGACCTGAGCTTCAGGCCTGGTTCTAGGTCACTGAAGACCAAGTTCAAGGCCACTGAAAATGACTTGGTTTGGCACCGAGTTTCATGGAGACAGAACCTTTAAAGAAAACACTTTAAAAATATTTAAAATTCCATCTTTCTTGTTAATCTGCATTTAGAGGTATATGTCTAACCAACAACCTATATGTATTTTTTCAGGTTTTTTATATGAACACTGGGCTAGATAGAAATACTTTTTTTATTTATTGGTTTTTAAAATGAGTATACATTGATCCTTTCCATAATGAAGGGAAAGCAGTTAATGCAGTTTAATGTTTTCCCAGAAAGAACCAAGACTGTTATCTTCAGTTTGAGTCCATGTTAAGCAAAATGGTTATAAAAGAAAGAGCTTACTTAACCTAAGAACGAATCCAAGCCATGAGTTTGAGTCATGTTCTTAATGAAACAATAATTAGCAAATAACCTGAAATGATATTGCATAACAGTGAATGTTGGTAACAAGTTTAGGCATAGAGTTTTAAACAGACACCAAATACTCAGGAAAAAATGTTGATTGAACCTAAAGAAGTTTACTTCCTTGCATTCAAAGAATTTACAGTGGAGTATGTAGGAAATGGAGCATAAGCAACAAGGAGTTTGTATATCTGGGCTTATCACACGAAGCATATATTTTTACTTAAAGAGATCATAATTTTTTTTCAGCAATAAGAGAAAACTGATTTATTAAAAAGAAGGAAATTAATGAAAGGGACATTAATTTTAAACACTCCTTTTGGCATATCTGCCCCTTGTACCTTTTACTCCCTGCTGAAATGAGCTGTTGGAAGAAGCATTTATGATAACTAGGTTTAAAACCAATGAAGTTGATCACATAGTATTTGGGTTTGAAAGCAGTTTACTAAACACCCACCAGGTTTCTCTGGGAAACTCATATAAAACTGAACCCTCCTCCTATGATGTATTATGTTTAAGAAAATAAGTGCATGGCTAGTCTAGACAGTGAGCCATTAAAACTTAAACCAGGAGTAAAATTTACTCCTCTCTCATTGGTAATTAATAGGGGTGCACCAATAAAGATTTTCTTGCCTGATACCGATAGCCAATTATTAACCAGCCATATAGGCCAATACAGATCTGATAGCCAATTTACAAGAATTCAGCTGGGCAGCAGGGAGAGCAGTGCCCTGCAAGTAAGTCTGTGGAAGGGAAGGGGCATGAGGGGCAGATCGAGGCTCCCACGGTGAATGAGGAAGTGGGGCAAGGCTTGTCCAGGGGACATGGGAGAGTGGGGACGGGGAGCAGCTTTCCGCCACTGCATGCACCCTGGGGGAGGCCTGAGGGGTGCCTGCCCCTTCCCCCCAGAGTTGTGCATGGAGCTGCAGGCTGCCCACTGCAGGCTTAGGGCCAGGGACAGCACCAGCCTCTTGCCGGGGGGGGGGAGGCTGGGCCGGGCCAGGGCAGGCAGGAGCAGGGTGGTCAGACAGCGGCAGCGGTGGCTCTGGGAGGGGTGGCTACAGGGGAGAATAAGGTGAATTTTGGGGTGGCTATAGCCCCCCAAGCCCCCTCCTACTGCTACCCCTGCTCTGAGCACTCTGTGCCGCTGCCTTTCCCTTGGGAGCCCCCCACTTCTGGGCAGGCAGGGAACATGCAACCAGCGTGGGGCTTCCGAGGGAAAGGCAGAAGAGTGGAATGCCCTAAGCAGGACTGGCACTAGGGAGGGCTTGGAGGGGGACTATAGCTACCCCAAAATTCACCTTAGCTCCCCGTAGCCACCCCTCCCAGTGCCGCCACCACCTGCTGTCAGAGACAGTACTGTCTTATACCAGAGTCATTTACTGAGTTGAAATGCACGTGTGAACAGTGACTGGGACCACACCAATTTGAGCCAGGGTGGAGCAACCCCAGGCTGGCAGCAGGTTTGGGGTCCACAGTTTCAGTGCTCTTGTGCCCCAGACAGCCCCTGCAATGCCACCCAGAGCCTGGACCTGGCCCCCTCAAACCCGCTGCCAGCCCAGGTCTCCTCCACCCTGGCTCAAACTGTTGCAGTCCTAGGAGCACATGCAGATGCTATGCCCAGGAGCAGCTGACTCCAGTGAAAACTGTGCTGGAGTTTATCGTGTAACCTTAATGGCACATGTAAATGCACCCACAGTGTCTCAAAAAGATCTTCATGGATGCGTGTGCTGTTTTCCAAGTTGAAAATGTCTAAGATGCTCCAAACTATAGGCTTGACTGATTTGTATGAAACTCTAGGGATCTTTATGCCCAAAGGCAGCCATCTTCCCAAACAACTTCTTAGGTTTTATAACCACTGTATATTTTATGTATTAATCTGGTGATTCAACTACTTAGATAAAGTCCAGTCCAACACTGAGACTAATATACAGAATTCTTGATTTGACCTTAATTTGATAGTTGTACAATTCTGTTCTCAATTTATACTTTACCAATTCTAACACTAGCTTGGCACTGGTGACAGGTGTTCTTTATTTTAGTTTTGCTTGTTTAGCCATTTTAATAAAGTTCTCAAATCTAATACTTCATGATATTTCTTTCAGTTAACAGCATGGATCCAGATCATATGACAACCTGGGTGGAGTGCATCTGGTCAGCCTCCTAGCTTAATCAATTTCTTTTTTTTTTAGCATTTGCTTCTCCTATGAGATAGCATTTCTAAAATGCAATGTATTAACAGTGAACACAGAAGACTGCTGTACAAGCACCTTCCCAACTGGTGGACACTAACCACCTTGGGAGAAGTAAAAGGGACAAAAAAAGACTACTTAGCAAGGTGGGTTATGCTCAAATTAATATGGGCAGTTCAGCTCCCAAAAAATAATGTTCTCTCACATAGGAGGTCTGTTTTGCCTCAGCTTTGCATTTACCTACTTTGTGTGCACTGAAAAATATACTGTAATTAGTCAAAACTGGAATCTGACTCTGGAGACAAAATCCTATTTTGACATCAATAGTAAATTTCAGATTCTCATCTTCATTTTCAACTGAGTTGGGGTCATGAAGCAACAGAACAGGACAGAAGTTTAATATGTTGTTAAAAAATGTACCCTACCCCCTGAGAGATGAGTGGATTTACACCAGTGTGCTGAAAAATCAGATCAAAATCTAGTGCTGTGTGTTTCACAGACTGCAGGAGTAAGACAGTAAAGTGACAGAAGCTGAATAAGGTGGGTATTGTTACTCTAGTGCCCTTGATATTTCCAGGAAAGAAGGAGCTATCCTTGTCTCCTGTTATTGTTCATATTCTTTTGCCTCCACTCCAATAAATGTAATATTGCCTCCCTAAAGACTCACTTCAAAAAGGAATGGGAGATAACAAGAATTTATAGAAAAGAGGTTTGTACACTGAATTGTACTAGTCACTCAAATATAAGTTCTGATTAAGCTGTACAGCTGTCACCTTCTTACCTTTGATTTGCCCTTACTGTAACAGGCTCTTTTAGTAGCTTCATCACATTGCCACTCTGCTGCCTGAAACACAAACAGTTATGGACACAGATAAGTAAAATGCACAAAACAGAGACATCCAACCCACAGTACAGTCTTATACGACACACATCTGGTGCATTATCTACTAATATAGAAGAACATTCATTCATAATATTCTCCTAATGGCTTTTTTTCTTGTTCCCCAGGAGCGTAAATATTATCATTTTCCTTTTAATACAGAATACTCCTGAGTTTAAGGTAGGTCTGTATTTTTCTGACTTTCAATATAGAAAAGAAAAAAAAAAATCAAATAAAGTCATATTTACAAGGATACAGCATCTGCATTGTATATATGAGCCCGCCCACCTTTCCTTCCTTCCTTGTACGTACAGACCCAGTCCATTTGTAGGTGAAATATTTCATTGTAAAAATGTGCCTTCTGTTTGAAGGAATACAGTACTATTGATTTCTCAGAAATTTCATGTTGGTGATCTCAATCGAGACCTACTATTAGATGCAGCAACAGTATAAAAAAAATTACAAATCACAAATGCCACTAATTAGAACCATGCTTGGCAGGTCTAACAAAGCTAAGAAACTGAAAAAGCACGCAAGGCAAAACACCCTCTCGGCCTGCCTACATGGTTTAACGGCCTGCCTCACCATCAGGGGTCAGTGTTATGGAGAGATATAGCCATGGTGTTGTGGAAAAGCATGTATGTCACTGCCCTTGCTTTGAGTATCAGCTGAAGATTTCAGTCCTTGGGGCTACCAACACGGCACTAATCACAAGCACTAAAACATCCATTTAGTCAGGTTGGGGGCACATACAAAACAACAAACAGTAAAACTATCTACTATAGAACTGAGGTGATTTATCCTCATTTCTGTGCTGTCTCCCCATTTCAGCAGATTTATGCTAGAGGTGTTACACTATTTTACCAGGCTGCAGGTTCAGTGCATGAACTAAACCTTATGATTTTGTTATCTAATATTTGAATGCTATGACTTGGAAAATCTACTATTTAAGGGAACAGAGTGGATGTTTCAGAATGTACACACTGATACACATGTACATTTGCAAGTAGAGTGTATTTTATAGTAGCCGTACTTGTCACATGGAGAGAGTATTTAAGAGCATCGTGGACTACATCTGCTTTCTACCAGACAGAATAGTGAGTTCTTAGCTAACTATTAAAGCTCAACAGTTTAAACCAAAGTCTGCCCATTTTCATTTACCAATAAATAATCAAAGACAATTCATGCTGATTTAATGCAGCTTATGTTTTGTACCTGACCTTCCATAGAGACTGGATTAATAGCAAGGAGGCTCTGTAATTAGTAAAAATAATAGGCTGAATGGCTATTTAAATGAATGGAAGAAAAAGCCTTCAGATTCTACTTTGTAGTATTCTTTGATTTGCCTTTTCAACTAACCCAAGAATGAGGTTTTTCATTTCAAGAAAAATAACCTTATAATCAACATCCCTTCCCTCCCTGCTTCATCCTTTCCATTTAAAACATTTCTATTGCAGATGAATTTGTACAGCAGTGGGGGGAACTCATTGAAAACTTCTGAAACAGGCTGGAAGAATCCATCAGTGAATGACCCTAACGTTTGTAACAAATTGTATTCTAACAGCATGAGAAAAACTCATACTGCGTTATATAAAAAGGGAACAATGGCTTAACTCTTTTCATTCTGTTGTAAGAAAACTAATTTTACCCCACTAATGGTAAGGACATTACAAAGGACTGTTCCTGGCAGACCAACACAGTTTTCTAAAGAATAAGGATTGCTTCAGAACAAATACCAAATGCAAGTGTCACTATGACACAATAAGCCTATACATTATACAGCATTATGTGTCGGTATCTGATTTTGGAAATGTTATCCCTAAAGGGCACTGAAGGTTAAAAACTTTACCATGCTTCCAATGCATGGAAGTACAGAGGAGTTACTGGGAGGAGGGCAGTGCAGGAAAACTTCATGGGCGCATTTAGATGAGCACACACATTCAGTTTGCAGTGCCACAGAGCTGTCTGTGGCATAGCAAACCACATGCGCCACACATGCAGGCATTTGCTGTGCTGCTAACTGCAGCATCAGAAAAAAGACATAAAAAAGCAGGGTGGTACACATGCCACATGCCACCCAAAACCAGAGCCTGGCCAGCCAGAGCCACGCTCCAGGTGTTGGCCAGGTTTTGCACACCCAGATTGCTGGTGCTGTAGCTCTGGGAGGCCCCCAGGACTACAGGTAAGGCTGCTGGGGCCTGCCCAGGTGCTGACCCCAGCCTCCCCCTACCTCACCCAGAGCATTTTTCTCCATGTTAACCCTATGTGCAGGGGCGTGTGCCGGGACAAAAAGCCGTGGCACAAATTTGTGCTGCTGCTTTTTACCCCATGGCAACTGCACACCCCTGCTCGTGAGAACATGTCCTATAGGTTTAAATTGAGGGCTTGAAGGAGAGCACTTGCCATTTGTGAAATGAGTAGGAAATATTAAAGCAGGGACTCTTGGGAGTGAGGGGGGGGGAGAGGGGAAGAATGTGGAGGAAAGATGACAGAAAGCCAAGAGAAAGAAGAGGAGGAAAAGGAAAGATTAACTATATGCTGATATAGATGAGCTTGCAGAGTGAACAGAGATATAGGAGAAAATATAGAGGAAATTAGAAAAGTATAAAATATTAATAAAGTCACAGTTCACCATTAAAACAGCATGTTTCCAACTGTGTGAAAAACCAATGACAAGGGAGTTTTTTGGAAGAGGGAGCTGTGCCGCTGACTTGGGTTAATACTGTTTAAGACTTCATATAGTAATTATAAACTTAAGGCTTCACAACACCTCTGATATGGTTGTCTTTCGCATGAGGAAATTGAAGCAGAAATGTTTTGTTCTGACCAATATCCTGCAGTACAGTACCATAAAAAGGGTTATATTCCAAGTGTCCTATTTGCTGTAGCCATGCATAATTCATTAGACCACTTTACCCACAAGACATAATGCTCCATGCCAAATTTTCAAAAGCAGGTTTTTGAATGCACAACTTTAAAGATTCAAGGCCTGCTTTTGCTTCTCACACAATCAACTCATCAGAGCCACATTTTCCCTGTCTCTAATGTAGAGGAAATAATATTTACTCTAGGTGAAAATATACTATACAGTTTTAAAATATCTTCTCTAATACACAAAACTGCAGATCTTCCCATTTTAAAACCTGGAATTTCAAACTGAGAAAGATTATGTTGCTTGTCTGGAGCCTACTTCTTAGTCTAATGAATTGGACATTGGTTTTGAGAGTCCAAAAATCATGATATAAGGGTGACTTGCTGTATGACCCTAATAATGTCCTTCAAACTCTATTTCCAAATATGCAAAAGTTGGTAGATATACTTAACACCTTCATCAAACAGGTGAGGAGCATAATCAAATGATCCTTGGAAAGAGCTACAGAAATACAAAATATTATATTATATTATCAATAAGATGGGAGAGATGGGAATAGAATTTAGGAATTAAGATCCTTAACCCTGTGATTAATTTTCTAGATTATAAAATATGGGGGCAGGAAAACTTTGTCACTCAATTCAAACACATTCATATAAGATGTGGCCATTGTGACCATTCACACATTAATATAACTTCTATTTCATTCTCAACAGACTTCCTTTAAAATCTCTACTGTATAGTCTAATGATTAAAGCACCAAAATTAGCACATTATTTATGCCTGCAGATGTGAAAAAGAAAAAAAAGCACACTTTAGTTTAAATTTGGCATACTGCTGCGCTGAGCCCAACACATGCCCAGAAGAGGCAGCACATGAGTCTGACCTGGCTCTGCAGCAGCTGTATAAATCAGGCACTGTAGTAGGACTTTTTGCCACTTTTATCTAATAGGTGATTGAATCAGCTATTAGATAAAAGTGCCAAAAAGCCCCGCTGAAGTGCCTGATCTATACAGACACTGCAGAGCCACCCTAATGTGCTGCTTCTTCTGGTAAAGCACAGTTTGTTTGTTTTTCACATCTGCTAGCAGCCATTATTAGTTAAAACCTAAAATGAGTAACAGGACAAAGACCTCAGAGAGTCAAAACACCAAAACCTGCTCATGGATTTTCTTCAGTTTTCAGCAAGAAAATGCAATGAAATTGAATGCAAGCCAAATTGAAAATCCAGTTTATCATACTGCAAGTACCCCTTTCTCTGTTCTTTGTACAGATAAATTGAAATATGGATACTAACTATGAAGATACCATCTCATGTTGCCAGATACAGTAGCCAAGGATGTACAGGGGAAGCTAGATCAAATCAACTTTCATAAGTAAATGTTATATTTAAATATAAAGCCAATTAAGTTGATAAAGCTCTGAGTAACACGTTGTAAACTTTTAGTGCAAGTTTTGCCTAATATGCAATCCTGTTGGGGAAAGAAGAATGTGTATTCACCCTGATTCCTTTTATATTAGTGATGAAATTAAGAAAGCAAAGATAACATTTGAAACTAAGTATACTTATGTTACTCTAGGTAAATGATTCTAAGTCAGGGTGTCATGGCACCCTGCACTGCCATGAGATCCTTTTTAAGAGTGTTGTGGGGTGCTGTGCAATATACTCTTAGGTATGCAAACACATATACAATTCACAAAATAAATCTGAAGATTTCAAAAATACTCTAACCTGTTGAGGTCTTCCTAAGTTCTTTGCAACAAGATTTGCTCTAATATTTTTCCATAGCCAAAAAACAACATAAAGTGAAGACTTAGAATTTTCTGAGGAATGCCTTAATTTTAAAAAGGTGGAAAACCACCTATGCTGGAAGAGGCTGTCATAAAAGGGGACACAATCAGATAATGTGTTACAAGGACACTTGAGCATTAAAATATAACCATTTTAAATACTAATACACAGGCACAGCCCAGCCACACACGTAGAGTACTTGCATTTATTGTTAAAGTAAGGACAGCAGATATGCTAGATTTATTCAGCTCTTCTGGACTGGTGGAGTACACCGGTTCTTTAAGTGACTTTGTGCTAATGCAGGGTGGAATGTCAAAACAAGTTAAAGAGCATCAAAGGAGTAGAGAGGCTTTGCATAACATTGTAAGTGAACTTTAAACTCAACATTTCAGCGGTCACTGGAGTGCTAAAGAGAAACTTGACTACAACACACATGCCGTATGAACCTGGTCAGGGACAGACTTGTGGAAAGCAATTTGCAAAGGTACATTACTGACTTATGCTGACCCAACACTCAATGTATTGCCCAATTATTTTTAGTTTTCTTTTCTTTTCTTTTTTTGCATTTTCTCCATTGATAGACATTTTGAGAATTCTATTTCTGTTCCAGAAGATAACTTTTTTTGTGAGAATGCTACGATTTTTAACAGACCAAATTCTGCCTTTTAATTAGCTCTTCTGGAAATATACAAAGGGCAAGCTATGGGAAAAAAATACTATCTTTCAGGAGAAAACAGTTTAAACTTCATTTAAAAAGCAAGCAAGAGAAAAGCATGTTACATATTAAACCAAATCAAATATTTAAAAAAAAGTCCACCAACACAATCACACTGTAATTTTATCTTCAGACGCAGCTGATGGATGACATGACTTCAAGTATTAGGATGTCTAATTGACACAAATTAACGTGTGTTATTTTAGAAAGGCAAAGTTTGATGTATGCAAAATCACTACTGTAATCTATGGTGAAACTGTTAGTTCCTTAGTAGCTCTTAAATACTTCAGTGGAATCTGGATTGGTTGGGCAAAGAACTGGGCATGGAGCCATGCATGACAATTATCTATTAAGTGCACTACTGAGATTCTCAGAATATGTCTTTTCTTTCTTATGTCATAGTAAACTATACGTATTGCTAGCACTGGAGTGACGATGTGGCTGTATTGGTCCAGAAAAATATGCAATAAGCAAGGAGTTTTGTGGGCGTTATCTTTTATTGGACCAAGTGCATTAAGAAAATGCATTGCATTCGAAAGCTTGTCTAAGTTTCTCCCAACAATGTAGCTGGTTCAATGAAAGATATCACCACAAAATTACTCACCCAGGGCTCCGCTTGTCCGCACTCATGCCAGCCCATGCTGGAGCAGCCCCTGGAGCAGCCAACACCAGCTGCCTACACCAGGGCACGGTGCAGCCCAGGAGCAGAGGTGAGTGGGGACAGGCGACGCCCAGGTGCGGAAGGACAGGCAGAGCACAGTGCAGCCCAGCAGCTGCAGGCAGCTGGCGCCAGCCACTCCCAGGGCCGCTGTAGTTGGGGTAAGTGCAGCTTTGTTTCCTCTGCTTTGCTGCCTTGTGCAACCCCAGGAGTGGCACCCCTCCCCCCACCCCTTTCCTAGTCCCAGCCTCACTCTCTCCCTCACTGCCATGGGAACCTATCCCTATTTGTTACATTGTAAAGTGGGTTCACTTTATGCAGATTTGATTTATGTGCCGTTCTCTGAGAACGTATGTACTGCATAAATCAAGGGAAACCTGTACAACAATAAAATTAACTGAGCCAAATTCATAGATTCATAGATTGTAAGACCAGAGGGGACCTTGGAAGATCATCGGGTCCATCCCCCTGCACCAAGCAGGAAAGATAACTGGGGGTCAGGTGCCCCCAGCAAGATGACTGTCTAGTCTCCTCTTGAAGATTTCCAGGGTAGGTGATTGCACCACCTTTGGAGGGAGCTTATTCCACAGTCTGGACACCCTGACTGTGAAGAAGTTTTTCCTAATGTTGAGCCTGAATCAGTCTTCAAGGAGTTTGTGGTCATTACTCCTGGTCCTCCCCTCGGGTGCCCTGGTGAACAGTTGCTCACTGAGCCCTTGATGTACTCCCCTAGTGTAGCGGTAAGCTGCTACCAGGTCACCCCTCAGCCTTCTTTTCCTCAGGCTGAAGAGTCCCAGATCCCTCAGCCTTTCCTCATGTGGCCTGCCTTTAAGACTCTGATCATGTGGGTGGCTCTTCTTTGGACTCTCTCAAGCTTGTCCATGTCCTTGTTGAAGTTTGGTGCCTAGAACTGGATGCAGAACTCCAGCTGTGGTCTCACCAGTGCTGAGTAGAGCAGAAGAATCACCTCCTTGGTTTTGCTGGAGATGTATCGATTGATGCACAACAGAGTATTATTTGCCCTGCTGGCTACAGCACTGCACTGCAGACTCATATTCATACTGTGGTCTATTATTACCCCCAGGTCCCTTTCATTCATGGTGCTAGTCAGTTTGGTGCCAGCGAGCCTGTAGGTGTGCTGGGGGCTGCTCGTCCCTAGATGAAGCACTTTACAGTTCTTGACATTGAACTTCATCAGATTCCGATCTGCCCAACTTGCTAGCCTGTCTAGGTCCGCCTGTATCTGTAGCCTATCTTCAAGCATGACCACGCTCCCCCATAACTTGGTGCCATCCGCAAACTTGGCCAGTGAGCGCTTTACTCCCCTGCCCCCTCCCCCGACATCCAAATAGTTAATAAAGATGTTGAAAAGTACTAGGCCAAGCACTGACCCCTGCAGGACACCACTGCCCACATCTAGCCAGGATGACAGATCTGTTCACTACGACTCTCTGGGTCCTATCCTGCAGTCAGTTTCTCACCCACCTGACTGTCTTGGAATTAAGGCCACAATCCTCCAATTTTCTTGTGAGGACATTGTGGGATACTAGATCAAAGGCCTTTTGGAAGTCAAGGTATACAATGTCATCCTGCTCACTCGTGTCCAGGTGGTGAGTTACCTGGTCATAGAAGGAGATGAGGTTCATAAGGCAAGACCTTTTGAAGCATGGGGATATTGAATACATATGATGCTAATCTAATGAGCATGCTAATCAGCACAATCCAGCAGACTCAAAGGAAAAACCGCTATGTTTTGTACAACTATTCTCATACGTAACTTGGTATGTTTTACAGACATTCCTTCCTTACTGTTTGTGCAGCACTTTGAAAGCTTAAGAAAGAAAGTGATATGGAATTTTGAAGCAGGACATAATTCCAGTAAAGGACCAAATTCCAACTAAAACTAAATAGCAGAAAAAAATCTTCTATGACAAAAAAAATATTTCAGCAGCTTGTCAGAATAAAAATTAACTAGTAATAGTAAGTATATACTTTGCGGCAATAAAGTGTACCACAATAGCTTGGATAATGGTTGAATGGCAATAGACTCTTGTTCAAAAGTTAAACAATGATATCTTTAGTGAGCAAACTAAATATATGCAGTTGGGCTGGCTCCAGGGGAAACCAAGAGGCATGCCAAATGCCACCGGATTTGTTCAGATACCTTTGCAGAAAGCAAAGAGGAAAAAACACATGCAAAGCGTTAAGAATGCATAAGAGTACTTCTCATTGATTGGATAAACAATAGTCAAGAAGGACAACAGTTCTTGCCTTCTTCATATCCAAAGGCAGCAGGACATGAAGTCCTGCCACAAATTTTCCAGATAAGTTATAAACTGATTAAGGGGGAAACACAAACCTTTTCATTTTGATATAGCCCCATTATGAGATCCTAATCAATCAGTGAATGTCAGCCAGGTTCAGAATATAAGAAGAGCCAAGGAAGGACTGGTTAATTAGAGTTTCTGTTATTAGATGTGCATCCAAGAGAATGAAAACACATTCCTCTTCTAGTGCTATCAATGGGAGCTGCACTTATAAGAATCGAGCATAACTGAGTCCCTAACAATATTTGTAGTATTGTGGCTAGACAGACATACAGACATTTGTAATGTGTATATTAATACACACACATATATTACATACACACTTCTTTGACGTGTAAAAACAAAATGTACTATTACATGTCACAGTGAAAGAAGTTAATTAGCCAGGAACCAGAAAAATGAACAGAACTATATTCCAGACAGATGGTCCAGTACTCTTTAGGCAGATGGCTCTGCTAATTAGATACTGGCAAAAAATAACATTAAAAAGGTGGTTTAATTACATGGTGCCAAAAATTAACAACTACATGAGTTTTTCTCTTTTCTTTTTTTATTATGTTTGCTTTCACATCTTATGTCATGTATTTAAACAATACTTTGGGGATTTTTAGGTATAATGGCAATGAGCATGATAACTAAATGACAATGAAGACACACTAATAATACCTGCTACTGCTCACGTAAGTATAGAAATGGAATGCCTTGGACAAAAGTTATGATCTGTTGGGCTATAGTGGCCTTCAGCCCATACAATTAACTTTCAATAAACACGTATTTTGGTGTCCAAGAGCTAGTTCTAAGGAGATTATAACGGTGGGTATCAGAATAATCTAGGC
>NW_005841842.1:5033368-5058338 GCF_000455745.1 Alligator sinensis | reverse complement strand
AAAGAGTGAATGTTCATAAGGGCAGATGCAGCATTCAGCAGACTATTATTGTTGGGTCTTATTGTTCACATGAATTTTAGTAGGTGCTTTGGTGTTGTGTCTTCACTCCCCTATGAGTTAGCTAAAAACAGTGTAGAAAGATTCACACATTCTCTTTCATCAAGAAAAAACAGTTTCCGTATTTGTCTCCTCACAGCCACCTTGTCAGAGCTGTGCATTACCTTGCCAACACACTTTAATAACTAGCCAAAGCTCAGAGAGTGATCATTCTTTTCAGAAAACCTAAAAGAAAATGCATGAAAAGTAGCTTTTATGAGAGACAGGCTTTCTTCACTCAGGAATGGAAAGGGTTCCCTTTCAGCTGACTCAGCAAAGCTGATTTCTATGGATCAAAAGGATTACAGTTTGTATCTCACCTATGCTAGAATCTAATACAAGGAGTCCAACTACCATGAGAAACTTTTCTAATTTCCTGGACCATATGAGTACAACACTCCAACCCTAGTAACTGGCTTAAGTTGAGAGGTGGTGAGCCCCTATACAACAAGCCAGATCTGGCCCATGGAGCTGCGCCCCATGGGTCTGGAAGTATGATGACAGGAGACCAGTGGCACCAAATTTCTGGACCCACAAAGAGCCCCAGGCCCTGTATATTGGATCAGGCACCCGATCCTATTGCACAGGGCCAGGTAGGGGTGGGTCCAGGCCTCATGGCCCAATCCTGGCACGCAGAGGGCTGGGACAGGGTAGTCCTGGGTTTCAGGACTTAATCCTGACATGCAGGGGGCTACTGGGGAGGCAGTGGCAGGCTCCCAGGACCCCAAACCTACTGAAGTGGGAGGGGCACTGTAAGGCCCCAGGGGACCAATCCCGGTGTACTGAGTCAGGAGTGTGACATGCTAGGTCCCTGGAGGCCAATTAGTGTGGGAGGGAGCAGCGCTGGGCCCCAGGGGACCAATCCTTGCACGCAAGATGAAAGGGGGAAGTACTAGGCCCCAGTACCCACACCCAGCACTCAGCACAGGGAGTGGGTGGTGTCAGGTCCCAGAGTCAGATACTGGCACGTGGGGCTTGATGTGGCCTGTGTACTGACCCTGCTCCATTTGTCTGGACCATGGGGTCAAGAGGTAGAGCACCACCAGCTTAGTCCATTCTAGCAGCCTGTAACTAGCTGTCAGACATCACAGACCAGTTCTGCAAGGTTAGGGATAGAAATTACACATAAACCAATTTAAGTCTTCAGAAACTGGTTTAATCCTGTAACACGGGTGGGCAAAATGTGGCCCGCAAGCCAGATGCAGCCAGCCAGGACATTCTATCTGGCCCTTGGGGCCCCTAAAAAATTTAGAAAGTTAATTTAGAAATGTAGAAAATTAGAAAATATTAATCGGCCCTGGGCTGCCTGTCATGCAGCCCTTGATGGCTTGCCAAAACTCAGTAAGTGGTACTCTGCCCAAAATAACTGCCATCCCCTGCTGTAACAGAACAGAAGCTCAGTGATGAGCAGCCCTGCAGAGTCCTACTGATATGATTGTGGACTGCAAATCCCAGAGACCTCGGGGGCAGCAGGAAGAGGAAGTGAACACACAGCTAAGCTGTGTTTCATGCTCACTTCAGAGAAAGAACTATTCTTGTTCAAGCTTTTATGAATTCAGTGCCACTACCTTTTTCTCCACCCATCCCCTACTCAGCCTGGCAGGTGCCACCCACACCCACCTAGGCAGAGCACAGGACAAGGCCTGGCCACACTCCCTCTGCTCGAGCAGGGAGTGGACAGAAAGCCTTGGAGGACTTCTCTCTTCCCTTCCCTTTGGCAGTGACTGGCGGGTGTGCTTTACTGCCCTCCAGCTTCTGGGTTGAGCCATTGCAGGCATGTGGCTGCATTTCCTGAATCAGAAGTGAATGTCTGTTCACTCGCTTCTCAATTTAATCTCTGCATCTTAAATTAACCTGCAGAGACTGAATCGATCCAACCTCAGGCTTTTTGACTGTCTGTACTTAAACAAAGAAGTAAGAACACTCATTTCAAAATCTGGAGAAAATCTTCACACTAAGCCTGGGTAGATAAAAAAATCTAAATTTCATGCACATTATTATATCTTTATGCAAACAATTAATTCAACTTTGGAAACTACTCAGAAGCCATTTGCTGCCAAGGTTAAGATCATCATCTAGCACTATATTAGAAGACAATATCAGGCATGACTTCAAAAAGCACTCAATACCGGATAGCTTATTGACTTATTGAAAGTCCTTTTGAAAATTCCACTCAGAAGCCCCAATTTCATATGGAATGTCACTGCATGAAGGAGAAAGATGACCAAAAGCCACTTGAGAATGTTATTATTACAAAATATCCAGTATATGTTTATTAAAATTAAGATGCAAATCTAAAACTGAATACCCTCAAAATTGGGTGCATTTGGATCTAGGACTTTGATTCTGCCTAAGTAGAAATATTTGTAAGATTCAAGTAAGACTCCTGATTTAGAAACATTCAGATGTGATTCTCCAAGTTATGAGTAAGTATTCAGATGTGGTGTTTTAGTTGGAGTCTCTATTTCTTTAATTATATATTTTTGGCATTTAAAAAGGCAAGTCTGTACTGAAACGGATCTGTAACAAAATGTTCTTTTCCAAACTTCTCAGACTCTCATCAGGTGAGAGTGGAGGATGTCATGATAAATTTCATTTTAGAATGTATATTCTGAAATTGTCTAAGAGATACCAAATTCAGCATAGAAATTATTGTTCAAGTTGCAGATGTCTAAGACTGATAGCTGTAACAGTAGAGTGATTTAAATGATTCAGGCTAGCTGGCATCTTGGTCAATTTTAGCAGGTTCCAAGGTTTATTGAAAGGTATTTTGTATTAACTTTTCTCTCACTGGTACAAGTTTTTGTATAGTGTTGACAAATAAATATCAGCACCCCACCCCTCTCTCTCTCTGAAGAATATGAAACATCATAGAATCATAGAAATTAAGGGCTGGAAGGGACCTCAAAAAAGCATCAAGTCCAACCCTCCCTGTTCTGGGTGGGAATACTGCTGAGACCAAATGATCCAAGCAAGGTGTCTGTCCAGTCTCCTCTTGAAGACTTCCAAGGTTGGGGACTGCACTATCAGCTTGGGAAGTCTATTCCAGATTCTGGTCACCCTTACTGTAAAGAGGTTTTTCCTTACATCCAACCTGAAACCATCCTCTAACAGTTCATGGCCATTGATCCTTGTCCTTCCCTGGGGCACCCTAATGAACAGTTTTTCCTCCCAGCTCCTGATACTCACCCTTTACATTTAGATGGCCACCAAGTCCCACCTCAAGTCTTCTCTTCCCCAGGCTGAACAGTCCCAGCATCCCTTAATCTTTCATCACAAGGTTTGTCCTCCAGGCCCTTAATCATGCTTGTAGTCCTTCTCTGGAACCTTTCAAGATTCACCATATCTTTTCTGAAGCATGGCCCCAAGAAATGGACACAGTAATCCAGCTGCAGTCTCACCAGTGCTGAGTAGAGAGCAAGTATCACTTCCTTTGCCCTGCTTATGACGTATTGGCTAATGCATCCTAGTAGATGAATCACATTACAAAATAATTTAAAACTCTGCATACATTCTGGGCTAGATTGGGCATTTGCCTCAACTGAGTAAGAGGGAATATAAGAATCCCTTTTTATTACTGTCCAGAATTACTGAAGCTTGAATGTAGCCAAAGAGGAGTAAGTTGTGCTCTATGCATGGAGCAGGTAGACAGGGCATGAGCAGGACAGATCAAATAATGGGCGGACCCAAGACTTTCATTTCAACTTGCTGTACAAAGTAGTTGAGCTAGCATGGACAACAATATAATAGGTTTGTACCAGCAGTTAAGAACTACTCCCTGCCACACACACACACACACACACACACACACACACACACACACACACACACACACACACACTTTGGATTGAGGGGGAAGAAAAGAGGAAATGATGCTTTAGGTCACTCATGAGTTACAAACCCTCCTGAAGCTACTTTAGGGGTGAAAACTATGTGCTAATTTTTGTCTGAGGGATGTGCTTACAGTTTCTCCATAGGAAGACAGAAAAACAATTATTAGAAATAGATTTTTCTTCATATTTTTTAAGTTACCAGTAGAATCAATTCTACTAGCATTCTGGTTATCCTTTTCTTTCTTAACATTTGTTTATAGTATATTCACATTGTATTTATTGAGGGAATTTTGCTATTTGACTTCCATGGGAGCAGGCTGGCTTCCTTTAATTGTACCTCTGATCCAAAGTTCTGGGGAAAAAAATAACAAGGCAACAACAATCATATATAGTAAGTAATTATAACACTACAGTCAAATGTAAAAAGAATGTAACAACTGCCAGGTTACAAAATAACAAAGAGATGGGAAATTGTTAAAAAAAATTAAAAAATGAAATGTAGGATGTGCAGAAGATGACAACAATGTCTGAATTAAAAAGGAAGTAACAAATGAATTAAGGCTAAAAGGTTCTGAATAGAAAAATGTAAGAAACAGGGCATTAGATTTTTAATAAAAGAACTTAAAGAAGGACCAATTTATGCAATTAAGAGCTAGTGGAGGCAGAAAGGAAGCAAAATGAGATGTCTTGACTCCTTTCTGATGAAATGAAATACCTAGGAAGGAGAAGTAAAACTGGAATATGTAAGTCAGGAGGACTGTGATGTCTGCAATTTAAAACGAACATGCCACACAAAATATTTAGAAAGTGAGTAAGACAAGACAGAATGCCATAAGAAATATGACTAGAAACAGTGGTGGTTATAGATCACACCAAAGTTTCCAGCGGTGGCAAGCAGAGTGATACACGTGTCATTGAAAGCAAGAGAAGAGGAAAGAAACAGAAGGAAAATACTATTTTCTATCTTGGTTTTATTTAATGCAAAGCAATAAGCTTTAATTTGAGAAAAATGAAGACAATCTGATTAAAATTAAATTACAGCTATTATGAGGGGAAAGAAAAAAGAAGAGCACAACGGAGTGGTATCAGCACATAAATGATATTGTAAGATGTGAGAAGAACTACTGTCAACACAAGGGCAAAGAGAAGGCAAAAAGGATAGGAGACAGAGAAAAGTGCTTGGGGACAATTTATCAAAAAAGATGAGAGAAAGATGCTTATTATAACAGAATATCTTGAAGACACTGATTTTGTAATTTGGAAGAAATTCACTGGTGTGCAGATGTAATTTGTGCTATACCTGCTATGTGGATAAATTGTAGAGATATAAAAGGAACCACAGGGAGGAAAAGAAAGGGTGAGGAAGACAGATACATAGAAGATTAAGGAGGGTTGAATTAGGATTAACATCCCTTGGCAATATGAGAAGAAGGGCTCCAGCAGGAACATCACATGCTGCCATGGCAATGAAAAGGGGAAATAAAAGTGAACAGAGAGGCTAATAATGCAACTCAAAATACCAAATTACAGCTTTCTGGGGGATATGTGGTATTATGGATTTGTTGCTATGAAGACAATGCAAATTAATTTTCATTTAGTATGATACAAGAGGGTTGAATAGTTCACAACAATGGCAAAAGGGTCAGGAGCCTTTTACCTTTAGGTTAACCTGTGCGGTTTTGCGATGATACTTGTGGTGTACAACAGTCTTTATTATTTGCAGGAACTTATATACAGTACTATTTATAGTAAGATGCAACTGTTTTTACTACTGCCCTTGCAAGGGTCTTGCAGCTGGCCTGTTTCTGTTTTGCCACCCAAAAGTTCGTGTTGACCACACTCCAACTGTCCCATGGGATGTCACACCTTCTGGACACGCTGTGTGTCCAGGAGAATGTACTCTACGTCATAACCTAAACCAGCTTTGATCATGTTAATTATTACTGCAGTTCAGTGCCATCTGGCAGTCTCTTCAGCTTATGTAAACTGAATTATCAATTTCTGAGAGAAAAGCATCTACATCACTGCTGACAATACTTGGCAACTTTAGTGGGAGCAGCATGGAGTGACTGCTTAGGAAATATGACATCCTTTTACTTCTAATGTGTTTCCTCCTAGTCTAGGTTAAGATGTATTGACTAGGGATTCCAGGAAAGCAGACTGTGGGTCTTGCAATGGTTCTGTGGTTTGAAAGAAGATTTCAATACCTTAGATTTTCAGTCTAACTTCTTTCATGGACCATTACATTAAATAACAATAGTTTGCATATGTACATGTCTGAAGACTTACAGAAACTGTGGCAACTTAAGAGCGATGATTTTTCCTTTTGCAGAAGCCTTGTAACAGCCAGAGGCACAGATCCATAACATAAAAATGCCACCATTACAGAGATTAAGTTACATTCTCTTAAAATGCCTAAGTGACTTAGAAGATTAAGCTTCACTTTCCAGAAGTGACTATGACAGATCTTTAGAAGTACTTCAAGTATTTGGACATGGATATGCACACAATGGATTGTAAGAGAGAAGGGGTTGTGAAATTTCCTAGTGCACACACCTACAAGCAAGACCAATATTTTGAGCTTTATAATAGTTATAAGTAGAAAATACTAAATATCAATGGAACATCAAACAGTTTATCACTACCATGAGCAAGCAAGAATCAAACAAATGTAAAAACAAACTACTCATACTAAACTAACATCTGATCCTGTGTGCTTCAATACAGCCATAGACATTTCAACTCTGACACAATCCCAGACTAGATTCTACCTGGTTCCATATACCTTTCTATCAGTTATGAATTTCCAGAGATGTCAAATATTTACCCATTCACAATAACCATGTAGAGTATGTTTTTAGAAATATTGGAAGGAGGGCTGCTTTTGTTTGCTTGGTTGCATCTTACAGATATTGTTTGGCTGACAAATCTGGAAACCTTTGAAGACTTCCCTTTGTCCAGCACAGGAAGTAAAAACGTTCCATTGTTACCTAAGTATGCACCTCAAGCTTATTCTCAAGTAAAGGTAACATTTTAGCAGTGAAATAACAAGGCAGTCTCCATATCCATTCCAACTTTGGTGTTCTGCTAAGAATGCTAAATGGGTGCCAATTAGTGTGATGGTAGTGATAATTTTTGTGATATGGCCACTTGTACACTGGTAGTTGTAGGGACAGTGACAGCTAACTTCAAAATGGCCACCAAAGAATTTCACTGGCATTTTCTTTGAGATTTACTTAGCATTTGGGTTCTTTGGCAAAACCAAATATTAAGGGTGAAACTCCTCTCCTTCCCCCCCAAAAAACTTAACAAGTTTCATATTGGTCTACTTTGTGTCTCATTACCAATCTCTGTGTGATCTAAGCTACCATTAAAGGAACTACAGCAAAAGTTTTGTTATCCGGCACCCATGGGTAATGGGGGGTGCTGGATAACAAAATGTGTCAGTTAATTGAGAGGCCTGAACAACTGTCTTTGCCTGTTCAGGCCGCTGCTTCTCCCACAGCATCTGGGGTGTCGCCGCCCCTCCCACTACATTGCCGACCCTCCCGTGGGCCCCGAGGGACAGGAAGGTGGGCCCTGCACAGCCTGCTATGCCCTGGGCCGTGGGGGTCAGCAGCACAGGCTGCTTTGCCCCGGGTCATGGGGGCTTGGTGAAACTGGAACTGCCACAGTGGGCATTTCCAGTTTCGCTTTTACTTTACAAGCTGGCATGCTGGTTAATAGAGCATCCTGGCTTGTAAGGTGCCAGTTAAGGCAGCTTTTACTGTATTAATTCATAACTGCATGAAATATTGCAATAACTAATTTAACCATTTTTGCAAGAGGCAAGTTATTTTATGGGTGATACCTTTTACTGGAACTGCACGGTTGGGATATACTTAGACAAGCTTTTGAATGCAATATATTCTTCTTCAGATCACAAATATAACAATTCTTTCTTTTTCCTAAATTGTAGGTCCTCAACTGAAGAAAAGGTCTCAGATGACCATCTGGGCTAGAGACAGACTTTTCACCTTACCTTGTTCTGAATTTTTTTTCTTATGAACAGATTACCGAATCCTCAAATTCTAAACCTACAATTAATGTTTAGTATGCAAACAATTAAAAAATTCATCCTAAATGGTTAGTCATTCAGTGTCATTTTTGTTGCCTTCCTGGAAAAACTGTGTAACCAACCAGCAATGACTGTAATTGGTAGCTATTTAAATAAAAATATACATTCTGCTTTCACAGTTAACTTGATATTTATACTAAGGCATGATTACAAGAAGTTATAAGAGTAGCACACATTATTAATTGTTATAAGCTCATCAGAAGAAGGCATATACATGGTTCTATAAGCCATGATTATGCACAACCTATTGACCTGTTGGACTACATAGTAATATATAATCACAGACATACTATTTATTAAAATATCATTTGTAATTCTATTATAAACATTTTATGAATGAAGTTCAATATAATTTATGACCAATTGATTTATGTCCTGGTTGTACAACAGATTATTATTAAGAGAGTATGGGCAGCCACAATATGATAGATCTTGACACAGACCTTGCCCCTAAAGCAGATGTAAGAAGTACATAGACCTTGCAAACAGAGTGGTTAGGATGGAGGGCACGTGAACCATTAGTTTGATTTTGATTTGATAGTTGTATCATTTTGTTCTCAATTTAGTTTAACAGTACTCAAATTAGCATACCTTGGTGACATGTTCTTGATTTTATTATTGCCCGGTTAGTAATTTTAAGAAAAAAATAATAAATCTAATACTGTTTCACATTTTTTTCAGTAAGCAGAATGGACCCAGAACATGTGATGATGTGAGTGCGGAGTATCTGATTAATCTACAAGCTTAACCAACTTCCACATTTTAAAATTCCTAAAATGTAATGTATTTACAGTTGAATGTAGAAGAATGTTTGACAAGCACCTTCCCAAATGGTGGGCACCAGTTACCTTGGGAAGGGAGAAAAGGGACAAGAAAACAGTACATAAGTTATGTCCAAATCAATATGGTTAGTGCAGTTCCCCATCCCAGCCTGTCCCTCACCCCCTGACACTTCCATTTCCATTTTCACTGACTGGCTTTCTTGCCAGCATTGCAGGCCAGCCCAGCCTCTGGCTTCTTTACTATTCCTTCCATCCAGAAACAGCACACACACACCCCCCCACCAACTGCAGGTGCTTCCTCAGCCTGATGAAGGGTTTTTCAACCCAAAAGCTGGCATCCCAGGCAGCTAGGCTGAGCTCACCTGGAGCCTCAAAACTCCACTGCAACCAGCAAGCCTCAGGCCTGTCAAAGACGTGACGGCTCTGGGCTTTCCCCAGCTAGGACTGTGTGCATGTGTGTGATAGCTGGAGGTTATGGCACCTCCTACTTGCCTTTCACCAGGGAGATCCTCGGTCCTAGCATTTCCTGAGGCTGCCATGCCACCAGCAGTCCCACCAGGCCTCCCCAACCCTGGCAGAGTGCAGTTTTAGTGGTCATGCCCAGAACCTGGGGCCTCCTCCATCCCCATATCCCCAGCCCATACCTCCAAGTTCATGTTGGCACTGGAGCTCAGCAGAGACATGTTCTTCCCCTGCTGGCTGGTGATGCAGTGAGTGCCCCCTCCAGCTCTAAGACTGGGGCATTAAATGGCTTTTAAAAAAGGAAAAAAGGAAACAGCTGTGGACGGACTGAGGAAGGTGGCATTCACTTCATCTGCACCTGGAGCTTGGGGAACCCCAGCAGTGGGCGATTCACCTTGAGGAACACCAGCTGCTCCACCAACGTAGGATCCAAGCAGGTGCGGTGGGCTGTCACTACATCCCCAGCAATGCTGAACACCCTCTCGCTTGGAACACTGGTCAGTGGACAAGACACTTGTGTTCGCGGGCAACTGTGGCCAGATCCGGCCACATCTGGCTGCAGCTTGCCTGCTAGGCCAAGGGGTCACACAGTAGCGGCTCCACATCATCGGTGAGATAGGCAGCCACGAAGGCCTGAGCACTACCTGCCTTATGGTGGGGTCTGGTGCCTCTGGACCCCCCCATGGAAGCCATGCCCTTGGCCCACATTAGCAGCTCCTGTGGTGGAAGAGGAGACTGGCTGGTGGATGGTGTGCTAGCATGGGACAGTGGATCCCCCTCTTCAGCGTCCCCCCGCCTCCGCTGTTCTTTCCCCCTGACTCTTCACCAGCACCTCCGTCCACTGATTCAGACTTTAGCTGCTCCCTACACTGCCCTTTACCCTTGGGTCACACATGGAGGACACCACGTGGATCGTACTGGAGCACCCCATTTCCTGATGCCCTCCTTCAGCTGCCTCACCAGTTCTTGAATGTCTGGTGACAGTGGCTTGCTCCAGCCAGGAACATTGATCCCCTGGAAGCTCTCCATTTGGCTCTGAAGTTCCCTCACTATGAGGATCACCTGGCTAAGTGCTAAGGGTCTCGGTGGCCTCAAGAAAGGGCTTGAGGACCAGCAAGATCTGGGTGATGGTATCCCACTCAGCTGTTAAGGGGGCCACTGATCCCAATCTCCCTGAGCAAGGCCATCTCATGGATGTCCTTCTGTTGCTCCACCAGCCCCTTGAGCATCAAGTATGTGGAGTTCCACCGAGTCTCCACATCCTGCATGATTTTGTGCTGCGGGATGCTCAGCTCTGCTCGTTTGTCCCATGGCATCTTGCTCCCCTTGATGCTCCAGTGGAAATAGCCTGCCACCTTCCTGCATTTGGAAATGAGCTTGCTGGTGGTACTGGTACTGTCACCGGCAGCCCTGTTCCCCTCCAAGGTGTCCCTGAGAATGAAGTGGAAATTGTATGCCACACAGCAGGTGCCAACAAATCGGGCCCCTAATCTGCCTTCCAGATCACAGGAGGCTGGTGCTGCTGGCTGGGTCCAGTGGCAGCACCGATCTTCCTGGCACTAGGTGCAGGCCCCCAAGCAGCAGCACCAGCTTCCTGTGATCCGGGAGGTAGACTGGGGGCCTGCACCCCCGGAAGCAGTCTGGCACAGCCCCTGCAGCCCTCCCAGGGGTGCGGGTGAGCCCCTGATATGCCTGCTGGATGACAGGAGGCTGGTGTTGTCAGCTGGGATCAGCGCTGAAGCCAAGTAAGCCTGGCTTTGAAACTCAGAATGTTTCGAAACTTTTGAAATGTTTCGAGTGCCCTTGCTTCATTTTGAAGCTGTTTCAAAGGCTTTTGTTTCATTTCAATTTCACTGTTTCAAGCTCGACACACATTGAAACAACTTTGAAATGAAACACCAGGCGAAATTTCGCACAGCCCTAAGAGTTATGTCAGCCTTTAAAGGCACTGACCAGAAGCTTGATGTTGATGTGGTAAAGGGAGAGCCCAAAGGAGGAATGTGAGAGGCAAAGACTATCGTGGGTGATATCTTTTATTAGACCAATTGCATGGTTGGGACAGACTTAGACAAACTTTTAAAAACAATTATTTTTTATTTAGGTCTGAGGAAAAAGCAGGCATAGTGAAAGATGAAAAACAATGTGGAGGGCTGTAAAATTGGATAAAACTGGAAAAGAGAAATTCCTGAGGGCAGCAGACAAACAATTAACAGAAGAAGAAATAGCTTGATTAGTGGGAAATCAAGATCTTTCAAAGGGAAAGAGGGTCGTTATCACTTGTAGCATGACAAAAATACTTTCTGGAATCAGATAAATTCTAGTATGCCATAAAGTCACTATCAGTGTTCAGCCCTTGGATCTTAGTATCCAGCCAGCTAATGAATTTTTGTTTCCAGGCTCATCTTTTGAAGGTGTTTTGTAAATTTTCCTTGAAGCATGAGGATAGTGAGAGCAGAAAGGGAGCGGTTGTTCTGTGAGAAATGTATTCCTATTGGTGTTTGTGTGTATCTATCCTTTTTATATTTATAAAGTATACAAATATTTATATTGATTCATTTTTCTGAGAGTTTGTTCTGGTGCACAGTTTCTGTCTAGGTTCATCCACATAGTTGACATCAGAGCATTTGGTGGACTGGATCATATACCAATTTCGGGAAGGCATGTTTAGGATCTATAGATTCTGATGGGTTTCTTATGTGGGGAGGTGTTGATTGTTGTAATAGTGGAGATATGTTGACAGGTTTTGCATCTCTTGTTAAGACAAGGCTCCTTCCCATTTGATATTTCTTGAACGGTGGAGTATTTGTTTCTGATGATAAGTTGGGCAAGATTTGCAGTTTGTTTGAAAGTCAGTAGCAGAGGGGATGGAGGTATATCTCTCAATGTCCAATTTTTATCACTTATAGACTGCAATTGCTTGATGACTCCTCTAATTGGTTCAAGTGTGGAGTAGTAGGTGACCACCAAGGGCTTGCAATCAGGGGGAAGGGTGGGGAAGAGGTTACTGTGGGATATCTGAGTACCTCTTTCAGAGAGATAGTCTATTTCTCTATTGGAGTGCCCTTAGAGAGGAGATGACAGCTTAGCAAGATGTGTTGCAAGTATTCTCCTCAGAACACATGCGGTGGTACTTGAGGACCTAAGTGTAGGTTACCGTCCCAATGAAGGAAGTCATTAAGGAGGGAATTTTGGAAATTATCCTTCTATTTAAATAGCTCACGTACCCCTTTCTGAAAATCTCATGTGGTAAGCCAAAAGAAGGAAAGTAACTATTTTTGGATCACCTGTGCTATCTTTTCTTCATCCTGCCACTTTTCTTCTATGATTTCTTAGTTTAGAATCATACTGAAGACTGCAGTAGAAGAGCTGTTATGTACCTCTGTGCTTTTTTCGACAAAGCTGGCACATCAGTGGAAATGGCTAGAACAGCAAGACTAGTAATTTTCACTTAACAGTCACTGCTGACTACAAATCACTTCTGTTCAGCATCTGGTCCTTCCTTCCATTCTCTCCATTCAGTCATTAAATTTACCAGGTCATATTACAATCTGGGTGGTTATATTAATGTTTTGTTCTCAGATGGATATTTTGTGAGCCTCATTTTTCCACTATATCCACCTATTTTCGTCCTGATTTGAACACTATAAAGATCATGTCAAAAATCTCTTTCCAATCATAGGAGCAAATTGACTTATTTCTTTAAAAACTTACTGTGCTTCTCTACTTAAGCAGAAGTCCTCTTCAAATGGCCCAAATACTGCAGTTTTTTTTCAGTGGCCAAGCTCTGTTTGATTTTAAGTGAAAAGTGCTGAATAGAACCTATAAATTGTGTATGTACTAAAAATCAATAGTTTTACTAAGGAAAAAGAGCTGTATTTGTAAAGTAGCTTATAGTAGGAAAAAATCTGCAGCATATGACTGGTAAAAGTGGAAAACTAAATTGATTTAAAATTAGATCTAAAATCCATTTCTTTGCACCAGAAACTTCGTCATGAACAGTCAAACTGATTCAAAACCCAGATCATTCTATTTTAAGTGTACCTATAAAAAGCTGCAAAAAGAGATGGCTCCAACAACTCAGAACTGTAAGTTTGCTGTTATAATTCTAATGAGTAATACAGTAAAATAAAGATTTGTCAGGATTCTTTCAAAAAACAAAAAAAGTGGAAATAATGTCTTGTTGCAGTAAATAAGAGCATCTAAAAAGAAAGAGAGATGCCTTAGCTAGAGACAGCAAAATACTGAGGGAAAAGTGGAAATATATAGGGTTGTTTGTTTTTTTTAATATAGAAGTCTAATGCCTAAAACATTACATTCAGCCAGGTTCCAAAACAGAGACCCTGATATACGCACTTTGATATGCATGTCAAAAATCTCTAGAAGTTTAAAAATGACAGAGTTGAAATTAATTGATGGAGCTAGTTCAGTTAGACAGACAGACAGACATCTGAGCTTCTACAAATTGTACTATATATACACACGATCTGAAGGAGTCAGAGAGATTCTGGTGTTGATCATGCACAGTTAGAATGAAGTAATAGTCCCCAAACAGTGATTTCTACTCTGATAAATTTCATCATAAAGCAGATCTGGGTCCAGCTAACTTTCAAACGGAGAATTTTTTGAAAAATTAAAAAAAATTGTTGAGGTTGCTGAAAGGCATGCAATTCTTTTAACTAACTGCAAGGAATCAAAGTTTCTGGAGAGCACAAAACTCATGGGAGGGCTTTTACCTATTATCAAGTTCCTTTTACTCACAAATTGTGATGGATAAACAGCTACAAGTGTAAAAAGAACAAGCCCCTAGTATAGCCTCATAGCCTCTTTACAAAGGGAAAACAACAAACAAAACAAAACAAAAAGCATAACTGTTGACTTTGATTCCTTTTCCTTTTTAAAGACTATTGCAACATAATGCAAGACAATTGTGTCTTAAATTCAGACTTGCTCTAAATAAAACCTTCTTAACATATTTGATTTGAAAACAAATTTAGCTCTTAGGCTTCTAGCTCACCTGGCAGCTAAAGACCTCTGCTTGTGTGAAGCCCCAATGAAGGCAAGGAAGACTTTTCCCAGAGTCAACTGCATGATTAGGGTGCTTATACAATAACATTTTTGTCATCATTGGGCCCCTGAAAGTGCTCTACAGCAGGGACATAGCAAACATGCATGGCAGCAGAGTGCTTTTAAAATGGCCGGTTGCATGAAAAAATTACCCTGGTCAAATCAGGTAACAGATGAAGGCACTCTAAAGCAGAGCACCTCAGGGAACTTGTGTTCTCTCTAGCGTTAACTTTTTTTACTTTGTGACCACCAGCCCAGCCCTGCGTTAGGGCTATCAGCAAGGTAGGGAGCATCACGGAGCTGCCAGCTGCTTTGCCTGGCCAGACCTGGGATGGCAGGGGGGGTGGACCAGAGCCCTCTTGCCTCACAGGTCCCCCCCAAGGCAAGGGGGCTCCATTCATGCCCCAACCCTCCCCCAGCTCCAGCCAGACAAAGCAACTGGCAGCTCTGTGCTGCCACTGCCAAGAAACCCGGCCCAGGGGGGAGTAGGGGAAGGGAGCCCCCCCCTCACTTCGTGGACCCAACCCGGCTGGTTAGCCGGGGGGGTGCCCATGAGGCAAAGGGGGCTCCCTTCTCTCACCCTCCACCCAGGCCTCTTGACAGTGGCAAAATGAAGCTGCAGACTGGTTTGCCTGTTCAAAGCTGGAGTGGGGAGGTGGGGGATGGAATAGATAGTCATCTGTTTGCTCCAGATCCCACTGTAATTTACATCAGTGTAGAAAACTCATGTAAATTACACTGATGTTAATGTGTTCTAAGCCCAGGCCCTCTGTCTCCAAATCCATTAATTGTTAGCTTCTCTGCAGAGACTGCCAAGAAAGGTCCTCATTATGATGGCAGCAATGTCAACACTGATTCATTAGGAGACTGAATGATATAGCCATCTCATTTAACAAAGCCACCTAATAGCCATCAGATACATTTTCATGACTGACAATCTGGGTTGGACCTAAACTGGGGAATTTAACTACTACAATCTAAGAAATCACTGTTGAGTATGTGCAAACTGATTGCCACCCCCCCCCAAAGACTAATTCTAAGTACATGTAATAAGGGTAATGTATCTCTGGCAGAAAGGCCGTGGCCCAGCCACATTTCAAGTCTCTTCACTAACGCACAGGATGCAAGAGCTATTCACAGCAAAGCAAAGGCTGCCAAAATTTTTCAACACGAGCAAAACAAATTCTTTTCCTCCCACTTTACTCTCAGAAATGGCTGAACTGCTTTAGCTAAAATCCTTCAGCCTGAGCATGAAAGTCCATTAAAACAGTCCATCAAAAAAATTCAATTCAAACAGTTATAGTTTGAAAAAGTTGTGAACATCTGAAAACAAGGTTTTAGAGTGCAAAGCATTAGGCAACTTTAATAATAGGCAATCTTCCCAGCCCTGCATATAACAATAATAATGTAATCTAAAAATGGGCTCCAATCCAGGCTTATATTCAAACTCCCCCAAACTGCAAAACTTCAGATGTGGATGGGATCCAAAATTTGCAGGACGGTCTCATCTATACTTTCAGACAAAATGATCAAACTTGAAGCTTACCGCAGCCCTGCAATATTGTACACATATCTCATAATATCTTGGAAAATCCATCATTCTACATGCATTCTAGAAATGTAAAATGCAATTTGCCACAGTACAAACATTTTGCAAGAGTATTGTTTTTTTTTAACATTTTAACCACTGATAAAAATCTGTAACTGCTTTCAAGATATGCCCCAAGCGGTTGTTCTCAGCTTTATGAAAAAAACCTTACAGCTAAATAAAATATCACAGAAAAAGAATGATAAAATCTCTCTCTCTCTCTCAAACACGCTGTATTTACTATATACACACCAGGAAGAACAAAGAAACTGAAAAGGAATACCTACTAGTTCCTTTATGGAAACATCCAGATAATATTGCATCTACATTACCCATTTCCTGACCACAAAAATGTTCACACTCATGTATTTACCAAGTCCTTTATCATGCAGCTACCTGTGAAAAGCGGTTCCTTATCTGTGGGCATTCATAATGGAAATGTTTTTTTCTGCAATGAACAAATGAATGGGTGGAGAAGGCCAGAGGCATGCCACTGGGCATACTGGAATGCCCCAACCCATTAACCTGGACCTTAACTTTACCTCCTATTCAGAGCTCATCTATAAGTACAAAGCCTTCCTGTGCTCACTGTGCAGCTGCTCAGGGCTGTGCCTAAAGGCAAAACCTAGCCTTGAATTATTAGTTCTGGTGCTAGCAATAACAGATGCAGCAGAAAGGCATAGGCACATAGTTATATCATTGGTCAAATCTTGATGTCTTTACACTGTTTGGGCACATGCTATTCTATTACATTGGGTCCAGTAGTCTTTCCTGCCCAGAGCAGGGGGGGTGGACTCGACGATCTCATAAGGTCCCTTCCAACCCTAAACTTCTGTGAACCTGTGTGAATTTGTTGCACATACATAGAGATGTGTACTGTTTTATTATTTGTATTGAAATGGAACTTAATAGCCTCACTGGACACCATGGTTCTCAGTGTTGTACAAACAGGAAGTGACAGAGTCTTCTGAAGATCATGTAGTCTAAACAGACTTGGTAGGTGAAGGGTCGAAGAGGAAATGGAGACATACAGCGAGGAGTGATTTGTCCCAGAGACCAGCAAGGCAGGGACAGAGCTGAGAGCAGAGGAGACTCCTCTGCCTGACAACTCTCAATGCAGTGCTCTCTCCATGGCTTCTGCCAGCTAACAGCACACCTGGGCTTTAGAAAAGGCTGATGTTTATATCTTAGCCACTTCATGTTTATTTTTCCACTTGAGAAAAGAAAATATTGAGAAGAAAGGATTTTTTCTTTGAAACCAGGAATAAAAAGATTCCACTACTTCCTACTCCACTATTTCAAGACTCTCCCTTGTGTTGAGTCATTAAAGATGGTCTTTGCTGGCTACTTAAGCAACACCCACATCTGTGTTTTCCCTCTGTGGTAGTCAATACTATGTTTACAGCTGCAGCCTTCAGGACTTTTCAGCTTCTGGAATCAGGCCCAGTAACTCTCATGAAAGTCTGAAGTAGGTGCGGTTAGGCAGGTACAGCTCAAGTCCAGTCTTATCTCAGTAACACGTTTCCCTGAGTAAGAACTGCAGAATTTGGCCCTTATAAGTAACAATTAAAAGCATGTTAATGCCATATCTCTGTTCTGTGGTTACATATGATCTTTAGGAAAACAAGATTTTGTCAAAATGCTGAACTTTTTTTTGTCCTTACTCACATTCTGCATGTCTCACATTAGCTAAGTTCCAAGGTGATCGCCCACCTTTACCACTGTCTCTCCCTTGCTACCTGGAGAATCAAGCAGGTTAGAATGCAGCATGGAAGAACACTTCTTTTTTCCCCAAAGATACTTCAGCTCTAAAAAGTATTGATTTTTTGCAAAGTTACTTTTCACTTTTAAAAGAATGGTACATGTGTTCCTGCTTTTATGTGACAGGCTGGATTATACAGGAAAAGATAAAGATCAGCTGATATAGACTGCATTATACTTTGATTAATCAATATACCTAGCAAAGAGCTAAAGTCAAACCACTTCCTTTTTCACTCCTCCTTTACCTCCCCAGTTACATATACCTTTCTGAAACTTTCATGTCAGGCTGACATATTCCAGTAAGATAACAAATTATTTGGAAATTCTGAGCAAACAATAAATACCCTAGTCATTTTTGAGAAAAAGGATAAGGAAAAAATAAATGTTTCCCTTCCTCTTGCCCAACTGCCCCTTCCCCTCCCCAGAAATTCTGTAGGAAGGAAGGAAGGATATGGAAAGAGAAGGAGGGGTTCCTTTTAGTGCGTCACTGGAAATGACTGATTTATCCAAGTAATGAGGGTGGGAATATTGGAAAAGTAATTCTACTTTAATGTCTTTTTAACAACAGTAGCAACACTTTTTAATCACCATCTTCCTACTCCCAGCTACTCAAAATGTTAAAAATAATTCATATTTGTAAAATTGCTTATATTTTAAAACATTCTGCATGAAATAGGCTTATACAACGTATACATGCATGGACTAGATTAGCTGCACAATGAGTAACTGTAATGAATGTGTGTTTTGAAGGAGACAGGTAAGTGTATATTCTCTACTGGAACCAAAGATTTGTTTCCAAAAAAGTTCTCAGCACAGAAACCTCGGTAAATAGTTTGATGGTAACTCTGCTTGCTGGTTGTATCACATTTTCGATATGATGGAAACCTAGTTGTATCCTTCAAAACTGAATTTGAGAATATCTCAGCTGTATATCTAATCAATATCTATCTATAAAGCAGACCTTGAGGCCCTGACCTTGCAACTTGGTCCATGAAAGATACTAGAACACACGCAAAGCTATGTAAAACCATTATAACAAAGGAAAATTAAAAAAAAAAAAAAAATCAGTTGTGGAGGTGTGACTCCTAAATACTTAATCTTTCTTCTCTTAATCCATCATCTCCAACTTTACTGGTGTACGGTTGCCTTAAAAATCCGCATTGGGCAGATGCCAGTTGGGTACTATTCAAGCAGTCACCAAGATGAATTCATCACTTCCAAAATGTGTGTGAGCTTGTGCAGTACAGGCATACATCCTCTTAGAAAAATGTGTTTACTAATATATCTGACCTAAAGAGACACTGAACTACACTAAGCTCTTAGGCCTAGATTCTATTAGCCCCAGTAGCTGCAACGGTGGACTTAGGCACTTCTTTGTAGTCTACCCAACTCACCTGCCTTAAAAACAGTTCATACCAAAGATGAATGTGTCCTCCTTCTCCTCACTACGTTTTTGAAATTTGGTCTCATGATGGTGTACTACAAAAATATAGATGCACTAATAGATTTTCAAGGACTTGAACTGGGTGGAATAGAATCACACTTAGACGCATAGGGCACCTATAACATGTTCCAATGCATTTTGATTAGAACGCAATTAATCAAGTCTGCTGGAGTGCTCTAATCACAATGCTCCAGCGTGCTGCAACGTCTCATGTATTCAGCATCCCTACATTTCAAAATGGCTTGAGGGTGCTTTAACTAAAGCTCTTTTGCCCCGACACCATTTTGAAATGTGGGATGCTGAATACACAAGACACTGCAGGCATTTTAATTAGACCAATGTAATTAAAAAGACCTCAAGTTCAGTTAGTTTTAGCCCAGTAGGTGGAACAGAATTTGGTTTAATTTGTCCCTGTATATATTAAAGGTGACACTGTATTATGATTTTGTGACCTGGATTCTGTTTCCATTTGTTTGTCTAAGTCATTAGTCTTAATGACCTTTTAAACAACCAGATGGAAATAGAATGTCATCTTACATGCTAAATGCTCCTATAATAATTTAATTTATTACAGGCTGTTAGTTAACCGCTTTTTCTAACCCGAACTACTCTAACTCTAACTACTACTTTTGTAGAGCAGATATGGCCCATCACTGTAGAAAGACCACCAGTTTTCTGTCACACACCAAGCAGGATTCTCTCTCACTCAGTTGCTGTCCCCTGTCTTTCTGCAGCAGCACTGGCATCTCAGGAATCCTGGGGGCAAGGCCAAGTCAGGACAAGCATTCTGTCTTGGCAACAGTTACAATGCATTGAAACACAGGCTTCCAAATCCCTCCCACTTCCACAATCATCTCTGCCTTTTCAATCCCTGAGCTGCTGTAGGTTGTGGAATATTCACAAACCCTTAGGATTTGATTCAAAACTGGCATCCCCACCTGCATCACTGAAAAGAGGAGGCCAACCCACAATTTTTTCAGTGGGCTAACTGCAGTTTCTTCATAAGCAGCAAGCTGTGCATGGGTACTCTGTAAGCATGCCTGGAGTCTGGTTTGCATCCTTGCACAATAGCCAGACACAGTTTCAGTCCTGGAACCAGATCCTTCACAGAGCTATTCCTTCCATGTGTTCCCTCGTGAACCAGAGCAGCTCACTGGGAGTTAGCATTTGGTGAGTAAAGGTCAAGCCCACCACTCATGAATCAGCCGGCAGAGTTTATGAGCACACAGAGGGAATTATGCTGAAGTGGCACAGCAGCAGGTGAATTCTCAAAGCACAGTTATGATAAGTGGCCTAAATAATCTCTAAGGTAGCTTTTCTGTGATATTGTTCTGCACCTAAATATACATTAGGGTGGTCGTGTGTCTAATGCACCTGTGCTGGAGTAATGGATTTCCCAAAAGAGTGGGAGATTTCAGCCTCACACACCAATTAGTCACATATTCCCATCAAAAACAGGTGTAGCTATTCCACAGTTCCCAATCACAGGCATTTCACATATCTACTAGAATAAGCAGCACAGTGGAGCCTTTTCAGATATATAGTCAATAGGGAGTCTCTGCCTACTTGTAATTTTACACATCTGCCAGCTAACTCAGAGAACTAAAAGTAACACTGTGTGCTCAGGGACATTTTCAGGATGACCTGTCTTATGCACACTGCTTTTTTGATCTCAACAAGAGATGATATTGATACAAATTCTAACCCTATAAATCATCTAAATACAGTGACAGCCATAGAAGCATTCTTTATTTTATTACACTGCTTTATCGAAACAAATATGAGGGAATGTACCCTTACTAGGGAGAAAGTAATGATAATTTTGCACTAGGGTTTTCTTTCAAACTGGAGTGGGGATTTATTCTGCTGAATGTATAAGAAAAGCAAACCACAGGAACACAGACATTTGTGTGTGTGGGGGAAGAAATTGTTTATACAAACTTCTTGCAAACATGGCCAGAGTTAAAGTTGTTGTTCCTTTCTTATTATTTCAGCTAAACTTTAATCTATTTAAACACTGCAAAAGAGTTAGTCATTTTTTAAATGTCAAGAAGGAATCTTAAGATGTGTCAGTATTTTTAATATTCAATTGTTATGGAGTCCGAGAATCATAAAGTTGGAAGGCATCTCAAAGGTTATGTGGCCCACCCTCCTGCACAAATGCAGGATGCACTATTCCTAAAACTCATCCCTACCAAATGCTTATCCAACATCCTCAAGAAAACCTTCAATGAAGGAGATTACACAACTTCCCTGAATCATCTATTCCACTGCCTCACTTATTCTTACACTAAGGAAACTTTTCCTGAGATCCAATTTCAATCTACTTCACTGCAATTTAAAATGATTGCTCCATGCAGAATTCTACATTGACGCAGTATTTTGTGTTTGGATAAAAGATGCAAGTGGAGTCTACAGCATGCACCAAGCCTCTCAATAAAGTGAATTCATACTTTGGTTTGATCACCACTTTGGTGTCATGGGATACCTGAAGTTGGCTCAAAACGTTATTGTCATATGTTTTGTGCTAGCTCCAACTGTTGTGCTACTCACTGCACAATCAAAAGATAGTCTTTCTCCTAAAAAGTTTAACAGCTCAAAGACAAAACAAAGAGGTAGTGTAATGGGACCTCTACCCCACTACTAGACAGGGAGTGGATCTAAGGGTGACTGGTCCTCTTCCCCCTTTTCCCTGTGTTCATACCCCCACCTTTTTTAAAGCCAGTATAACTGTTAGAGAAGCCTGAAACAAAATGGCTGTCCAGCCCAGGTATAAACAGTACCTAACAGACCTGGGACATAAGTGGAAGGTCAGGTGCCCTAGGAAAGACTTTTTAAGCACAAGCCCCAAGCCAGAGGGGCAGTCTGGATGTAGGAAGTACAGGAGACAGAACTCCTGATAGAAGAGCCTAGGGGCAAGACTTGGGGTTGCAAAAGGACTCAAGAGTGGCAGCCAGGGTGGAAAAAATCTTGGAGTCTGTACCAGGAGCAAGATAAGTAGCCTAAGCCTTTCTGGTTTCTGTTTTGCAAGCACCACTATTGGGTAAGGCTGACCCCAGATGAAGCAATTTCTTTGAGTTAAAGGGGATGTGCAAGGTTTTGGTTCCTGTTCTCCTTTGTTCCTGATGGACTGAATTGTGGCTGTAGGGAAGGTGGAGGTCACTGATAAGGCTGCCCAGGGTTGCCCCAAATGCTAGGCACAGTTGGTTTGGGCAACAGAAGATAAAGACTGGGGAATAAGCCCAGAACCCATGAGTGACACAGCTCAGCAAAGATTGAGCAGGGGAGAGGGCAGTCTCAGAACTCATGCAGGCAAGATCCAAGGCCACAGAGGACTGTATCGGGGTCACAGCAGGGCCAGGGAGCCCAAAGTCATGAGGGCGTGACTGAAGCTGAGCTAAGAGCTTGTGGTCCTGGGCAGTGGGCCCCAAGCTGAAAAGCTCAGCTAGAGTAAAAGTGGAACAAGGCTAAAGGGACAAGGGTGTAACACCCAAAGCCCTCTTCAGCCTCAAGGTAGTCTCCCCTTGTCAATTCATTACATTAAGGTGTAGCAGGCAAGATCACAATGCAGGAGTGGTGGGGAGGAAGGGAGACCCTAGACAAATGAAGGAATCTAGCAGGGAGAGACTCGGGAAGCAGAAGCTACCATTCTGGCACCTATAGGAGCATTACAGATGGGTACAGAACAAAGGAAAGAAACAAGGCTTGCTAAAGTCCTTATAACAGCAGAATTACTTCCAAGTTCACCCTTCACAGTCCTTATTAGCTCAAGTGCTTATCTTGCTGGGGTGATCTGACGCCAGCTGACTTCCTGCCCCTGGGGCAGGAGGCTGGACCCAATGATCTTGTGAGGTCCCTTCCAGCCCTAATGTCTATGAAATCTATTAAAGTGTCAGCCCCACGCCCTTTCCTGCTCTATGGGAAGACTCTCAGCTTTACTCTGGGAAAACCAAACAAACCTAAGAAAGAGCAAACTGATAGAAATATCTGCAAGGAGCTCTCAGTCATTTCCCCTCCCTGTGCTTTGCTTGTCCCTAAGAGAAGGGCAGGCATCCCATTTAACTTTAAATTGATTAGAGGCCATGACATACAATGAAATCCTTCAAAATTTTGCAATATTGGTTGGTGACCAATAAGGACAAATAGAACAAAATACTGACATAGGGGAATGTGCATTATACATTATACTTGCATTGTGTACTTTATGTCAAACAAAGTCCACTGGCCAAGATACTCAGATCTGGAAAAGGCAACATATCTCATTCCTATAAGTGCTCCCTGAGAACCCTCTAGGATTCCTGAAAGAGAGCTACTAAAAAAAAAATTAAAAATTAAAAAATATCAGTACGCATTCTGGGCTTCATGGTCATACCCCATTTTAGATGCGTCTCTCCTGGGGTCACTACCTCAGTGCAAACAGATAACAGCCTTTCAGAATAAATACCTATTTTGGCATTTTTTTTCTTTTTTAAAAGAATAATTACAATAAACACGAAGAAAATTGGTACAAAATCGTATGCAGAGCAGTTCTTATATTCTTAAATAAATAGACCGGCGTTCAAAAGTGCTAAATGCCCAGAGGCTACTATTGACTTTACAGTTAATTACCTTTAAGTTTTTAAGATTGCTATTGATATAAATGTTTTAAAATTTTTACCTAACTTGTAAATAGCTAATTAGCATGACCTTTTTGATTTGCACAGAAATTGCTTAGTAATTTATGGCCTCATTTCTATTTTACTTAGGTTCCATCCAGGGCTCACCATTATGGCATTTGAGCACCTTCTAGTTGGCATAAAAGTAATATGACTGCATATCTGTCATATGCTGTTTGTTCTTTCACACTCTATCACTTTCTCTTCCCCCACCCCCTCCAGGGAAAGAAGCACATGCAGGGACCATCTTGCTTTGGTAAGCTTTTACAACTTTTTTTCTTTTTAAACATCCATATTGCCATGCATTTATGCTAGAAAAGCCAAGGTCAAAGAATTATGCCTTGCACCTGGAGAGGAAGGTGGCCCTTTAGTCTCCAGAGAGTTCACTCCATAGTTTAGGACCACACTGAGGAAACTTTTGTTTCATGCATGGATGAGTTGCCCTTATGGCAGATAGCTACATTGTGCAAGAAGAGCATAATTGGTGACCATGGTCTTCACCCCAGAACTTCAAGCTCTTTTAGATCATCTGTGATTATCCTGTAAAAAAATTCAAAGATAAGACCTGAGCCTGTGAACCTGAGTATTTTTTTATTGGAAGCCATAACAAAGCAGAACATGAGCCTTCTGGTGTGGCTGAAACCAGCCTGGGATGTTGGGCTGCTGTTGATACAGCATTTTGGATTGGTTAAAGATGACCAAGTGCAGATGAAGATGTACATCATATTTTTGTAAGCCAAAGTAGAAGTGGAAAAGATATAGATAGTGGAGACCCAGAGTGTAAGAGACTCTCCCAGCCAATCAGAGATGATAGAAAGCATAGCTTATGGATTTTGCCATGTGAGATTTAAGCATCAGATATCAATCCAAGAATACACTGAAAGCAAGGACTAATTTGAATTGTGTACCTTCAGCCAGAAAAAACCACACCCTGTCTGTGTATGCATAAAAGTGTTTTCCTCTGGCTTCCAGCTTATTGGTCTTGGCCGTGTTAAACTCAGCTAGTCAACCAGGTGTCCTTCATCCATGAGCTGAATAACTTTACTTCATCTCACAGAACTACTGGGGCATCTTGATTATCAACTTCTCCCATTCGTATTTTTTAGCAGAGGCTTCTGACCTGGGACCATGGGGCTGTTTGTGCCTCCCTGTGCCAGAGCGGGAAATT
>NW_005841842.1:5015747-5033337 GCF_000455745.1 Alligator sinensis | reverse complement strand
GGGGGGGGGGGGGGGGGGGGGAGAACCGTGGGCAATTGTCCTAGTCCTTAGGGCAGGGCCAGTTTCTGCTGAGTCCCGTGGTCTGGTCATGCAGCCAAGAGCCACGCAGGGCAGAGTGGCCGGTGGGTGGGCAGGAAAGTGGGGAAAGCAGTGGTGGAGGCAGAAGGGAGTGGAAGCAAGTGGGTGTGCAGAAGCTCAGGGTCCGCATCAATGTCCTAGGGCCAGCACTGGTGGGGCCCAAAAGGAGCTGGCCCAACTCCATAAAGCCCCTGCCAGCCAGGACCCCATGCTCCTGCCGCTCCGCTCTGGGCCCCAATGGCACTAGCCTCAGGACAACAGCGTGGGCCCCATGCTCCTGTTCGGCTGTCACTGGCTCCCACGCACCCGCTAATTCTAGTCCCCATCCCACCCCAGCCCTGCAGTACAGGTGGGGGTCAGCATGCACAACCCTGACCCCACGCACTCCACGCTTGCCCATCTGGGATAAGCAGCGGCAGTGCAGGACAAACTGCTGCTCAGCATGGGGAAAAAGCAACCCCTCCCACTCCCTGTGGCCAGCGCTTCCTAGTGCAGGCACATCAGAGCCCATGCGGGGCTATCTTCCGTCTCCACCGCATCACCGGTGCAGGCTCAGGGGAGATCTGATGGCCACCTATAAGTTCAAAACGGGTGTTCACCAGGACCTGGGGGAACATTTGTTCCCCAGAGCGCCCCAAGAGATTACAAGGTCGAATGGTTATAAACTCCTGCAAGACTTTCAGGCTGGACATAAGGAAGAACTTCTTTACTATCCGAGCCCCCAAGGTCTGGAATGGCCTGCCACCAGAGGTGGTTCAAGCACCCACTTTGAACGCCTTCAAGAGAAACCTGGATGTTTTTCTTACTGGGATCCTATGACCCCAGCTGCCTTCCTGCCTCTTGGGCAGGGGGATATGGACTCGATGATCTTCCAAGGTCCCTTCTAGCCCTAATGTCTATGAAATCTAGGAAACGTGGCAGCACAGAGCAGACACAGGGCAGCCCCATGTGGGATCTGAGTGGAGGCACCAGGAGGGGGAGGGGCCGCTTTCCTCCCACACTGAGCAGCAGTTTGTCCTGCACCACCGCTGCTCAGTCTGGCCCCCAACACCGGCTCCAGGTTTGCCCATCAGGGCTGAGCAGTGGCAGCAGTAGCTGGGCAGAAATGGTTGCTTGGCATGGGGAAAAGAGGCCCCTCCCCCTCACTACCTCTGGGCAGTTTTTGCTCTAGCTGCCCAGAGCCCATGGCACACTAGGCTGCGGTGCGGCTCCTTCACCGCCACCTGTGAGCTGCCCTGTGGCTGCTCCACACTGTCACTGCTGCCACACTGGGCAGCTCAGAAGTGGCAGTGAAGGAGATGCAGGGCAGGCCAGAGCAGGCTCTGGCTGGCCACAGAAAAAACTGCTCAGTGGTAGTGAGGGGGAGGGGCCACTTTCCCCCATGTTGAGCAGCAGTTTTTGCCTAGTTGCTGCTGCCCAGAGCTGGCACAAGGCTTGCTGCCCAGGGCAGGCAGGACATGGTATGGCCAGGCACTGCAGACTGGGTATGGGGTGCGCTGGGGCTGTGTGCTGTTGTCAGTGGTGGGGAGGCACTACAGAGCGCTCGGGCTCTGGGCTGTTGTGGGGTGGGGATGGGTGCTGACTGGCTCAGAGGGGCACGTGCACGAGGGCTCCCATGCACAACCCACATACCCTCAAGCCCTTCCTGGAAACTCTCACGGCAACATCCTGAGGGACAGCCAGCATGGGTTTGTTGTGGGTAGGTCTTGCTTGGCCAATCTCATTTCCTTTTACGACCAGGTGACCTATCACCTGGACAAGGGAGAAGAGATTGATATCCTATATCTTGACTTTAAAAACTCCTTCGATCTGGTATCCCATGATACCAGCCTCTTCACAAAACTGGCTAACAGCAGCCTTGGCTTCACCACGATCCACTGGCTGGGGGATTGGCTCTGCAGTAGGACCCAGAGGGTGGTGGCTGATGGAAGTCAATTGTCATGGTGCTCTGTGACCAGTGGGGTCCCTCAAGGCTCTGTCCTAGGGCCTATGCTATTTAACATCTTCCTTAATGATGCAGACATTGGTGTCAGAAGGGGACTGGCCAAGTTCGCCGATGACACAAAACTTTGGGGCAAAGCATCCACACCTGAAGACAGGAGGGCAATCCAGGCTGACCTGGACAGGCTCAGGAAATGGGTGGACGAGAACCTGATGGTGTTCGACACTGAAAAATGCAAGGTTCTCCACCCTGGGATGAAAAATGTGCAGCATGCTTGTAGGCTTGGCAGTGCTATGCTGGTTAGCACTACAGATGAAAGGGACTTGGGGGTCACGATTGACCACAAGATGAACATCAGCCTTCATTGTGATGCTGCAGCTAGAAAAGCAAGCAAAATGCTGGCTTGCATCCATAGATGCTTCTCAAGCTAATCCCAGGATGTCATTCTCCCATTGAACTCGGCCTTGATGAGGCCACAGCTAGAGTACTGCGTCATTTTGGGCTCCACAATTCAAAAAGGACATGGAGAAGCTTGATAGAATGCAGAGGAGAGCCACGCACATGATCAGAGGTCAGGAAAACAGACCTTATGATGAGAGGCTGAGAGCCATGGGACTTCAGCCTGGAAAAGCACAGGCTCAGGGGTAATTTGGTGGCCACCTGCAAGTTTATCAGGGGTGCTCACCAGGATCTGGGGGAACGTCTGTTCATCAGAGTGCCCCAAGGGATGACAAGGTCGAATGGTCACAAACTTCTCCGTGACCGCTTCAGGCTGGACATAAGGACAAACTTCTTTACACTACAAACCCCCAAGGTCTGGAATGGCCTGCCACCAGAGGTGGTTCAAGTACCTACTTTGAATGCCTTCAAGAGACATTTGGATGCTTATCTTGCTGGGTTCCTATGATCCCTGCTGACTTCCTGCCCCTGGGGCAGGAGGTTGGACTTGATGATCTTCCAAGGTCCTTTCCAGCCTTAGTGTCTACGAATCTATGAACCCCACAGCCACACCCTCCCCCACACACAATCATACACCCCACAAATACTGTACCCACACAAACCCCACACCCACCTACCCATACCCCTCAACACCTCTGCATACCCCACACACTATACAAAAATAAGACTGCATTTTTAGCTATTATGCAATCACTTCTACATAAACAACACAAACATATACAAATCAGGTCAAAAATATTTTTATGAATTAAATTAAAATATATTATTATGGGTGTGTAATTTTTAGTATATAATTTGGAAGTTTTTTTTTCCATTCTAAGATGGCAAACCCTCTTCCCCAAGTTAATAAGTTTATCTGTTATTAACATCAAACAAGTTTTCCTGATATTTCTTTGAGTGGTGGCAGAGCAATGCCACCTCATACTGAAGTGATGCTTCTTTCACAAAGTTCTCCAGTTAAGAGGAGACAAAATGGGATGATTATACACACAGGTTTTGAAAGAAGTATGAAAGAAACCAACCAATGGGTTGAAATTCATAATATAACATTGCAATTGGGGAACCTGCAGCTCATGAACTCCACCATAAGAGTATGTATGTCTATAGAAAGAGAGAGAGAGAGAGAGCCTAACTGTGCTTTTCAGACAGTACTGCATATCTGACATGGTGATATACAATTCAAGCGCTCCTACCCGAATCCTGCCAAAGAACTCTGCCTCTTACTGCAGCAGTTGCAGAATTCCACTGGGAGTGCTCAGGAGATGGTGGAACAGACAAATTATTCAGATTTAACTTTGTCACAACGTGCTTTTTTGACAATGGCATCTGGCAACAAGGTACTCTATTGAGCCAAAATACCATTTGCTTTCTAGCTAGGATGCTGATTTACAAAGAGGAACACCCCATGGTATGCTATCTAGTGTCTCTCTTAGAATTTGTATTGGACTAGGTTCATCACTAGATAAAAGTCTGCCTCCCAGCTCCTTGAAATAAAAGTAGGTTGAACATGAATTGAGTCCAAGAGAGCAATGGGAGTCAGAACACCATTCAGATGCTTAACTGCAGGACAAAGACACAAGTTACTGTGAGAGCTGCCAATATAAATGACAGAGGAGTTTGCCAGGGACCAGCTGCAACTCTTTCTAGCATGAAAAAATGTCTTCCCAGGTGGCAACCCAGCCTCTGTGATAGTCCTCCAAAGTAAAGGACGAACTGTGGAATAATTCCAAACAAAAAAAAAAAAAATGTCATGTTAACTCACAGCCATACAAGAAAACAGGATTTTAAATATTTTGAAAACAAATTTAAAACAGATTTTAGACATTTTTTGTGGTAGCAGAAAGAGATTTATTTCTTCCCTAAACAGATGGGTGAGAATGCATGTTTTTTGCATCTGTATGTTGCCTATGCCTGTATACATACATTGGCTCTAATAACTGCTCAGTCTACTGAGGTTTCAGATATGCTTCATTTATTTCCAGTGTGAGATACAGACTAGGCTAGGGACAGATATTCAAAAAGCCTGAGACTGAATTGATTCAATCTTTGCAGGTTAGTCTAACCTGCCTAGGCTGAATCAGTTTGTAACCACACAGACATCTCCTCTGGACTGAAAAGATGTAGGTACATGATGCAGTGGCTCAGGCTAGAAGCCGGAAGCAACCCTTCCCTTCCATAGTGCTGAACTGAGGGGGGCGTGGCCAGAACCTGACAGGACACCTGAGCCAGCAGGGCTTTACATAGCATTTATCACTCCATCAGCAAAACAAAAGAATCTCTCATTAATTCAAGCTCTTCTTAAACAACTTGCTCCAAGGCAGGAATAGAGGGACATTACCAACTGACCTGTTCATTATTCCAAAGAGCCCTAAGCCTTTGTCCCATCTCCCACGGCAGAGACAGCCAGCATGTGGGATGTAGCTAATGCTGAGAGGTGTCTGTGTAAGGCAGAGGGGAGAGGAGATCCCTGTTTAGCAGGGAGTGGTAAGGGAAGCGGGGCGGGGAGCAGAAGACAGGCAGGCAGATGCCTGCAGTCTACTAGAGCTCCAGCCACGGAGCAGAGGGGAGGGGCCAGCTCTGCTGTGGAGCAGAGAGCCCCACCCAGTCCATAGAGCATGTTGGGATGCTGGGAGAGTCTGATTTAACTTAAACGAAGAAGGGGTTTGGGCTAGACACTGCATAAACTGATTTGACCCAAATCAGTTAAGTCTGATACTACATTCAAACAGGTTTATCTCAAACCAGTTTCAGCCACTTTCAAACTGGTTTATGTGCACTGAACAGCTGTCCTGTTACAGGTTTAAGCCAGTTTCTGATCACTTTAACTGGTTTATGTGTAATGTCTGTGCCTAGCCTAGAAGCATTTTATTCCCTCACCTCCTTCATTTGGTGTGCATATACCTATTAATGTCACTGGCATGTATCTACACGTTGCCCTATGGCAACATTGTTACTGTGCCATGATTTAGTACTACTTTTGGTACTGCATGGTTATTTTTAACCACTACTTTGCTTTAGCAGCAGGCTAAGACAAAGGAGTGCACCGCTATGGTGAAGTAACTGCCGGTGATGTGTAGGCGCATGTGATTGGTACGTTGCCGTAGCTTGTTGCTATGATGACGTAGGACGATGTGCAGATATGCCCAATGAGTGTTATGGTTACCTAGAGAAAGAAATAAGTTCTAAGTCTGGGGTACAGTCATTTGAAAACTTTGGAACTCAGGGATGTTCCATAAGGACATAGTAATTCTATTCAAGATGTGATTCATGTGATGAACAGTGGCATGGTATATCACACTGACAGACACTTGATAATCATCACCTAATGGGTTGATATAAGGATTTAGGATACTTAGATTCAGGAGTTCAAATCCACAGATTCCACGCTCATAAAGCCTTGTTGCAAAACTGCCTAATGCATTCCTAGAATGCACCAACAAATGCCTGCCACCAACAAAAGCAAGTCTACCCTTAGAAGGTGCTTTTTTTTTCTATAACTTTTTTCATTCTCTGCCCCATTTCCTATATATTTTTAGATAGTTTCTTTTGGGGAATGCTGCAAAGCTCTCTCCATGATTATCCAGGGGTGTCTGCAACACATTTTCTCCAAGTTCTTTGAGGAAATGAGAAATCAAGTCTATATCCAAATCAGGGAAGGTAGAAATTAAAGACACCCCTACAGCTCTGCAGGAGCTCTAGGAAACAGGTCTCTAGGGGTGCATCTACATGAGACACTTTACTGTGCAGTAGAGTAATGTACTGTGCAGTAAAGCATCACCATCTACATTTACTGCAGTTGGCTACTACCTGTAGATACAGGTAGTATATTTACCATGCAGTAGCTACTGCACAGTACCACACATGTAGATGCTGACCAAGAGAAATTTTGCTCCCAGTCAGTCCGGGCAGTGGGGGCAACTGCTGCCTGGCTAAGTCCCCATGCTGGCTAAGCCCCAAAGCTGTGCTGGCTGCAGGGCCAGCTGTCTCCCAGCCCCATGTACATGGGGATGGGTCCCCAGCTGCAGGGGCAGCTGTCTCCCAGTCCTGTGCACAGATCCCCATGTGCACGGGGCCAACTGCTCTGTGGCTCATGCACCCACTGAAAAAAAGTTAGCGGGTGCTCAGCACCAATGAGCCACAGCTGTTTTGCTTGCAGATTTTTTTTTTAAATACACTTTACCGGAAGAACTAGTTTGTTACTTCACCTCGGCTCTGAAGCATCAGTAAGGATTGAGTGTTTCAGTGGGGCTTTTTGGAACTTTGAGCTAAAGCTGATTCAGTCAGTTATTAGAAAAAAGTGCCAAAAAAGCCCCACACTGAAGTGCCTGATCTTTACAAACACTGAAGAGCTAGGTTGAAGTAATGCAGTGCCTCTTCAATGCATGTGTGGAGCTTGGCATGGGAAAGCTCCAAGTTTAAAGTAAAGCGTGGTTTTTTGGGGTGTTTTTTTGTTTGTTTGTTCTTTTTTTGGGTGGGCGGGGGAGGTTCTACATCTGCAAGCAGCCACTGGCAAAATCCAAGTCAGTGCCTATGCCCACCGCCATGTGCACAGGGCCAGGAGACAGCTGCCCCTGCAGCCAAAACAGCTCTCCCAGCCCCATGAACATTGGGACAAAACAGCTCCAAGGTTGGCACTCAGGGGAGCCTGGAGTTCCCCCTGGCTGGTCCAGGGAGGCAGAGCAGGGCAAGAGCAGCCCTGGATTGGGCTGCCGCTAACTACACATTAATTGTATGTGTAGACACAACCTAGAGGAACCAACTGCTCTTATAGCTGAAGCCCTTCAGTTCTGCAGAGTCCAGGGTAGCTGCAGAAAAGGAAGTATGGATTTGGGGCGGGGGGCGAAGAGATGAGATGAATCCTTTTTTTCCTCACACAAAAGTATGTAGGAAGGTAGAAGGCTTGCCGTGGCCATCACAACAAGGAGAGAAAAAAAATGTTTGCTTATTCTCCTCAAGTTCTTCTTTGTCTGGATCACTCATCTCACACTGTGCTGCTGTCTCCTGATTGAACTCAGAAGGGGCACCTAAATAGTCTTCAGCGTAACATTGGCTAAACAACATTCAAGCAACATGCAGTGGCTCAACAGCACAGGTATCTGAGCCGTGTGGCAATTTCCTTATTTAACTCATGAATCCTTAATATTGGCTACTCAGACATTCACTAAGATTGGCTACTCATATTTTTCATTTGAAATATATTTATAAAGCTTTTTTTTAATAAAACTGAATATAACAACAAAAGTAAGAAGAAATAACCACTAATAAATGTTCCACAACCACTATGCACCTTCCAAGCTCACCTGAAATATTAAGAAAAATGGCAACAATCCCAAGAGCGGAACAACAGTGGAGGAAAAAAACAGAAACAAAGTACACTTTCCTTTTTAAAAATCTAAAATCATTATCTAATAGTGAAATGCTGAATTTTCATTCGTAGTTTTGCCCTGAAATCAAAGTAACTAGGCCATTTAACCTCTTCATGACCCCAGGTCTGTAAAACTAATATTACACGAACACTTATAATTCCATAGGGGTTCACTGAGTTTTAATTATTCCTTGACAATCCTATAGAGGAGATTTGATGAAAGGCAAAAGAAATAAGCAATCATTAGGCCAAAAATTTTTAAATTAGCAGTCTTCAGTTATGTTCCTAAATCTAGATTTAAGGGATGGTAAAGTACTGGGTACTTCAAAATTCTTGAAAATAAGGCCACTTGTTTATATGCCTAAAAATGTATTTTGGATTTTGCTTTCAAGTGCCAGCTTTTGCAGATCTTGGACTTACCAGTTAACTCGTATTTATTTCTCTCTGGGGCAATCTAAAAGCTAGAGGCCCTGATGGACTCCAGCACTTCTACATAAATGTGAGTTTTGCCCAAGTTGGAATTCCATGCTGAATGAGAATGATAGTGAAATTTAAGATCCCATTGACAGATAAAGGAAAGCCTTCAAAACTTAGTAAATTACATGAGCTCAAAACAGAAGCAAGACATTTATTAGCATATTAATCCAGAGAAAAATTCAAGAGTGAAAGACTAAGTGGTGGGAGAACAAAGCAAGAGAGATTCAAAAGGTTCACTTATAGTGGTGACATGCTTGGTTTCTTCAGCACAAACAAGGCTATATATGGGCCAAAGGAAAAATCCCTCTGAGGTCCAAGGATAGAATAACATTCCTTAAAGACAGCTTCGTTCTCAGCATATGGTGGAATCACTTTCAAGAGCTCCTAAATCAAGATTCTGATGCCAAGGAGAATAAAGTTCTTCCAAATTCCCCAATAAGGACTATCAGATCCATCATCTTATCAGAGGTCTTGAATGCCATTAAGCAGGTGAAGAACTACAGACCATGTGGTCCTGATGGAATACCAGCTGACATGTATAAACAAGATGGAAAAAAAGCTCTGTCACCAACTACACTTCATTATTATGAAACTCTGGATATATGAACAGATTCCCTGCGATATGAGATGTGCCAGAATCATTACCATATTCAAGAAAAGAGATGGGGCACATTGCAGCAATAATTGTGGCATTGCACTCCTGTCTAGAGGTGGGAAGATTCTCACCTTCATTTTCCTCAATAGACTCATGTTCCTTTCTGAGGAGATTCTACTCAAGTCCCAGTGTGGTTCCAGAACACTTAGAGGTACAGTAGGTATATTCTTCATTTCTAAACAAGAGAAATGCTATAAGCAACACGAAGATCTTTACATGATCTTCACTGACTTGACTAAGGTCTTTGATTCAATCGACAGGGAGGCCCTATCAAAGATCCTGATGAGATTTGGACGCCCGCCAAAATTTCTTACCATCATCAGACTCCTTCATGATGACATGACAACAACCATCCTAAGCAATAGCTTGGAAATGGATCCCATTCACTATTAGAACTGGAGTCAGTATGATTGCACCAACACTCCTTTCCATTTATATCATAGTTATTCTACATCTCATTGCTGACAGACTTCTATCTGGAGACAACATCCACTAACTACATTGACAGGACTCTCTTTAACATCAACAGGTTATGTTCCAAATGCAAATTAACCAACACCGCCATTACTGATCTTCAATACCCTAACGATTGTGTCATGTATGCCCACTCAATTAAAGAGCTGCAGGTCACTTATGACTACTTCTGTGAAGTATATAAAATGCTTGGGCTTACTGTCAGCTTCACAAAAATGAAGATGCTTTACCAACCCATCCCAAACCAAATAGTTCCTCTTCCACACATTACAAGTGGAAAACAGGCTTTGAAGAATGTTGAGCAGTTCCCCTATCTGAGTAGCCACCTTTCCCAAAAAGTGAACACAGACAATGATATTCAACACTGGACAAAATCTGTCAATGCTGCATTTGACCATTTTCAAAATCATTTCTTCAATGATCATGACATCAGGATCCAAACCAAAATTCTCATCTACCAGGCTGCTGTCACCCATACTCTGCTGTTTGGGTATGAAACTTGGATAACATACTGGATACACCTGAAAGTTTTGGAATGTTACCATCAACAAGGTCTTTGGAATATCCTTCATATCAATTAGAAGGACTGAAGAATGAACACTAGCATTCTCTCTCTCAAGCAAATACCAGCATCAAAGCCATGTTCATATGACATCAGCTCCATTGGACAAGACATGCAATAAGGATGTCTGAAAACTGGCTCCTAAAACAGGCCCTATACTTTCAAGTTATCAATGGTCCCAACTCTAGAGGTGGGTAAAAGAAGAGATTCAAGGACACCTTGAAGGCCAATTTGAAGAAATGAAATATTATAACATCAATACCTGGGAGACTCAAGGACTGAATCTTCCCCAGTGGCACCAGGATATACAACAAAGCATAGGTATTCTGAGCAGAACTGCTTTGCTATCAGTCATCAATGGACTCACCAGTGACTTCCCTATTTACTGGAAGAGTGTCACCTCATATCAAGGGACCATTACCATCTACGATGATGCCGAGTATTGCATACTCAAACACTAGCCACATCATTAAAGTATGTTGAGTTTCTGTAAATTACCAGAAGTGTATGACCCATCTAAGCACCTGGGCTGAAACATTCACATGTTGAAAATTATTTTAATGAGGCAAGGAAAGGAGGTAGCAGTAATGACAGGTGGACAGTCTTATAGGAGATTGCCACCTGTTGGATAGAGAAGTAAAGTGTTCAGGCTTGTCATCACCCTCTTTCTAAGCTCTACTCTTCCATGCATCAACGTGCCATGGTTTTTAAATAGGCGTGCTACAAATTTGCCTTTGGACTTTAACATATGTAGGAAAGGCCATAAATCCCCACCATTTATAAAGCTTGAAAGGGTGCATGGGTCATAACATTTTGTGATTAGCACCTCAAGGGTTTAGACTTGAAAACCAAGCTATTTGAACACTATAATCATAAAGAACCTGTTACAAATGTAAAGTTGATAATGGAACTCAATGTACTCATGAGCCATGATTCTTTAAAATAAATGGCCTAGAACTTGAGCAGGAGGGTTTCATATGCAACCTTGAAATAATGATGAATTCTCCTCTACAAGTGTCCACATGATGTGTAAAGTAGTTGAACAAGGGAAAAGGACAGATAGGAAGTATAGCAAAGATCATGTTGTTTAAATCCATGGAAGCTACAGAAGGTTTGCTGATATTACACACGGCAGCACTCTTACTGCATTAATTTAGATAAATCTCACTAAGCCTTGAACTTGGTGTTCTGCCTGTGAATCCTCCATTTCACACATGGTTTTGAATTCCCCTGTCTAAATTGGTTGTTGGAATATAAAAAAATGAAAATTTCATCTTTGAAGTATAAAGACCTAGGACAGCCCCATGCTTCACTAAGGAGTTTCCTATTTTTAAAAACTGTACTTCTGAGAGTAATTTGTATACAACGTTTCTACCTTGAACCCAGGAGCTGCAAATGGTGGCAGGGAGTGGGGAAGGCAGCTGGCTCTGTTGCAAAGGGCTTCCCCCCAGTGATGCATGAGTGCCGGGAGCTGCACATGCACCATGGGAAGCCCCATGTCATAGAGGTGGGCCAGCCTGTCTCTGCTTCTCGGTGCCACGTGCAGCTCCTGGAACTGGCTGGATCCATGCACTGTCCCTCCCCCCACACACACACACTCTCCCTCATACCCTCACACCCTGCCCACCTGAGTTCTGCGCTCCCACTGCCCCACTAGGCATGGGCCCCAAGCTCCACATTCCTGCCAGTCCCAGCCCCATGCTCCTAACCAGCTGCAGCTTTCCTTCCCACCCCACCACCACTTCCCTACCTGCTGCTCAGAGCAACCACTGAAGCAGGGACAGGATGAGGAGGCACTGGAGGCCAAGGAAGCAGAGCAGGTCCACTGGCAGCTATAGCAGTGGCAACAGCAGTTCCACCCGGAAGCTGCGAGTGTTGGCTGGGTCAGGGCCCTCCCACTACTCACAGACTAGTTAACTTTCACTTTCTATCCTGCCATTAAATAATGCAGACAACATTTCTGGCATAAAAACACCATTTTAAAAAACAAGAGAGTTCTGAAAATAAAATTAAAGCTTATTTCTACAAGTTTAATATTGCATGTAATTGCACGGTTTTTGTTAATTTAATTATGGCCATACATAGCCCAGGAATGGGCAAATTCTGGTCTGGATTGGGCCCAGAGCACACACCATTTCCCAGCAGCCCCTGCCCACATCACTGCTGCTGGTTTCCATCGAGACCCCATCAGTGGCAGAGCCGTGAGAGCTTGCGGCCAAGGTTTCTATGAAGACTGGCCCCAGAAGTGCTGGCAGGGCACACAGTTGGGCAGAGAGCTACTCCAGGGCCAGGATCTTGCAGCAGTGACAGCACGGTCTAGAGCACTGGACCACTCTGTCACTGCCGCAAGATCCCAGACCAAGCCCCAGAGTAACCCCCTGCCCAGTTGCATGCCCTGCCAGTGTTGCTGGGGCTGGTCTCCATGGAAACCCTAGCCCCATGCTGTCAGAGTCCCACTGCTGCTGGGGTCTCCATGGAAACCAGACACAGTTACATGGGCAGGGGCTGCTGGGAAATGGGAGTCTGGCCACCAGTCGGATCTGCCATTTTGCACACCTCTGGTGTAGCCCGCTGCTCCACAGGTAGGACAGAGTATACTTAGATTAATGATGTTTTAAGTCAAAGTATCTTGTTCCCTCTTGCTTAAAAAAAAAAGTCTTGACAATTTCCTCTTCTACTTGGATCTTCATGTTAAACATATTTGCTGCTCTAATGCACAGTTGTGACATCTATTCATAACATAACCGTTTGCCACTGCAGGAAACAAATCCTATGGCTTAGTCTTTTCCACAGCCCTCCTGTTCAAAAGTAGATTGTCTTCCTCTCAATATTGCCCTTTCTCGTGTGCTTAGGAATTCAAGCGCTAAGACCTCTGCCTGTCCCCTAACCACAAACCAAATATATTTTATTCAAATACCTGACTGCTAGCATCTAAGTTAAAAATGCCATGACTGGAGCTGGGCCAGTAACTTGGTTGTTACTGTAACACAATAGTACATGGGAGACCTTCAGAAAAGAGAGAGGTTTAGGAAAAAGTTCAAATTCAAGCTGAAATATCCTCTCTCTTTTAAATTGTGCCTGGAGATAGAGTAAGATTGATAAGCATATATTAAAAACTGTTGTAACATGAGATTGGTTTACACTGACAGGAGCATGAGGCATCTCATGAAAAGGAGGAAACAAAAGCTGCACATGCTCCACTTAGATCACTTAACTAACCTGCTTTGAAGGTAGAAACCACATACTGAATGTTAAGCTTTCGAGTAAAAAGTAAAGCATTCAGGACCATCATCAATGTTTTTCTCCAGGACATTCCCATGAGAAATCTCCTAACATTTTTTTCTTTTGGGGAGGTAATGGCTAGTGATGGAGAAAACCTAGAAGTATGAATTCCAACAAGCATCTAATGTTTTGGACACTTACCCAAAATTATCCAAACACCTGAAGTCTATAAAATCAGATGGAAAGTCTCATGAAGGAAGACACCTGATAAAGATTCTAAAAGTGCCTTGCTTCTCCTTGGCCTGGCACCAAGACATGCTAAGGCATAAAAATTACCACTTTAAAAAAATGGCCATGTAAAAGTAGCATTTTGATTATGCAGATGAATTTCTTAAGTATATTGAGAGTCTAACTTGTCCACTGTCCTAAGAAAAAAAACATTTGTTTCGGTTTTTTACCCCTGAAATCCTGTAAAGCTACCACTGCTCATAGAGAGTGAGCTGTTCCATCCTAAACAGGATAAAAATCTTAAATTCCAGTCAATTAAAACTTTGTGAGCTCACAACAGGATTCCACAAGCATCACCAAGGGGATAGGTTGGGTTCCAGATCTGTTAGTATTGGTGATGTTTCAAAAGATGGAGTTTGCATGGACAGCAGTTATATATAAAGTACTCATGTATTTTTACTTGAACAGTGATCACATTTGATAAGGAAACAGTGAGAAACAAACACAAACCACAAAATCCTTTCCCCAGAGCCCAAAGAGAACCATATTATCTTCAATCCAGTTGTTGTCTCAACTTGGCATATTGGAGGAGGAGAAAGACACTGTTGTTGGGACTAGTCAACAGAACCAACTATTCTCTCTGCTCAATCCTTTATTTCAGATTGTCCATAACAATTAAACTTCCTCTGCAATCTCCAAGCTTCATCCGAGATCTCTGTTTACCAAGTGAAAAACAACTGCACAAAGGTACAGCTACAAATCAGAGACCCTCCCCTACGTGCTAAGTACCTGCCAACCCCACAACACAGCATGACAGCTCTGTCAAAATACTGTTCAGGACCAGCTGGTGAAGGTCACCTCGGCCTTAGTTGGGACTGTGTCAGTCAACTGCACTACCCCAGGCTGTGAGAGCCAGCTGTGCATGGACAGTCATGTCCAATGAGGAGAACAGCTGCACTGTGATGGACAACATCACCATCCCCGCTGAGAACTGGCAACAAGCCTTTATTGAAGCCCATAAGCAGAAGCAGATGAAGTACTAGCCACTGGCAGAAGGCCTGAGAAGCGCCAGGGATATGAGGTAGCCAACAAGATGCTGATCATTAGGGTGCTCCAAGCATGGGACCCCAGCAACTAGAGCCTCCTGCATACCTGCCAAGTATCCCACTTCTATGCCAAGCTGATGAAGCACCTCATGGTATCCAACGCTATCAGATGACTGAGAGACATTTACATCAAGCATGTCATAGGTGAGCACCAGTATGTGGACTCCAACAGATCACCAGCCAAAAGTGACCCAGAGGGGATGGCCTGACTGCCCCTTGCCAACGGATCATAACCAGTGCACTTATACCTGGACTCACCCTCACCCCTGCAATTGTACCCCATGTGGCAGTTACTTGTATCTTTGTGTATTCCTTAAAACCCACTCTGTAATGATGCAAATTCCTTGTATGGGGCACGTTATATTATCTCTTTTCTGTAAGCATCACAGTTTTAGCTCCCCCATCCCCCACCCCAACCCACCCCCAGGTTAAGTAAGCTATGTTCTTACTATGTAACTTTGTCACGTTCCCCACTTTGTTCCCCCCCATACAATTTAGCCACCCTCATCCAGATATTTGTATTTCCTTCTACCCCTTCAACTCTGTAGCTACCCTTTTAACAGTCACTAATAAAGTTAAAGTCATAGGGTGAGACCTGTCTCTTGCACTCTGAGCATTTTATAGCCATGGGATACTACTTTTGCGCTTTCCCCCTCGCTTGCTCCTCAGCCTTTCGGCAAAGCTAGGGGACATCTGAACTCCAAGGCTTCTGGACCTGGGGCTTGCATGTAATATGCCTGTAATGGTTTTGGGGAGTATCTGAAACCCCAAACAGGTGGGTCTGGGAAGGAGAGTACTTGCCCAGTGGTAGAACCACACAGTCCTGATGACTGAGTTTGGCTCTCAAATTTGGGAACCTGACTCTTGGGCTTTGCCCAAGTGAATTTGGAATGAACTTGGCCCTAGTTTATACTAGATAGAAGTCGGTGACGAAGTGCTGCTCAAAAGTGTGTTTATGAAACACCTGTGCTGAAACTTGCAGCCATTAAAAAAAAAAAGTAACGTGCACCAATTCTGAATTAAATAAGACTATGAGTACTGTATGCAAATTGCTACAGCCAGGGTCTAACAGTAAGGTCAGGGGGAAGGGTCTACCAAGGGAAAAAGTTGGAGGGAAGCAGAGGGCAAAGAGCTATCTGATCCCCAAGATTTATTTTCCCTGCTGTAGCAGTGGGAAGGGGTCAAATTCAAGTCAAACTCTAATACTTAGATGCTATACTGGAAAAATTGTAACAAATTTATAAATTTTCTATATCTAGAATCTAATTATTGGGGGTCATCTTATAATCAGGGTCATCTATTCAAGGAAATACAGTGCTTTCCATATTCCCAGTGTAAGGTATCCTACCCTAAAAAAATACAGCATGGCTGCCCTAACTCATGCATTTCCAGGCTACCCTGTTTTCCTGATCCTGAGAAATAAATTGATTGAAATCAACACAGAACTCCTGTGGAAAAGGGAATACTAGTCCACCCAATAATGAAACAGAAGGCATGTCATTATCCTTAGAGTTCCTGGACATCATTAAAAATTTCAGGCTATTTTCCTAAAACCATTTCTTCTCCCTCCAACATCCACAATAATTCCACTGACAAATAGTCAAGGTCCTGGATCCTCCCCTCTTCCTGTTATCCATAATTGCACGGCACACAGAGATCTCATGTTAGAACTGGTTGGGAAATCTTAAAAAGGGGTGGGACATTCCAATAGAAAACGGTGAGTCATCAAAAATGAACATTCACAGAAACATATTGTTTTTGCTGGGGGGGGGGGTGAATTTGGTAGCCATTTTGGTCTGAGACAAAAAGAAACACAAGATTCTAGATCTCTTGATTCAGAGATGATACCTTTTATTAGATCAACTAAGAAATCACAAAAATAATCTTTCTTCGCAAGCTTTTGGAAACACATGCCCTTCTTCAGGCTGGGAGGAATTAAACATGGTAAAAGTCCCCTTAGTTAGAAAATAAACTTCATTTTGCACAGAGAAAGCTGAAGGTGGATGTATGTTCCTCTGGGTCCATGACAGTCCTTTTGTGTGAGCTGCCCTTTGATGTGCAGATAAGGCAGTTTCTCTTCCCTGGTGGTGTCGGATGGCAAAAAGGCAGGGAGCCTTAGAAATCTCTCTTTGTTGTTCAGAAAAGAAGTTTACAATTCCAAAAAGGCTAAAATCCAGTACCTTCCACGTTTCAGGGATGGTATTTGATAGCTGTGTTTGTCCAAGACAAAAAGAAATACAAAACTCTACACTCTTGGTTCAGAGAGTATACCTTTGATTAGACCAACTAAGAAATTGCAATTGGTTTTGCTGAAACTTTCATGGAGAAAAAGGTTTCTCCAGTTCAGGACAGAACTTCTTGCAAATGAAAGACTGACCCACCGCTCAACTACTCAGGAATACTCCAGTCAGATGCAGAAGAACCAGGTTCAAGAACACTAACAGCTGGAACTGGAGTCTCTTCCATCCAGAATTAATATTTTAGAGCAGCCTATTTTATCTCCATGGAGATCCCGAGACTGATGGCGAGAAAAACCCTGCCCACTCCCCTTAATCTGCATGCTGAAAAATTGGCATGTGGCCACCTTTAGAACAGTGCCACACATACTCACCACCACGTGCCTAGGACTGAGATCCTGAGAGTATCCTGGGGCATGCTCTAAAAAGCAGTCCTCAGTGTTACCAGGAAAAGCTAAAAAGTTATCATCTCCTCCTTGTTCTCCATCTCTACTGTTTGAATTGCCCCACTTTCAAAAGGTAATTAAATAATCGTTGGATTAGAGAGAATCAGGCAGAGCAAGAAACTTGAACCTTAATTTCCCAAAGTGCAACTAACATTTTCACCTTGGGGTCTCTGGTCACTGGTTGGCTCTGGATCTCTCTCAGGATTGAGGAAATTTCGAGAGCAAGGCTGTGTTTGATAGGAACTCTGTAAACTGCCTGTCCCTTTTCTATTTTCTAGTTAACTTATAGTTTCATAGTAGCTAGGGTCAGGAGGGACCTGAACAGATCATCTAGCCTGA
>NW_005841842.1:5005820-5015296 GCF_000455745.1 Alligator sinensis | reverse complement strand
GGCTCATGTTCATCTTGGAGTCAATAATGACTCCAAGATCCCTTTCCGCCTCTGCGCTTTCAAGAGGGGAACTCCCCAGCCTGTATGTATGCTGTGAATTCCTTCTCCCAAGGTGCAGCACCCTGCATTTGTCTACGTTGAACCCCATCCTATTCTCATCTGCCCACTTTTGTAGTCTGTCTAAATCTATCTCTCCCTTCAAGTGTGTCCACCTCACCCCACATCTTAGTGTCATCAGCAAACTTGGACAGCGTGCTTTCCACCCCTCATCCAAGTCGCTGATGAAGATGTTAAATAGTGCGGGCCTGAGGCCCGAGCCCTGGGGTACTTGCTTTGTTGCTTCTTAGTTTCTTTGGTTTAAGGGTGATACCATTGCCCTGATCCCATTTTCTTTTTCTTCCTTGGAGCCCAGAAAGGTTCACAAGGTGGGGGGTCCACTTCAGATTATTTAAATCCTCTGACCCACAAACATGGGGCTCAGTGAGTGAGTGCCTGCTATATCTAGCGGTGGGGGGGAATTCCTTCCCAACCCAATGTGGCAGCCAGCAGAACCCAGAAGCATGGTATACCAGGGAGCCAGAGGCTGTCTTTACTGAAAAGGAGAAAGCACAGCTGAAACTCCTGCTGTGTAAGCCAACAAACATCCAAGAGAAGGGCCGCAGACCTCAGACTTAAGTGTCAGACCTGAATGGTTCATTAGCCCCAAAGGCAAACACTTGTGAGAGCCTGTGACTCAGTTGTGTTGGACCTGGCAGCTAGGGATTAGATAAGGGCACACCTCAGAGGCAGGAGAGCTGCCAGGGACTTGAGCTCTGAGAAAGGAGCAGGCACCTGAGAAATCCTTCCAGGGAGCTGAGCCCTCTGGAGGGAGACATACCTGGCAGGAGCCAGGACCCTCAGGAGCAGGGTGCTGAGAACCCCAGGGTTGAGGACTGCCCTGGTTGAGTTCATTTACCCACAGCAGGGAGGATTTGGGTTGTTTAAAGTGACAGCTTATCTTTTCTTAGCTGGGCTGTCTGGGTAAGGGTGCCTATGTTAAAACAACAGCTTATCTTTCTGTTTTTTTGGCATGTTTGCTTATCCAGTGTGGAGAGGATTTAGTTAAGGTGCTGGCATTTACATTAGTTTCCTACTGGTGGACCAGGTTGTGACTAGCAGGGGAGGAGGAGGCTGCAGAGTGCCAGAGTGGCAGTTCAGGAAGCCCTGCCAGGGAGCAGGGACATGAGACACAGAGCGGTTAAGTAGCTGCCCAAGCCAGAGAGAGACAGGGCTGGGTCAGCAGCTGAAGCCCCAGAGAGTGAACCTATGACAAGAGAGCCCAGCGTGATAAAAGGAGCTAAAGCCAGGAAAGCTAAAGGTTCCTACAAAGATGCAGAGGCCTGAACGGACAAGCAGTGAGTAGGGTAAGCTGCCCATTAAGAAGATGACTAATACTTGTGAGGAATGGGGAGGCTATAGGGAAGGTCGTAGGCCATAAATGCAGCCCATAGGGCACCAGGTGTCAGAAGACATTAAGAGAGAGAGACTAGGCAAGTGGTTTCTCCTCCCCAGGCCTCGGGCAGCCTTCCAACTTCTCTTTTCAACCAACATCAAGGTGTTGTAGGTGAGTGAGAGGGCCCAAATAACCAGAGGCAGGAGTTGGGTAGACACAAGGTAGTGCCACAGCATCATTCAACCCCAATCCTGCTACACATGGGAAAACACAAACATCCTCCATGTACCCAAATCAAATGCTAACAAGTACGCTGAATAACATGAGATATTCAATTGGCAATTTTTTTCAAGAAAATGATTGGAAAAGCAATTGTGCTTGCAAATATATAGATATTTAAATATGAGGCTTGTAAACCACTGAACCTATATATATATATATCTTTTTTTAAACAAAGAATCAGATTAAATATACATTTTAAGGCAATAGTTTGTTTGGGGTTTTTTATCTGTTGATAAAATACTGAATGTTAAGGAATATGGAACATAAAATAAGTATCCCCAATGGATTTGAAAGTTTCTAAGTTAATTTAAGATATGTGCCATTCTCTCTGTTGGAATGCTTTTCTTTTCATTTTATCATCTTCAAAAGGTATCACCACTTTCACAAGAATAGGATCAGCCACTCTGGCAAGTAACCCTCACTTAAGCCAGTTTCATTATTTTTCAGGAACAAAGCCTTTAAATTTAAAAAGCTCCCTAATAGTCTCGTTTTATTAGTTTGCTAAACTTTTTTTAAACTGTAATTTTATGGCTCTTATTCTGTCTTCAGGGTTGCAGAGACAACTCCCACAAAAGTCAAAGAAAGCCATAGATGTATATCTGAAGTCAGAAGGTGGTTATAGATCTACGCATATAGATTGTGGACCAATTTTTCAGATGAGCTTTAAATTAAGCCTCTTTCAGTAAGGGATAGGGCCACAACTCAAACTGTAACAAATTTCGTATGTAACGTGGATGTCCATGTGCTAAGCTACATGACTTCGCTCTAATAATTAATCATCCACTTTTGACTATGTCAGTGGTTCTTTCTTTCCTTGCTTTTATTCTAACACCACAGTTTCAAGCAGCTGCCATTTATAAAAAAGAATTAACCTGCCAGAGAAATGTTTCTTGCACTTCATTTCCTCAAAAAAACCCAACACCCCCTCCCCACCACACATACTCTCTATTTTGAAGCTCAGTGCAAACTTTAATTTCTTAATGTATCTGTGTCCTAATTTTAGGTCCATGATACTGTATTTCTGCAAGGCCAGAAATGGGAGATTTAGGGATCACTAGGATAAGGAACATTTCCACTTACCAGTGTGGAATACAACTCTTGCATCTAGCTCTAGAAAGGCCCAAGCTACTAGACTTTAATATAATATTATTATCCAGAGAGCTGGCAGTGATGTCCTCAATTAAGCTGTTGGGCATGATAGGTGCCCTAAGTGACAGTTTTCCTTAACTGGTGTTACAGAGTAGGACAGTTTCAACATGAAAGACTACACATTACACTTAAGGCATAATTAACCAGTTAATCATGTCTTAAGTTGTGACCCAGCCACACATTCAATCAATTAATGATGTGATGAAACAAGGAATAAGCCACAGAGTTATTCTATTAAAATGTGAGATAACTTTGTGGCTTGTCCTTATCACACCATTAACTGAATGTATAACCATGTGCGCCCTTGTGGGCATAGTTGATGGGGCTCCCAGCCACAGGGGTGCACCACTTGCTGCGAGTCCTAAATGGAATGCTGCCCCTGCTGTGAATCCATCAGCTGTGGAGCTCATAGCAGTGGGAGCCAGTGCCCCTCGCACCAGCAATAAGACATGATTGGACCTAATACTGGATCTCACAATCATGCCTCCTGCCATACATGTGGCATGACAGAATGAAGTGTGATTTCATGGTCACATCCTTTACTTGTTCCTATTATACCTATTATGCCTTTACTTGAACATCAGAGCAAGGCAGAGTCAATGACTTGACCATATGCGGAACTGGGCAGTGGCTATTTGCTGTTATAGAAATATGCATGTTTTTCTAGGTATATTTCTATATGTGAGAAGGGAGAGAGAGAAAGGCAACGAAAGTGTGAGATCAAGGACTCCCTTGGCAGCCAGAATGCCATAAATACCACTTCTGTAATAGGCAGAAAGGATTAAAAACACAAATGCATGCCACTAGCCTATGAATTCTTAAATTATCTGAGAGTTGTGTGAAATACACAACTGCCAGTACACTGGAGTGATCTGTTGGTCTCTTGGTCTGTTGTGACAAGAATGAAGAGTAATATAAAACTAGGGACTGTATATTATATAAATTATATCAAAGTGTCTAGTTGTAAATAACTTTTCTTCCCAAAGGTCTATTGTTGTTCTTCTGTTTCTTTGCCAATTACTCTGTTCTTAACACCAAAAGTTGACAGTGGGTTTGTTAAATTTACTGAGTCACAAATATTATATCTATATAATTATAGATATAGACAAACACAGTGCAATTTAACTGAATATAAACCTTCCCTCCCGGGATATGTTTCACTGATATAAACGTTTCTTTATATCAACTAATCAAATAATCCATTGGTCCCTAAGGGAATTTAGGCTAATATGGGAATATTAACTGTACTTGACATTATTTTTAAAAATCTACCCACCACATTCGATGTATCAAAGTGATAATATTGAATTTAAAGATGAGCCATTCTACATAGCATTGGCAAAGTTGCATGATTTTGGCCTGTTCTCCAAAATCCACAGCTTAAGTCTGTAGCAAGTGAAGAGCACAGAGAGGAGGAAGGCAGAAACAGAAACATGAAAGCTGCCCAGAAAAGTGGAAATAGTGGAAAAAAGGCTTTGGTCATTTACTATCAACAATATTTTGACACAAAATTTTATTTTTAAATTTTCAATGTATACTCAACACTTTATCAAGTTCTAAGAAGGAATTTTGTCATAAATGAATGCACCTTAATTATTTTAGGTCAAGGTCACAAGTCCTCTTGGCCTTAAAATAATTTAGGTGTATATGAGGAGAAAAGTATATAGACCACTACAAGTATAACAATATCCTTGGGCTCCTATACACGTGTAGGAAGGCTGCTCCAATGCGCTGTACCACAGGCTCACTGAACCAAATTGCTCTACACAGGATTAGCAGCTCCCTGCAGCCCACCTGTCTGCAGGTAAGATAGTCGAATCCCGTGAAGCCATATCTATGTGATAATAACACTCCACATGTCCCTGTTGTTGTCCAACCTAGCAATCTCAAGTAGCTTCACGGACTTTAATTAATTGTGCTCAGGGTAGGAAACTGTTCGTTTCCCCGTCCATAAAGTGGTGACATTCAGGGCGCCTATACATGAGCAGCAAGGTTGCCCCAATGCTCTGTAATTAGTGTGTTGGAGCAGACTTGATTAATCGAGTCTACTGGAGCGTGGTAATTACCGCGCTTCAGCAGATCCCAGTGTCATATGCATCATGTCCCAGTGTTAAAAAAATTGTTCTGGGGCTACTTTAACTAAAGCTGGTTTGACAAGCCTCAGTTAATGTTTCCCTGCTGCCATTTTTCAGCACAGAGGTGCTGATACACATAACGCCCTGAGTGCTTTATTTAACACCTGCGTCCCGCCCACCCCCTCTCCCCTGCCTCCCACAGCACGTCTAGAAACATACCTTGACTCTGTCAATTAAAACTAAAGTGTTTCAGTACACATAATACCTTGTGATATATACCTTAGATTATTTACGTTGCAGCACTAGAAATATGTAGAAAATATTGCTATTTAACTACACAAAATATGACAAAAATACTTTCCTTGTTATAAGCACGGCACTATTACCAAATGTTATTTGGCTTTCACAGAAGCATACAGTAACTAATGTAATTTGCAGAAAGAACAGAGTTCAGCTCAGGAAGGCAAAGGAAGATAGCTTTACTGTTTTAGGAATCACAAGCTTCCATTTTAACCATAATGTCACATTATTTTTCACAGGATTTTTTTTGCAGTTACACCTGCATAGAGCAGGTAACAGAGCTTAATCTTCAACTGACTCACCCTCCCTTTCTGCTCAACTAAAGTCGACCCCATTTTTCTGGTCCAAAAAATTAGGAATTTCTTAGATCCAGTGTATAAGTAAACCTAACTTTTTGGGTAAAAAATATGGGGTCTACTTATACCAGCCCCTGCACGCCCTCACTGTGGGAGTCAGGCACCCAGAGGCTAGACATGTGCTGCAGCACCACTCGCAGGGGACAGGGCTAGGCTCAGTGCTCAGGTGGCATGGCCCCATTCCCTGCAAGCGATGCTGCCTGAGTCACACCAGCTGAGCACCAAGCCCAGTGCCGCTCACAGGGGATGGGGCTGTGCCAGCTGAGTGCCAAGCCTGGTCCTGTGAGCAGCACTGCCAAGTGCCAAGCCCCTGTGAGCGGTGCCAGGCTCAGCTGGCGTGGCTGGGCTCCGCGCTCGGCAATGTCACTCACAGCAGATGGGGGTAGGCTTAGTGCTCAGCTGGCACAGCACAGGCAGCGCTGCTCACAGGGGATGGGACTGCGCCAGCCAAGCGCCAAGTCCAGCCGCAGTCCCTGCGAGCAGCCCTGGGCTCAGCATTCAGCTGGCGCATCCCCATTCCCTGCAAATGGCACTGCTTGGGCTGCACCAGATGAGTGCCAAGCCTGCCCCTGTCCACTGTGAGCAGCACTGTTAAACGCTAAGCTCAGCGCCACTTGCAGGGGACCGTGATACAGTGTATAAGTTGAGGTTGAATTTTACGAGTTAAAGATTGGGCTTCAAAACCTGACTTGTATACCATGAAATATGGTAACCTAAGAAAGGTTAGTTTGATTAATGGAACATCAAGGCCATTAAAAAGGAGAGAATCATTAACACCTTTGGAATGAAAAACAATGAGCCATAGAGTCAACTGACTTCTTCAGCTGCCTGAATAGAAGTGCAATAGCTGCTGCATTGTGGAGCAAGAATCAAAGTAGGGTGCTCCTATCCGAATCAGAAAATCAGCTTTCTTTCTTAATACAAGCACCCCAATTTTAGGGGGTTGATTATGGGTAGAAAACTGTTGAATTTTACATTGTATACTCTAGAACAGATTTTTGCATTTTATATCCAAAGTAAGCTGGTTGTCACAGAGTTTAATTCATATGGCTTTGACATTGAAATCTTATCTGTAGTGTACTGAGCAACTTCCAATAGAAAATGTTTTCTAACAATTTCAAATATGTTCAACTAGGCATTCATTCTTTATTGCCCCCTTCATCAATGCTGCTGATGACATTCCTAGTGAGTAAATCTTTACCTCTCTGGAACTTGGCCAAATTCCAGGAGAATATATGACCAGTACTTTACAGAAGGTTAAGATTATCATCACAGAGCTATCTATATTCCAGCCATCTCGAAGAGGAAACTGTCTTTATATATGTTAGCATGTAAAAGTCTTCATTTATGTTCCATGTTGTGAATGAATATGCAATGTCTTGTGAACACAATTTATTCTGCTATCCTAATTCATGTTGAGGATTAGCATATTCTGTACATAGAATAAGAGCACTGAAATGTAATGTGGGTAAAGATGGTAGAAGCAGGCCAAATATATTCTCCATAAATATGTAACAAGTTTTACTGTTCTATTAGTATACAGCAATGTTGTTTCTTTAGACTCGCATTGACATTGTACTCTTCCAACTATACAGTCAGTTCAATAAAAGATAACATCAAAAGCCACTTGCTTCTCCTGAAAACATGAGTCAGATGTCTGCCTAAAATTCTGACAGTGGTTTAACATCCTGATATTTCAATTACTACTAGTAATAATAATCCATTCTGGGGTTTGGTTTGGTTTTCCTTTGAGCATGTAGGGTACACTTGTGGCATGCTCTCTACTTTTCTCAGTAACCATGAGGGCTAAAAAACGGCTTTTGAAAAAACCTGAAATTTTCATGTAAATCTCAAGAATTAAAAAGTTAGCGCTTTAAGAAAATACCAAATATCATGAGAGTTGACTAGAAACAAATGTGTACACACACAAGAAAGAGATAAAATGCATATCCTTTACAGTGCAAACAGCAGTCATTCTAAACAGCCCTGGCTTTGATCTTTCCATGTAATAGTTATTACCATGTAACACATTGTGTTTAATGCTATGTGGGAAAAAATACTAAAATCTAAGAACTGTGTTTCAGGTACACACATATCCTATTGACTTCATTGGCATGTTGCTGTCAAGGTGGTTGCTACAGGGGAAGCACATGTGGCTTGCTCCGAATCTCTGAATTGTAGAAAGACCCAATGAAGAATGTCTTGCATTCAAAAGCTCATCTAACTCTATCCCAACTATGCAGATGGTCCAGTAAAAAGATACAGCCCTATACAATCCTTGCCTCTTGCAGGGACTCCTAGTAGTATTTTCCTCTCTTAGTTGTGTGCGCAAAGGAGATCAGTGCGGAAAAGCTGTCTGTGCAAAGCTGCCTTTGACAAGGAGATCAGTGTGTAACAGATGACGACGATGACAACAATGGGCACATTTTTAGAAGGGCACCTTTTGTAGCCACAGAATCATAAAATCACAGAAAAACAGGGCTGGAGGGACCTTAAGAGATTATCTACTCTAACCTCAAGGCAGGGTGGTCCTGTCTAAACCTAGCAGCTCTGGCCACCTCATCCATTGCCACCTGAGGGATAACACTGCTAACCATGTATCCCTTCCTGGAAGCATCCTTTGACTCTCCTCTTCTAGAAGAGTTTGGAAAGGAGTCCTTTCCAGACTCTGAAGGAGCTATGCATCATGAATAACATGTGATAATTAAGGACCGACCGAATTCGCAATTTCATGACTTTCACAGAAACCGCAAATTCAGTTGGTCCCCGCAAAAAAGCCCAGGCCCTGCAAAAAAACGCAGAGACTGCAAAAACCACTGAAATTAGCAACAAATTGGGGGTGGGAGGGAAGAATCCTGCAAAAACAGAAAAGGGTAGAAAGTCCTGGTATCCTGAAGCAGGAGGGGAAAGGAGGGGAGGGGGATTTTCGCAGCAGAAAACAGTGCCCCCCAATGCCTCTGATTGACTGAGGGGCCACAGAAGTTCGCCCCCCCCAGAGATTGACACACACTCTACTATGAAAATGGCACCTGGTACCACGCTTGAAACACAAAATTGGGGGTTAGCCACCCTGAATTTGATATGTCCCTAGTGGTAATTCATTATCCTGGAATGTAGAAAGGCAAAGGAGGTTTATTTGTAGCAGAAGTTAATCTTCTTTGAATCATTTTCCTTTAGGAGTCTTTTTGGCTGATCTAGTCTTTCCTGGCCTGCCAAGACAAAAAACAATCCTGGTGTTCAGAATCCTTGGGAAATACTTGATGACATTAACCTACTCATTTAGATGTCAGGGTAATCAATACAGGGTTATATCCAAAGACCTCTTGAGTTTTGTTAAGCCCTTATTTACTCTGGAAGCAACTGTCGGCATCAGGAAGCATAGTATGTCAAACAGCATATTCATATTTTCCTTTATTATAGTTGCTACAATGTCTACAATTTTCATCTGAAGCTCCAGAATCCCTAGAAATCATCCACAGACAGTATTATAGCCAGAACAATCAGCTTCTCCAGGAAGAGGGAAGATTCTTTAGACGGGTAAGGTAACTGAAGAGACTCCCATACCAATTCCATTGTCTCAGTTTATGTTCCTCTGCTTACATATTGCTCTCCAGCTCCAACGTCAGTGGTGACTAGAAACTCCTTGTCTTGCTGGGGATAGCTAATGTGGAGCCACCATGGGATCAATGAGAAATGGGTCCCCAGGAGGGCAACCATACCTAGGATGGAATTCTGTATTAATACTAATAAGATTGTGGGTGGCCCATCCAGTGCTATAATGGGCCTTGATACTGCACTTTCCTAGAACAGCCCCCAAGATCTTTTTCCAGCCCCCAAGATCTTTTTCCAGCCTGTCCAGAGAAGGCTATCTGCTGAATATGG
>NW_005841842.1:4998932-5005789 GCF_000455745.1 Alligator sinensis | reverse complement strand
AAGAGAAGAGGCCCACTTGGAACAACAATGTCAGCTAAAGCAGTTCTGGAGAAAACATCTATACTGATGCTGATACCTGGCTCAATGCCCAAAGGAAGAGCAAAGCTGAACCATCACAAACAAAACTCTGTATAATGAAGGATTCCTCAGTTGATGGTAATATCAATATTACAATTGCTTTCAGCACCAATATTAACACCTATAACATGAAGTGGCTGGCATTCAGCCACAGGTGCTATTTTATTGTCCTCTGAATCCAAGGAATTCAGGAATCCCTGGTCACACATCCCTGATGTGCCTGGAAAGTAGAGCACTCAAACAAAACAGTCTCCTTAGGTCCAACCTTGAAGACATCTCTTTCCTATTAGAGGACCCTTTCACACGCAGCTGGAATTTTGTGCATCTCACCTTATGGATGTGGGAGGATGATAAAAGGTAGATGGAAACATTCCTGGGGTATATGTCCATTACCATACAAGAAGAGATGCCTGCTATACACCTGTTTATTAACTAATCCGAGCCCTGAGATGACTGCAGATGTTAATCCTGACAAGTTATGAGTCCATCTTTTCCAGTAGTCACAAAGAAAATAGGGGTTAAACTTAGACAACTGACAAAGTGGGGTGAACACAGTTAGGATTCTGCAAAAGGTACTACAAGAGAGCTAAGGGAGGGTTGTGGTCATTCCACCCTCTATGTCTTATCATTGGAGCATAAGACAACGCAAGGCAGATACTCTGATGTACACAGCTACTCAAGGACTCAGCTGTACATGAGGCTATGTGCACCTACAGTGGGGTCTACACTGTAAAAGAAAGAATGTGCCTTCCGGGTGTCTGGCCATCTTGACTTCCTCATCATCATGGAAAACAAGACTGAGGGAAAAAGGATTCTAAGGGGATCCTTAGGGGTGGAAGGAAAAAAAGTAGCAAAATAAAAACACAGGACTTCAAAAAAGCAGACTCTAAATTCAGGGAAATGGTGGGCAGGATCCCCTGGGAAGCAAGGCTAAGGAGAAAATGATTCTAGGAGAGCTTGCTGTACTTTCAGAAGGCTCTCTTAAGGGTGCAGAATAAAGCTATCCTGATGAGATGGAAGCATTGGAAGTGCAACAGGAGGCCAGCCTGGCTAGACAGCAATCTCTTAAATAAGATGAATCTCAAAAAGGAATCCTACAAAAAGTAGAAACTTGATAATAGCACTAGAGAAGGGTATAAGAATATTGTGTGGGCATGCAGAGAGAAAATTAGGAGGGCCAAGGCATGATTTGAGATGCAACTGGCAAGGAATGTAAAAGGCAATAAAAAGGGATTCTACAAGTGTGTCAAAAGTAACATGATAACCAGAGAAACCAGAGGTCCCTTATAGAATGCAGAAGGCAATCCAGTTATGGATGGTGATACAAAGGAGGATGAAGTATTTATGACTTTTTTACTTCAGCTTTCACAGATAGGGACAGCTACCAGATAATGAGCCCAACTGGCAGCAAAGATAAGGAAAAAGAAGAGCAGCCTGGAGTAATGGCAGAACAGTTTATGGATTAGTTAGAGATGCTAGATATTTTCAATTTGGCAGGGCTGGATGGTATGTACCCCAGGGTACTGAAGGAATTGGTTGTGGAAGTTTCGAAGTCATTAGTTACCCTCTATGAGGGCGTGTGGAGTTTGGGTGAGGTCCCAAATGACTGAAAAAGGACAAAAAGTATGCCCATCTTTGAGGAAGGGAAGGAGGAGGATCTACAGAGCAATCAGCTTGACACCAATACCTGGAAAGTGCATGGAGCAGGCCTTCTTCAAGGACCACTGCTATTATTAGGTATCTAGAGGAGAAGAAGGGGAACAGGAACACCCAGCATGGATTCACCAAGAGCATGTCATGCCTGGCTATCATGATTTCCTTCTCTGATCAGGTGACAGGCTCTGTGGATCAGGGGACAGCAGTAGATGTTATATACCTTGATTTTATCAAAGTGTTTGACATGGACTCTCACAACAGTCTCACTAATAAGCTAAGGAAGTATGGACTAAATGAAAGTACTGCAAGGCAGATACATGACTGGTTGGATCCTTGTGCTCAATGAATAGTCATCAATGGCTCAATGTCTAGCTGGGAGGAGGTATCAAGTGGGGTTCCCTAGGGGTCTGTCCTGGGTCTAGTACTGTTCAATGTCTTCATTAATAATTTTGATGACAGGACTGAGTCCATAACTAGCAAATTTGCAGATGACAACAAGATGGGTGGACTGGCAATCACTCTGGAGAGTAACACTAGGATCTAGAATAACTGGAGAGCCTGTAAAAATGGTCTGCAATCAATCAGATGAGAATCAAGAAGGACAAGTGCAAAGTCACTTGAAAGAGAAGAATTATATGTACCAATACAGACTGGGAATGACTGGAGAGAAGGGCACAAGTGTTACAGTAGACCATAAGCTGAATATTGGTCAACTGTGTGCACTGGCTGTAAAAAAGCCAACCACATCTTGGATTGCATTACAAGGAGGGTCACCTGAAAATCAAGGGAAGTGATCCTTCTGCTCTATTTAACCCTGGTAAGGCCTCACATGGAGTACTTGCCTGGGAAGCAAGACTCAGATTCATAGACATTAGGGCTGGAAGGGACCTCGTAAGATCATCGTGTCCTGCCTCCTACCCAAAGGGGAGGAAGGCAGCTGGGGTCATAGGATCCCAGCAAGATAAGCATCCAAATGTTTCTTAAAAGTGTCCAGAGTAGGGGCTTGCACCACCTCTGGAAGAAGTCTATTACAGGCCTTGGAGGCTTAGACAGTAAAGAAGTTTTTCCTTATGTCCAGCCTAAAAGAGGAGTTTGTGACTGTTGGACCTTGTCATCCCTTGGGGTGCTCAGGTGAACAGGCGTTCCCCCAGATGCTGATGCACATCCATTATGTACTTACAGGCTTCCAGCAAGTGATCCCTGAGCCTTTGCTTTTCCAGGCTGAACAAGTCCCATGGCTCACAGCCTCTCTTCATAAGGGGAAAGGCTGAAAGAACTAGAGTTATTTAGTCCAGAGAAGTGGAGACTGAGGAGGGTTTTGATAACGGTCCTCAGATACATGAAGGGCAATTATAGTCCATGGTGATGAACTTTTTACTGTGGCCATACAGGACAGGACTAGGAGCAATGGCTTCAAGTTGCAGGAAAAATCAGTTTGGAGATTAAGAGAAACTTTCCGACTATGAGGGTGGTGAAACACTGCAGCAGATTAGCTACAGAAATTGTGGACTCTCCATCCTTGGAAATTTTCAAGAGAAGTTTAGATAGGAACTTAGCTGGGATGATTTAGTTAGGGATGATCCTGCCTTGAGCAGGGGGATGGACTAGATGACCTCATGAGGTCCCTTCTACCCCTACTTTCCTATGATCCTTATAATTGTGACTGCAAGGTAACAAATTTTCATTCCCAGTCCTCCTCTTTCATTTATTTTTCAAATAAGGACTCACAACTGTTCAGAACAAATCATAGGCAGTAAAATTCAATTACCAAAAAGACAAGGTTAAAGGGGCATTGAAAAGTGGCATATTTAGCCAGAAGGGAGCCATTGTTCAAAAACTGTGCTCCAGAACAAAATATCATGAGAGTTTAAATACAGGCTTTATTTAAGCAGACTCACTCTGAAAATACTCACTTTGGGTTCTAAATACTTAGCACTTTTCTAAATGAGAATTATTTACTAATAAATCAATTTATTTTAAAGAATGATTAAAATATCCTGCAAAATTAACTTTGGCCTCCAATTTAAAATTTAATGTAAAAGCACACAACTACATGAACTACAGCCTGAAGATGTTCAATGCCACAGCTAAGTCCTTTTCACTAGTAATTAGCTGAATGCTTTTAATTCTGCCCCAATTACAGAGCCTTATTGGAATTAATACCCCAATGCTATTTGTCCTATAGTATATTACATAAGTAGTGAATCCTTAACATTTAGTCATCAGTTGATTTCATGTAGTTCTTTCATATGCCCTTGAATACAGGAAACTAAAATGACTAATTAAAGAGAAAAGTGCTGAACTGATGATGTTTCTGAGTATTACAAAGGTAATTATAGTCTAGAAAGAAATACCAATTACAAGACCAATAGGTGGTTTCTCCACTTTTTCTCAAGATAGTAATGTTCAGTAAAATTATACATAAATTCAAGTGTAAATATTCATCTCTCATCAAATTTCTTCATAGCAAAAAATACTAATTTTTTTCTTCTCCACAGAGAGTACATTAGACACACATCATTTCCATTCCTCAAACTGAATAACTTCAAATATATTTGTTAAGAATGGGAACAAACAAGGTATAGACATACTATATTCGATTTTGTTTTTCAGTGACTTCTTATTTCTAATGTTAGGGTTTCATTACTTATTTTATTTAGGGAAACAATTTAACTAATATCAAATAGAAGAATGACTCTTTAGCTTTACAGTACATATATTTCTCAATGCCCACAAGGAAGCATCTTAGGAAGCTCCAAACTTGTGTAATGAGGGAGTTTGTATTCAAACCAGAATGAAACAAATCATGGACAACAGATAAATTCTGATCTACAAATTATCTGAGAATGGATCACAAACACTATGTGGACCGTCAGCTGGGGAGTCTTGCATTAGAATGTTACTAGTGGTCTTCATATTATGAGTCTGGTGAATGTTGTATAAAAAGCTAAACTCAATATCACCACAAAAGTCTATAGCAGCTTATGGATCCTGCTCCTCAAACATTAGAAAAATGCAATGACAAAAAAAATGGTTTAAACATATAACCCCTCCCCCCCGCATGTGAAAAATGACATAGGATTATTTTCTAGGCAAAGTGCTTGTATTAATCAATGGCATCTCAGCTCTGAGGGGAGAGCAAACCGCATATGCCCTAAATAAATGCAATTTACAAAGACTCTAATACCTATAAAATAAGTTTGAGCTTGGACGAAATAAATATATGGACATGCATATTCTCACATAGTTATGCCTAGTGATATTTTTTATCATGCACAGTTTTTCTAGTGCTCTTCCATCATTATTAACTTTCACTTTTGGCCATGGATTCTTAGGTATTAGTCATGGCAGTTCTCAAGGAGAAATCATTAGAATATTTATACACATATAAAAGGATATGCTACTGTATCTGAATGCTATACCATACCTAAAGCAGTGGAATAACTTTTGAGTCTATCTAACAGATGTACCAAAAAATAATCCATATCCTTATCTTACAAATGTCACCATTGCTCTGATATGATGGATTAACTTTTGAAAACAGTTAAAAGCCTGATTCAATAAAATGCCTTCTAGGCTGCCCAGAATAGCTTGGGAAGACTGTCATATGGGACAGGCTTAAAGGTATAGGCACACAACCAAAAACACTGGGCTACTGGTCCTGCAGAGCTGGTAAGCGGTTAGTGAAAACACAGGCACCTCCTACCACACTTGCTGGTGCCATGAAACATATGGGGCAGGCAGTCTCTGGGACCTGACTCCCAAATCTTGCAGATTTACAAAAATATAAATAACACCTTGAATTGTCCCCAGAAGCAAACAGGTGGGCAAGGCAGAGCTCAGAACAATTATACAGGCAGTCCTCAGACTTACGACACAATTGGTTCCTGAGAACCGTGTCTTAAGTCAAAACGTTGTAACTCGGAACCGATTTTCCCATAGGAAACAATGTTATAAGTGGGGGATTGGTTCCTGAACCAAGGCCCAATACCCTATTTTCACCAAAAATAACCCAGAATTTTGTACTCAAATCAATTATAGATGAGTAATATAACTACATTAACATATTTATATTGTAAATAGCAATCATATTGATTTGCAAGGACTTCTATGAGGTGACTTGGCTGGACTTTTTGAAGAGCTCCTGGTTGGACTTTTTGAAGGGCTGTTGGCTGGAGCCTTCTCTGGAGTCTTGGCTGCTTTCTTAAAGCAAGTGTCCAAGGAAGTTTGGACAGATGGGAGATGGGCGACACAGCAAACTCGTTCATTGGCATGACATGGCATGGCATTGGATCAAGTGTTGTAAAGTCGAAACTGACGTCAGAAAGTTGAAACAGGGTGTCAATTTATAAACGTTGTAAGTGCGAAATGTTATAACTCGAAACGTTGTAAGTCAAGGACTGCTTGTATTACATATTAATCACAAGCTACCCTGCTTGAGAAAAATGCAGTATTTGACACCAGGGCAGGCAAGGTTCTTTGAGTAGATGTGATACCTTTTATTAGACCAACTGAGTGCTACTTTTCAAAGGCTGCCATTTCCTAAGCCTTATATGATAGATCTCCATGGGTACTTGAGTGCCTAACCCTACAGTTGGTTCCTCAGAACTCCCCACTCAGCTGCCACCTAGCCCTGATGGCATCTGACTTCCCTAAGATCAGAAACTGGCATCAATGAAGCTGGTACAACCATAGAAACTCAGTGCCTCAATTTCTGCTGTGGATATGCACACAAGCACCCAAGCTCTGACAGCACCATGCTGCTCAGTGACCGAATCCAACTGGGAGTAACAAGCTATGTCTTTTCTGGAAAGACTGATCAGGTAGGAGTTTTCAAAGTCTGTCTACTGGACTGGACTTCACACAAAAAAGCTAGGAGGAGTATATGATAGGGCCATCCTTTACATGCACTGGAGCAGTGGTTAGAGATGTGAGACATCAGAGACACAGGTTCAAATACCAACTCGGTTTGACTGACAGATGGATCTGAAACCACTTACTGTGCCTCAAAAAAAGTGCTTTACTCATTAGGGTATTCTAGGGGTGAGTCTCTCCTTGAAGTTGTGGGTGAGGGTTTTGGTGATTCCTGTGGTTAACAATTGCCTGTGAAAGCAGGGGACTGG
>NW_005841842.1:4980953-4998901 GCF_000455745.1 Alligator sinensis | reverse complement strand
GCTGAAGCTTTTCTATTTGGCATAAAACACCCATTGGGCCCAGGAGGGGGACAGAGACAGAGACAGAGAGTGCGTATGCAAGAGCACATGCAAGTACCTGCCCAGGGTGGCCTGGAGAGTATGGGCAGCTCCAGGCTCCCCATATTCTTCTGTCATAAAGTAAATAGAGGTCCACCACAAAAAAGTAGAAAAAATTATTACTATCTTTTGTTGCAGCCACAAATTCAGGCATTTGTGGCACAACAGAGGGCATGGGCATCTATTTGCTGTTGCCCTTTGCCTGCATAAAAATTATTATAGAAGCACAACGGTGACTATGTTTCCAGCTTTCCCCTCTGCGGACACTGCCGAAGGAGCCAAGGCATCTAACTCAATGTTGTGGAGTCCACTGGGCCACAGGGGACCAAAGAATTAGATGCTACCACACTGACCCTAAAGGCCCTTTTGTGGATCTACCCTTGTGTACTCACTATATTGAATAGCTTTGTAATGCAAATAACTCTGAATATAGAGTAAAATTAAACTTACAATTAAAAGAAATAATTTCGTTGTTTATGATATATACTGGGTTTTATTTAAATAAAAGATTCTTTCAGCTCCTCTCTCTTCAAACAATCCCTAAATAATAGTTGATACTGTGAATGATTTATTACAGGAATCTCACTCATACATCTAACACAGCATTTCAAATCACATCTAGTATTCAATTTTAAGAAACAAAGTAATTTTCATATATTGATGTGATTTATAACTCCTGGAACTGACAGCAGCAGAAGCATTATAGTGTATTAGCATCAGGGACAGAGGAGGCAATTCACTCCAAAGGCCATGCCCATCACCAGAGGACAAAAGGAAGCTTCATCAGACCAAAATGAGATTGCAGGGATTGCATGGGGAAAGTGTCCTCAAAAGGCCTGAATTAGCATACCCAAACTAAACTCGGAATAACTTTGATTCACCTGCTTTTGGTCAAAACTAGTTTTGAAAAGGGCCTGTCCAAGGTTGCAGAAACTTCTGTTACAAGTGTCCCCAGCGCTTGAAAACATTTGAATGTGTAAATAAAACCTTCCACAGTAACTGAATGGACCTGTACACAATTGGAAAATACGGACCTTTGTCCTACCTGTGAAGACCTCTCCTTAAATGTACATTGTGAACAACTGGCTGCCTATATAGACAAGGATCAATACCCTACCAGTAATCACAGGCAAACATGCACAGTATAGTCCCAGGTTAGTCTCTGTAAAAAGTTCAATAGTGCTCATACTGGGGCATATTATTACAGATACAAATCAGACATCTTCAGGGCCAGAGTCTTAATCATCCTGGAAGACTTCTGAGCCCATTTTTTTTCACGAGGGTTTATCATGTCTAAATGCTAAACAGCACAGTGCAAAAATGGCTGTTTTGGCAGCCCCTTCACAAAGGTAAATTGTGTTATGTAATCAAGGAATCTCCATTCAGCCTACACATTAGTGTTTACTCACTACTCTTTCCTGCAATCTTCTACCACTTTTACACTTTGTAAGTGTGGAACCTAGTTATCAAAAGTGGGATTAAGTATCCCCACTTTACTGCTGCTTTACTAAACAATGTGGCTCTGATGCAGAAGCAAGGGAAATAAACTACTTGTTACCTTTCGTAAAATAAGACTTTTAGGTATTAAGAAGAATGCAGCACTGCTGCAAAAACTTGTATTTTCAAAGCAACTGCCTACTTATCATTGCTGCTATATGATACAGCCACATCAGTATCACATAACTTGATGAAGAAGGCATGCACCTGACTGACCTTCATTTACACCAGTGGAAAATTGAGAGCAAAGCAAATTAAGTCAACTGAGTTCCACTAATGTAAAATTAGTATCAGACCCTTTCTGTGTATATTCTGCAAAATGTGTGCATATGTAGATTTTGCTTTCTTCTAAGTCCGTCATAAAAATAAACATGTTCCTGTTGTATATTTGGCTGATCCTGGCTTCCGCTTTATTTTTTACTTAAGTACAAGCACTTGAATTTTAAAAGAAGAAAAGATAAGCTTTACTTTAGATAGAGTGAAAAATCTCAGCACCTATTATTCTTTTCTATTGCCAAAACAAGGATAGAAGATTTCTATAAACCAACAACAAATACAGCCTGACAATCAGAGACAGGTGAAAAAAAGAGCTAAACTTCTCTAGACAAATGGATGTGTTCAGACTCATTTGTTTAGAAATGTACTTGTGCTTATATTTCAGTGCTGGCACAAATCTATGACAGATAGAGTGAATAAATGACAAATGAAGAAGGCTTTGGCCTGCTTTCTTTTTCTTCCTACCCCTCTCACAAAATGCTGACACAAACAGATAAGCCAAAGTAGCAGCAGAGCTTTGCCAGTTTATCAACATTCTTTGGTTTCACAGTTACTCTCTTTTCAAATTTAAGTGATGAATTTCAGCTCTGCTGAAGGGTAAAGGATTATGAATTCTGGAAGCTGAAGTCTCCCAATTACCTGGAGGCCAAGTGCAAATGAATAACAAGTGGGGGAAACACATATATAAAATTGTCTTCTTGGTGTGTATACTTTATGGAGTACAATATCATAATGGGGGCCTGTACATCAATCCTGACTTTCAAAAGGGGAAATATTCTGTAGTCATGGGCTAGGGACAGACATTACACATAAACCAGTTTAAGTGATCAGAAACTGGTTTAAACCTGTACCAGAACAGAGGTTGAGTGTGCACAAACCAGTTTGAAAATGGCTAAAATCAGTTTGAGAGAAACCTGGTTGATGTAGTACGAGACTTAACTGATTTGGCTCAAACCTGTTAATGCAATCTTTGTCCCAGACCCCTTGCTAGTTTAAGTTAAACCAGACTCCCCCAGCATCCCGGCATGCTCTCTGGGCTGGGCAGGGCTTTGCTCCAAAGCAGAGCTGGCCCCTCGCCTCTGCTCCCTGGCTGGAGCTCCAGCAGAGACTGCAGGTACAGCAGGGTCTGCCTAGCTTCCCCCTGCCTTATCCCCTGCCTCCTCCCCACACTGCTCATTGCTCAAGCAGGAATCCCCCACTCCCTCCCTCTCATCTCCCACAGCATGGACCCCAGCCCCATGGAACCTAGACACATGGTATGCTAGCTAATGCTGAAAGGTGTCTGTGCATGTGTGTGACTCCAACTTCACTGGGACAGGCAGACAGAACAGTTTTGCTGATGGGGTGATAAACACTGTTATCAACTCCCTGCTGGCTTGCTTGCCCATCAGTTTGCTGCAGACAGTATAAAGAAGCAGGGAAGGAGATTGAAAAGCCCCATATCATCAACAATGCATGCACTGCACACCCCTCCTTCCCTCAGAGTGCTAGCAGGGGGCTGGCAATCCCCTAAGGCCATAGACAACAGGCCCCACATACTCTATCCCTTAAAAGCCAAGTCAGCACCAGCCTCTGAAATATGGAACTGTCCTGGCCAAACTGAGACATATGGTCACCTTACCTACATAGCCATTATGTTAGGGACTGGAGCGTGGATTATCTGGCCTAGTGGTCAATCACCTGAAACACTGGTGAAATCCAGGCTCAGCTTCTAAAGATTGGGGTGGGGAGGGGTGGGGATCGACACCAGAACTGGAATCAGTAGTGTTAGCCGTAGTCAGGATATGCTAAGAGTTAAGCAGGCTTTCTCTTATCAGATCTCTGGCTTTGACTATTGGCTCCCCATTCCAGCCCTAACTCCTGGTGTATCCTGACTCCAGCTAACACTCCTGATTCCAGTTCTGATGTCAGATCTCCAGTTCCTTGGGAATTCAGCCTGGACTTTACTAGTGAATCAGGCATAACCACCCATGTCCTGATCCCTAACATAATGACTACATAAGTAGGGTGACCATATGTCCCAGTCTGGTGGGACAGTCCTGGTTTTCAGAGGCTGGTCCTAGCTGGCCAGTGAATTGGGGCAGGGAAATGGAGCAGCACAAGCTGTGAAATAGGAAGCTCTATCAGATAACAAAATTGCCCTAAAACAAGTTATCTGCATTAGTGGAATGACCATTAAAAAAGGGAGATGATTGTTAACACCCATGAAGTAAAGAACAATGAGCCATTAACGGGCCATTAACTCCCTTAGCTTCCTGAAAAGTAATACCAGAGCTGCACTATAGTACCCCACCCCCAATTCTCCCTGGTGCAGCACCACAGACTTGAGAGCGTTTGTGTTGGGGGGTGGGGGAGACAGTGTCCCAAATTTCACACTGTCCCATATGGTCACCCTATACATATGGAGTAGGGCTGTGTGAAGCTTTGGTCATTGATTCGATGCAGTGGAGATTCAGTCCAATTCGGTGGCCGAATCTCCGAATCTGAAGACCCTTTAATTTCTCTGAATCAAATCAGAACCCTCGGAATCAATTCAGAGAGATTCGATGATTCGACACAGCTTTAAATGTTTTTTCTACATACCTCAAGGTACCAGGCAGCTCGTGAATGCTGACATGGTGGGGCAGATGGAGGGTCCCACAGGAACATGGGGGGGTCTCCAGCGCACTTGGCAGCAGACCCAGAAGTGGACCAGAAGTACTTCCAGTTCACTCCTGCATCTGCCGGGGATTGCGCCCCGCCCCCCCCAGCTTGGCAACTGGTGCCTCCTGGGTCTGGGGGGTGCCCGAGGTCTCCCCGCAGCCAATTGCCAAGCCGGGGAGGCACACACGGGGGTGGGGGTTCTCCCACATACTTGACAGCAGACCCAGAAGTGGACTGAAAGTACTTCTGGTCTACTTCTGGGTCTGCTGCCAAGCAGACAGGGGGCCCCTCACACTCCTGTGGGATGCTCCATCTGCCCCACCATCACACAGTGTTCACAAGCTGCTCCTGGTACCTTGTAGAAAAAACATTTCAAGCTGTGTCTGTGGCCGAATTGCTGATTCTCTGAATAAGCATCAAATCTTCAGAATTGGATTAGGACGAATTGAGTTGGGACAGTGATCCAAATCAACAAATTGAATCACTGTCCCCAATTTGGGTCAAAGGCAAATCGAATATGGCCCGTTTTGCACACCCTTAATATGGAGCTATAATGGTGGCTGGGGTTCTGCTCCTCTCTCTGGCCTCAGAGAGGGAAGGGCAGAGTTCACTCTACAGCATCACAGTTACTTTTAACCCTTTCAGAGCTTCTCCCTAATTGGCAAAGCTGTTGGCTGTACCACCGCAAACCACAAGTGGCTGTGGAAGACTTGAAACAAGTTTTTGCCTGAAGGAGCGAGTGAGCTAGCTGAGGGCAAGTGAGCTGCTGCATGCAGTCAGCTCTGGTCATGACTCTGAAGGGAAAAAGGAAAAATTTCCACCCTCCATTCAGCCTTCCCAAAACAAAACAGATATCTTATTTGGGGGCATATGGTATGTGATAAAATATGATAACATACTGGTGTTTATGGAAACTACTGGTCCCATCACACAAGACCTCATTTTCTACAACAACTGAGCATTAAATGCTGGGACTTGCTTTTCCAAGGCCACCAGTGTAAAAATGTTATAAACTTTTGCTTTAGGAAAACCCTTTGGAATTAATATTTAAATTTCCAGTTCCCTCCTTCTATACTATATTTTTGCACTTTCTATTCTGTAACCATCTATGTGAGCAACATAAAATAAAAATCACCAGCATTAGAAAAAGGACTACAGAACCGTCCCAACAGTGTGATTTACAGGTGTAGAGAGGGTTGTTAACAAACATCTTTTTCAGACCATCCTATGGAAAAAGCAGAACGGTAAACCCTTAAAAGAATACCCTTTGTGTGCCTACATGGCAGGTCTTTAGCTCATAAGTAGATTTTCTAACACTTATGCACAGAAGAGAGAGATACATATGGTCAGGAAAGAGAGACAAGTTGGAGAGAGTGTGGCTCAGTAAGAAGGACCCTGCTCTGAAAGCAAGGGGGCACCAGGTTCCAGTCTGGACTCCTGTTCCAAAAGAAAAGATGCTCGCCCTACACTCTGTCCATCTTATCCAATGCCTATCATGTGCAAGATGCCATGGCTCAAGTTCAAAAGAAATGCTGAAGAGGGGAAGGGATAATGCTTAACCTTTAGAACAGTGATTGGCATGAACAGTGTGTGCCCCCGGTGGCTGGGAGGTGGCACGGTGGCGACAGGAATGCGGCAGCGGCAGCGGGAATGGCAGGAGCATGGCAGTGGTAAGCAGGGGAGCATCTACCACTGGCACTGTCAGTGGCAAGGAAGGGTGGTGAGCACCAACCAAGGGTCAGTGACCACCCGCAGTCACTGCCAGCAGCATTGGCGCTGGCCCGTGGGAACTGCAGAGTGCCCACAGATACCGCCAGCAGTGTCGGTGGCACCTTTTTGCAGGGGGTGCACCGCCATGCTCAGGGAGTGCACATGCACCCCTTACGTGTTGCCCCTGGTGATTAGAGCACTGGGCTGGCAACTCAGAGAGATTCAAGTCCCTTTGGCTGAAGACAGCCTAGAATCAGAGTCTCCTGAATCCCAGGTGAGTAGCTTAAACACCTAGGACATTTTTACACATGCTCGGGGGAGGCAGGGGGTGAAGGACACTTTAATTAGAGCAGTTCTGAGAGCCACTCTAATTAAAGCACCTGCAGCTTTTTATGCACAAGCATCTCCATGCTTCAAAATGGTGGTGGGGGCACTTTAACTAAAGCTTATTGAATGAGCTTTAGTTAAAGCACCCCTGCCACCATTTTGAAGCATGAGGACATTATTACATGAGATGCAGAGGCTGATGGAAGTGCGCTAACAAGCACGCTTCAGCAGATTCGATTAATTGAGTCGTGTTCTGACACACAGTAATTACAGTGCATTGGAGCCACCTCCCTGCTCATCCACAGGCACCCTTAACTGTTTTGACTAAAACACTTCTTTGGTCTGTTCCCTCACCCCAGCTAGCCCCTGGGATATGTGCCAGTGGAACCATCTTCTCGAAGTCAAATGACAACTGATCAGATTTCTTTCATGTATTTTGAAATCAGCAGGAGTCTCTGAACACAATGAATCCAAACAGTAAAAAGTAAACAGAAATGAGTGGCAGTTAAAGAATCAACAATATACCATCTTTCCAGGTGTTCTATCCAGTTGACAACTTGGCAAACAAGGGATTAAATTAGATTACATTTGGCAAAAAAGAGAGATTAAATTATCATAGCCCAATTTCCCTAAATTTTTCTTTGAATTCCCATTGAAACATAACTCAATATGCACTATAACTAAAAATGTCAAATGATTCTATGTAAATCTTAGTAACTTTGGCAGAATTTAGAGATGATGGGATCACCAGGACTAGAGTAATGCCAATATTAAAATCTCAGAACTGGGTAATTGCTCCAGGATTGTATTACCAAGTGTGTATACATTGTTGAGGCAGCAGGAAAAACATGACAGAGAAGAGCCTAATTGAGGGTTCAAAGCAGAGCAGAACAGCAGAGTATCTGTTGAGGCTGTAGGAGCAGATCAATCTTTTCCAAGAGCAAATATGTGGATAGAAGACTCATGGAGAGGAAATTTCTAGAGAGCTTCCCCAATATTCCTTCCTCATGGTTATGTTCCAGGGGGAGTTCTTGGGAAGCCTTATTAAAATTTGTTTGCCAAACTAAATGGAGAGCTGGGTAATTTCCATGTATCCAGTGGAATCAATCCTTTTCTGGATCCTGCCAAATCACTTGGTCAGAAAAGACTTTCCAGCCACAAAAACAGGCCACAACAGGCTACCAAGAACACAATCCTGACAAAGCCAGGTGGTTGAGAAGATCTGAGGAGCAGGGTCTGTGCACCAACCTTTTTATCCTTATCACAGGGTAGGCATGAGGTGGAGAGCTAGACACTCCAAGGACACTTTGCTAAGGGGCCTGAGTCCTGGCAGTGTGTGTACGAACGAATGTGGATAAGTACTCATAGGAAAACTGCTGTGCGCACATTAGTAAGTGAAAACAAATGGGTCTGTGGATTCAGAGGCACCCATTTCCAAAGGATTTAGTTTTAAAATGAAATCTCTTGAAGAAATGTAGAGTCAAGATGCTTGTTACTGACATCCTTTCAATATTTCTAATGCCATAATTTCTCCCATGTTAATGTGGATTTAAAATGTCTCAGAAATACATGAAATATACCCAGGAGGTCCACTTAAGGAGTTCTGGTTATACTTTCTTTATAGACATAGTGGCTCTTTATGAAAGTTCTTCTCTTTGAGAAAGATATTCTACGCAAGGTAAAAGGATTTCAAAAAATCCTTAAAAGCATATACAGTAGTACCTTTTATATTAACAAGGGAACCTATACATTTCATGTGCTGTTCCAAGGAATGAAATATTTGTCCTTCTGCAACTACAGCCTTGTAAGCCTTCCTACCCCTGCCCCCCCAATCCATAATCACCATATACTAATATCCCAATACCAACCTTAAACATTTTAAACCCACATGCTTCTATGGCTGGACATTAAAGGGCTTTCAACCTTTTTACTCTCCTTTATTCGCCTCCACAAAGAGAACTGTTGAGACGCATGAAATACCGGTTCACTACAGATACTATCACATTAAAAGTTGCTTACTCAAACAATAGTATTTTATTCCAAATGACAGAGCACAGAACCATGATGTTCAGGATGGTAGTTTTGATGTGCCAGCAATGAGTGGCGATGGCTTACTAGACAGAATGCCGTCTCCTGATTAGATACACACCCTGTCTCCTTCAATCTACTAATATTTTAACTATCACTTTTATTCTCTAGATTGGTAGAAGTGCTACTTTTAACACACATTAACTGGTGTTGATTCCCTTTCTGGTTATTTACATTTAAAATACAGCTTTATATAAAAACTGATTATTAATAGGTGAACCATAGAAAAGATTGTTCTGGGTTACTCAAATGAGTGGAGAGTTTCTTTTCTTCTCACTCACAATCATGAATGTGTCTTTTGGAAAGTTATCACAGAAGTGAATGAATCACTGTAGTTTCTTTATCACATTATGACCTTACAGAGTATGTTACTGGGTTTTTTTAAATAAAAGGGAAATTTTGTAACTTAAAAATGTGGAGAGACCAGTCTAATTCCAAAAAATCAAATTGCAACCTGCTACTAGAGCAGGGGAAGGCAAAATCGTGGATGCGCCCGGCAGCCAGACTCCACGTCCCAGTAGCCTGGGCAGCTGCTCTGGGGTTGGGCCTGGGATCTTGCGGTGATGACAACATGGTCTGGAGCCAGGGCAGAGCTACAATCTGTTGCCTGCATGCCCCGGCCCTGCCTCCAGACCACGCCATCATGACCGAAAGATCTGAGCCCTAGAGCAGCTTCCCAACCAGCCACGCGCCCTGCCAGCGCTGCTGGGGCTGGTCTCCATGGAAACCCTGGCTCTGTGCTGTCATAGCCCCAACCACTGCTGGGGTCTCCACAGAGACTGACCACAGCAATACAGGCAGGGGCTGCTGGGAAATGGAGTCTGTCATGGGCCCAATGTGACCCATGGGCTAGACTTTGCTTGCCCCTGTACTAGAGCATTGCTACTGTTGATTTTGTTAAACATCAATTGAAAAAGTATATATTTAGCATAACAACATGTAAAACAATGTAAGGATCCAAGCTTCCAAAGACCAAAGCTTGTGCATCAATGTATTTCCTGGGAATACTCATGCAAACAAAGTTGTGCAAAGTTGAGCACAACCCATACTTCTGTTCTCCCCATTTCCCAGATAAAAATCTTCTGCATGCAAGTAAAATTAAATTGACAAATAGGTTTAAGCTAAGAAAAAAAATTGAGCTAATTCACGCAAAAATTAAACAGTTATAGAAGTCTATTTAGAAACAGTGGGGAAGCAGGTGGCAAATTGGAACATTCTTCCTTATTTTTGTGCCTGTAGTATCTGCTGTGAATGAGGAAGAATCAGCAATTTTCCTCTTGCCTCAGAAAAGAAATAGAAAAAGATAGGTCTTGAGCAATTTTCCAAAATAATGTAACAAAAGGTCTCTGAGATGTATTGTTTCCAGACCCTTTGTGTTCTCAGTATGCTTCACTGCAAAATTCTTACTGCTAGCATTTTACAGTATATCTCCTCTTCCAGATGTGAAAATGCAGTTTATTAGCCTGTACACCAGCTGCATGGGGGTTTTTTTTATAAAGTCTGGTTCTTATAAAGTAACCAAAGTGATCAAAGCAAGAAGGAAAATTAGACTGAAGCTTTTATGTTGTTATTATAACAACAACTGCGTGAAAGCCAAGATGCAAAATCGATGGGCTAAGATTAAATTTCTTCTGTCAGCATATGAACTTTCAGAATGTCCAGTCATTCCTTGAGCAGACACTACATAGGACATGAGGGTATGTTCTACTGTTTCTACTTGTGATAATCAATAACTGTTTTACAGGTATTTCAGACATTTTTTTCCTTTCCTTTTGATTTGTGTGCGCCCTCCCGCTTACCATCACATCACTGAACTAAGGCTAAAAACAGATGGCTTTTTGTTGCAGCATCAGCTGATCAGATTGATCAGCAAAATGAGCAAACATTGCTGGTGTCCTGCAGAGAAGCCCCTGCCACTTCCAGGGTTTCTGGGGCCCCCTCCAGAGTTGCAGACTGTGACCTAACCCTGGGACACAGCAGCATAAAACACATGCTATGGGAATCCCCCTATGGGCAGATTCCCAGGGTGCCCATTGGCATGAACAGAAGGGGGAATTCTCATAGGGTTTCCAGGGCACACAGGATCAGGCCCCTGAAACCCTGGGAGTGCCTGCCAATGGGGTTCCTCCATTTGCAGATACTTGCTCCAAGTCAGGTGAGAAAGTGTAATACATGCAAACAGCCAGAGAATCCCCTGCTGGGGGATTCCTGGGGTGCACCTCTGCAAGAAGGCTAACCTAGGCAGGCACACCCAGGACTTCAGAGGCCAGATCCTACCTGCTCCATGAATCCCCCTGCGGAGGAATTCCTGGGGTGCACATGATCAGGCCCCTGAAACAGGAGCACCTGCCCAGGGTGGCTGGAGAGCCGGGCTGCCTGCATGCTCCCACCATAAAGCAAAGAAACATCTCCAGCAAAAAAGCCGCACCACTTTATGTCACCTAATGTCATGGCCACAATTTTGGGCACTTGTGATGCAACAATGGTTATGGGTGTCTGCTTGCTTGGCTGTTGTGCTGTCATAAAAAATGTTACTGGGGCAAAAAGGCAATGCCTATTTCTAAGCCTAAAGTATGAACTTGAATCTTAGTTTTACGAACTCTTGGGACTTAATCACAAGTCTTGTGATGGTTGTTGTTTTTCTTATGAAACCTTTCCACTCTGGGGTCCAATGGATACATTTGGTGATATAAAAATCTCGCATTTCAATTAAAAAAAATTCTGACCTTCATGATTATGGTCCAAAGATTGAATATATTTATCCTTTGCTCAAAAGGTAGAAAACAAGTTTTTAAAAAACCTCCAGATTTATTTTAAACCAATTAGAACAGTTTGCATGTCTTCAGTCACTAAAGGCATCTGATAAACCTTTAAGAGCAATTTAAAATATGTATTTCAGATACAGGGATAACTTTGTGTTTTTCTACACAAACACTTAGGTGATCTGATATCCTGCGTGTGTGAGGTTTCCATTGCCATAAGAAATTTCACTTTTGTTCTGGCTTGTTATACTGAAACAAAGCTTTGGCTATTTCTCCCCTGATCTTGAGCTTCATAATTAAAATGCCTACAGACCTTTAAGGACTGAAAATCTTTGGGCCAAAAGGTGTCCTAATCGTTTTTTTATTTTTGTGCCAGGAATGAGCCAGAAAGGGACAGTAACAGAGGGAGAGGGGAGGAGGAGGAAGGGAACTAGAGAAGGATGGGAGGAAGAAATGAATTATAGAAAAAATTTGAACTACTGCAAGGGATTCTAAGGATAAGAGAAAATCTGGAAATGGGAGAGGTATTAGAAGAGGGGAGAGATGGGTGTCGTGTAGTAAATGAGCCCACCCATCCTAGCCTTCAAACAAGCACTGAACCTCACCAACCTCATCACCAGAAGCAAACTTCCTCAAGCCCAGAACACACAAAAGGATCCAGACCGTGCCGTGACAAGAAATGCAAAACCTGCCAACACATCTCCACCACCCCCACTATTACTACACCCCACAACAGAGCCATCAGCATCCCTGGATCTTACAGCTGCACCTCCAGAAATGTAATATACCTCATCCAATGCACCAAATGCCCTGATGGAAGATATGTAGGAGAAACCAAACAACAACTGCGCACCAGAATGAACGCACACCGGAAATCTATCAAAGACAGAAATACCCAATTACCGGTGGGGGCACATTTCTCACAGGAGGGCCACTCTCTCTCCAATCTCTCAGTCCTGATCCTCAAGGGAAACTTACACAACACTTCCCAGAGACGAGCCTATGAGCTCCATTTCATCAACCTCCTGGATACTAGAGATCATGGACTAAACATAGACATTGGATTTTTGATACATTACAATCTGCCTGGCAACTGACTCCCCAGCCCAGCCCAGCCCCTGGCTTCTTTACTTTTCATTCCATCCAGGAAGAGCACACACCAACTGCTGACACTTCCTTAGCCTGACGAAGGGTTTTTGAACTCGAAATCTTGCTTAATAACTATTCTCCAACTATTTGGGTTGGTCTAATAAAAGATATCAAATTCACCCAAGGAACCTTGTCTGTCTGTGTAGTAAATGAGGCATTGGAAGGGGAAAAAAAACAGCTGTGTGTTGTTTTATTTCATATGGAAACAAGATTTTCTTTTTCCATTCCTAGCTAGGGAGGTGCTTTCACTGTTCGATTTTTCAGTGATAGGGCATGGGAAGGGTTGGAGAAAGCTTTGGTGAAGGTTGCAGGGATTATGGCTTACAAACACTGGGTAAAATTTTGGAGTTGGGGGGAAAAAGACCACACCAAAACTGAATTTGAAAGGACTGTGAAACTGAAGGAATTCTGCATCATGCTGTCAGTCAGGAACTTCCTGCTAACACCAATTGTTTACTAATTTACTTTGCACTCTTTCTGACTGTAGTTTAAAAAAATGGGTGGAAATTAGTGACATTTCTTTATACCACACATGGAAACACAAGTCTGTTGATCCCGGATAGCCCTCATCAACCATCTTCGAACAAGTAAGATAGTCATAAAAGACAATCCCTTGCAGTCAAGGATGACTGCAGAAGGAGCAGATATCTAAAGCATTACAGACTATATTACTTGTTGTCATTTATCCTGTCAGTCACTAGTTGGGAACCTTCATTTGCAAACTAAAATCACAGACTATAATAGCCACTTCTGATCCACTTTAGCACCTTAGATCAATGGGAATCTCCAGCCATTAAACATAAATAATCTGCTACTTTTACGTGTACAGCTTTACACAAACCAAAACTGCTTGGGTAAGTATAGTCAACCCAGATTCAGGGTACATAGTTTACAGACTATCGTAGCTCAGCCTAGGTCTAGCCTTAATTTCAAATATTTCAGCGAACTAACTGAAGTGCTATAATTTCTGCAATACATGAGACAGCTTTACCTTTTTCCTATAGTCATATGGGACAAGGAAGAGAAGGAGGGGATGATTTTTTTGCTTAATCCCAATACATACAAAACCCTTGGAGCTCTGCACATCACACTGCTAGCCTCATTTTAATTTGACTGACTATTTTTTCAACATTCAAGTATGCAGAATAGCACTGTAGGAAAAAAAAAAGAAAGCCATAGTATTCAATTCAAAGTTGATTTTAAACTGCAAAAACAAGAGCGTGTCAAACCAGAAGTTTCCATTTTGTTCCAATTTTATATTTGCATACCTTACCTGCCTAGCCAATTTAAATGAAATGCAGTAAAACAAGCATTAGAGCCAAGAACACAGAAATGACAAATTATTCATTTCTGCAGTGTATGCATGGGAGGAATAACAGAAAAGAGGGGGAGGGGGGAGGAAGCTTGAGCAAAAAATGAGATTCATGAGGGAACATGAGAAAAAATGAGATAAGGGAACATAAGACTGTGATATCTGACAAATACTTAACATGGAAGTCTCACCAGTATTTAAAAAGTTCAGCGGGAAAATGAACAGATTTGGGGTTCTTTCTACTCTTTCCTCAGAGTCTAAAGATTCCAATGTCAAGCTCTAACACAGTGGTTCTCGACTTTTTTTAGACTCAAGGCACCCTCGTTAAACTCAAGGCATGCCTCGGAAAATGACAGCTCTTAGCTTTCACTATTTTTTTTTTTGGACTACAGAGAAATAATAATAGAACAATTCTCTTGTTACAAAGAATTCAGAAAGACAACAACAGGTCAGAATGTTTCTGATGCTCTGGATTTTTATTTGAACTCTCTGGGTTCGTCTTGTGAACCATTCATCAATGGCTCAGTGTCTAGTTGGAAGGAGGTATCAAGTGGAGTTCCCCAGGAGCCTGTCTTGGGTATGGAATTATTTAGCATCTCTTTAATGATTTGGATAATGGGGTTGAGTGCACAGATAGCAAATTTGAAGGTGACACCACATTGGACAGAGTTGCAGATGCTCTGGGTGGTAGAGCTAGGATCCAGAGCAACCTGGATAGACTGGAGAAAGAGTAGGAAAACAATCAGGTGAAATTCAAAAAGGACAAATGGAAAATCCTGCACGTGGGAAAGAAAAAAAAATACATGCACAAACAGAGACTGAGGAATGATTCGCTAGGATGCAGTACTGCAGAGAAGGACCAAGGATTTGGGTGTTACAGTGAACCAGAAGCTGAATATGAGCCAAAGTGTGCTCTTGCTGCAAACAAAAGCCAATAGCGCACTGGGTTGTATTAACAGAAGTGTCACCTGCAAATTAAGGGAAGTGATTCAACACTGGTGAGGCCTCACCTGGACTGTGTCTGGCTTTGGGACTGACACTTTAGAAAAATGTGGACAGATTGGAAAGAGTCCAGTAGAGAATGACAAAAATGACTAGAGGCCTGGGAAGCATAACTTATGAGGAAAGGCTGAAAGAGCTAGAGTTACTTAGTTTGGAAAAGAAAAGACTAAGACAGATTTGATTAGTTTTCAAGTACCTGAAGGGTGATTGTAAAGATATAGGGATATAGCCTTTTTTTCTGCAGCTGTAGGGGACAGGACTAGGCAACAGCATTATATTGTGGCAGAGGAAATTTAGTTTGCAAATTAAGAAACACTTTCTGACTGTGAGAGTGGTAAAGCATTGGAACAGGCTCCATAAACAAGCTGCAGAATCTCCACCCTTGGAAATGTTCAAGAGCAATTTAGACATACACTTGACTGGGATGATTTAGTCAGGGGTGATTCTGCCCTGAGCAGAGGACTGAATTGGATGTCCTCATGAGGTCCCTTCCAGTCCTATGACCCAGATGTTTGCACACCTAATGGTGCTAATAATGCGTGGCATCCTGTGACACCCTTAAAAAGATCTCACATCAGCCTGAGCTACCATGGCACCCTGGCTGAGAATCACTGCTCTAATAACTTTAAACAGTAATTAGCTGCATTCTTTAAGGTAGGGAGAGCTCAGAATCATATTCACGTTTGCATCTGTTTAACACAACTTTGCTTTCTTTCTTTGCTGTTTGCAGTTTCCTTAGCAAAGATGGGTACTCTCCTTTCTTTGCCAGTACAGAGAAGGAGCAGAGCCTTTTCACATGAGAATTGCAGATATTGAGGGGAGTTATACAAGAAAGCCATAGCAGGATTCATAGATTCATAAATTGTGAGGTTAGAAGGGACCCCAAGGGATCATTGGGTCCAGCCCCCTGCACCAGGCAGGAAAGACAACTGAGAGTCAGGTGACCCACGCAAGGTGACTGTATGCTCACTAGCAAGTCAGACCATTTCTCAAATACAGCACTTTTTATCTTCAGCCTCCATTTTGGATATATTCACTCTTACTAAATCCAAGTAGAAAAAGACCACACGCAAGTCTGTATGGCCTGGAACAAAGGCCAATCTGGAATTAAAATAAGCAATGAGACTTACATGAGGGGCAGCAACAAGGATAAAAATAGCTGCACAGTCAGCTGTAGTTATGAAGCCAATGGATACCTTGATCATCTTTAAAACATCTGGTCTCGCCACATCAAATACAGGAACAAATTGAAAGAGACGGATAAATATATTGCACATACCTGGATTAGAGAGAGATCCTCAAGTTGCAACCTGAAGAGGTAGTTTCTGTGGTGAGAAAAAAAAAAGGAAAAAAAAGACAGAGAAAGTTACTATGAATGCTTTGATAAAGTAGTAAAACACAATCATTTATGGAAATAAGAACAAAGGAATGGGTTGGAAGAAGTGACTGAGAATCAAGACTCCTGGATTCTGTTCGGGCTCTGACTCAGACTATCCTTGGGCTAATTACTAAGGGGATAACTCCAAATGTGCTTCTAATTTTGGGTACCAAATTGCAGGCACTTCAGCCTGTTTTCCAAAACTGCTGAGTATTCACAACTCCAACTTAACCTAAGCCTGATCATAAGTTTGTGTAACTTCTTTGATGTCAGAGGTGCTACACCCAACCACCTTGTGCCAAGTATAGGCCAAAAAAACTCCACTTAATTAGAAAAATCTCACTGCAAAGACATGTTCCCATTATGCTTTCAATCTACAAAAATGTACACTGTAGGACTTCATCAACTCCATCAGCTCCCTATGTAAATATGCAAAGCCAAATATGCATGCCTCAGGGAAACTTTTTTATTTGTTGAGTTGCTAGAGTGTTTATAAATTGCATAGAAAAATCTAAAGACTGTTTTCTGCCAAGTATCAGCACCTAAAGCTCTTACTGAACTTGATGGGAGTTCAGAGTGGATCAAGAACAACATATGACCATATCACTCTAAAATCTGTGGAAGGTGGAGGGAGAGCACTTAGGCAGATGAACTTATGCCTTAACCTTTCTCCAGTATATACTTGTAAAAGAATAAAGCTAACGAGTGATACTACAAACTACCCTGGCCTGCCACAACGTCTCAAAGTGGCACCTGCTTAGTTTATATCTGTATTTTGCATCAGCTAAATCAGTTTTATCCCCAGTATCTAAATACATCAACCAATGTCAAATCACACTTTATAGCACTGGTGCTCAGTCTTTTTGCCCTATCTTAGCACACAGAGTGGGGCCCAATCCGGCCATGAGGAGAGGAGATGGGGGCAGTCCAGCTTCAATCCAGAGGCACAGAAAAAGGGGGTATGGTCTGGCCCCAACCTGGCTATATGGGGGAAAGATGTGGCCTGGCCCCAACCTGGTTGTAGCTGCACAGCGGGGTGGTGTGTGGCTCAGTTGCAAAGGCCTTGGGTTTTTGACGGCAGGGGAGGAGTGACAGTTTTAATTGTCACTACTCCCCCACCATCAAATTTATCAACCCATAGAGAGACCTGCAGGCCAGGTACCATGGCTCTGTGGGCCAGATATGGCCCCTGGGCCAGGGATTGAGTGCCCCTGCTCTATAAAAACTAGTATTTCCCTACCCCTGAAAAAAAAAAGAAATTAATACTGCACACTGTCTCTACATCTATAGAGAGATGGCTCCAAACCTGCAGGGTGTGGATTCCCAGATTTGTGACAGGTCTGCTCCAGGGCTCTTCCATATTCCATTCATGCATTTTTCAGACCCTGTTTTCTCTCTGGCTCTCATCATGTCCTTCCCTTTTGTTTACTGCTTATGCATTTTCATAATCTAATTTTCTTCCAATTCCTTTTCCCTGTGCTGGACTTTATTTAGTGCTACTCCCATCACCACCTCCCTTTTCCAGATCTTGTTCCACTCTTTCTTTCTCTCCCTCTTTTTCAGCTTTCTTGCGCACTCATTCAAAAAGGCAGCATCCTGTTTTGCTCTACATTTTCCCTACCTTCTCAGTACATCTAAAAGAACGGCTCATTCACCAAAAAGGTGGTTTGGGGGCATCTCTAAGATGCTCACAGATTTGGGTCAAATTTACCTAATACTTTCAGCA
>NW_005841842.1:4966044-4980928 GCF_000455745.1 Alligator sinensis | reverse complement strand
CAGCAGGAAAAAGAAAGCTAGATTCATAAACCTGCTCATGCCAGGACCATTTAGTCAAACAGCTTGCTGATTAAAGTACTCAACCTTGATCTAGGAGACCCACGCTCAGTTCCCAGCCCCTGCTGTATGCTGGAGGGCACAGTTTTCTAGGGGTTCAGGGTTCTCTAAATCTCCTGTTGATAGTGTTCTACCTTGCACAATTCATAAAACACATATATGGTCTGATTCCACATCAGTCCATATCTGATGAACAACAAACTCTTACCACCAGCTACAACGGCAGAGCTGCTCAATAGCTATTTTATTTGAGTCGTTACAAAAAAATTAAGCTGCAGCCAGCAATAATAAGGATTATTTGGACAAGGACGAGGATATGCTGAGAGATGAGATGGCAAAGCAACAGTCAGAGAGCTTTTGATGGGTCTGAGTGAATTCAAGTTGGCAGGGCCAAATTAACTTCATCCCAAGGTACTGAAGGAACAGGCAGAAGAGATCTCAGAGCCCTTTATAGTGATACTAGCTAACTGCCTGTCAAGAATGACTGATTTGGGGAAGTGTTTACCTGGTCCCTGCTCACCCTTCGGGCCCGGCCATGCAAAGACTCCCTCCACCACCTCCTCCTCCAGCCTCCAGCATGGGGGCTCCCTACCCCCACCTGCCTCTGCCTCACAGCAGGGCTTCCCCCCACCTCTACTCCCCCCTCCCTGATGGCTGTTGTCAGGGCCAGGCTGCAGGGAGGCACTGCCAGCATGATCCCCACTTTCCCCTCCCATTTCCACCTCACTTCCCTGCCTTCCTTCCTTCCTTTCCTGCCACCCAGCCCCACCAACAGCCACCACCATGACCTCTGCCATTCACCTCCCCCCACCCACCCACCAGGGCCTGCTCAGCCTCCCCCGCTCCCTGCTGGCTGTTGTCAGGGCCCCCTTCCTGCTTCCCTCCCACTCTCCCTCCCTCCCTCCCCACTGCCTGGCCCTAACAATAGCCACCAAAATGACCACCCCTTCACCTCACCCCGGTCCACTGCCCTCCCTGCCTGCTGCCTCCTCCTCCCTGCTGGCTGTTCTGGGGGGCATTGGTGATGGGCAGCAGGGGGGGTACTGCCACCATGACCCGTTCCCCCCCTTTCACCCTCAGGCAGGGAGGCATGGGGATGCCCTGCTGTTCAGGCGACCGGGGCTTGTTTGCTGCCGCCACAAACTCCCCAGCAGCAGCTCAAACCTGGGCCCATGCAGCCTGGGCCCGTGCAAACAATCACCGCCCGCCCTCTCAGCGATGCATGTGCAGTTGGCCGAAAGCATTACGGGCAGACAGACACACAGACAGACAGACAAAGCCCTTTATTATATTAGAATTTACAAGTTCATGGGAGACGGGTAAGAGTCCTGTGCGCTCTACAGTTCTGGGCTCCACACTTTAAAAAGGATATGGAAAAGTTTCAGAGGGTCCATATGCAGGTGACAAAAATGCTAAAGGGCTTGGAAGGCAAGCTATACAAGGAGAGGTTGAAGGAACTAGATATGTTCAGCTTGTAGAAGAGGCAATTAAAAGAGGATGTGATAGCAGTCTTCAAATATCTGAAGGGCTGGCATAAAGAAGAGGGAGAACATTTTTTTCCTGTTATTGTAAAGAGCAGGACACAGATCAATGACTTGAAGTTACAGAAATGTAGGTTTAGTTTGGATATAAGGAAAAACTTCTTCACTGTTAGAACAGTGAGGCAGAGGAACAGATTGCCTAGGAAAGTTGTGTAATCTCTATTAATGGAGGAATAGCTATGCATACCTATGTGATGGGTACTTCCCATGCTTCTGAGCTTTTTTAGTTGCCACATGGGGCCAGGAAGGAAGTATTTTCCCTTCCTGTTGCTAGAGGGGCCAGAGGGGTTTGTGGCGGGGTTGCCTTTCTCAGAAGCACAGGGTGTTGGCTGCCTGGGTATCTGGAGTGGACCCTCCAGTCAGGGTCAGAATGATTGCCACATTTGGGGTCAAGAATTTTACCCCGTTGTGATATTTTTTTTTTGCCTTCCTCTGTAGCCAGGTGTGTGACCCTCTTCCTTGGGTTTATTTTGACAAAGCCTGTAGCACAAGGATACTGACAGCTGTTGTCCACCTGTTTTACCTGTGGTAGTTTAGGCTGTGTGACAGGATTGATTGTGTAACTTCAGTAACAGGTTAGACAAGGATTTGTATGGGATGGTTTGGATAGGGATGATACTGACTCAGACAGGAAGTTGGACTAGATGACCTCTGAAGGTCCCTTCCAACCTTATTATTTCTGTGTGATTATAACAAGGAACAAACCCCCCACATTTTAAATCAAGACCCCAAACTGTCCCCTCTGTTCTCCAAAAAGCCCCCCTAAACATCCAAAAAAACCAACTCCTCCACTCTCTCTCTATTACCCTCCTTCAGGATCTTAAATGGAAACCCATTTGGTACCATAGCAACTCATCAAAGCCAAAATGTATTTCAGTAAATATGTTCTAGTTTTAATAATTATTTAAACAATGTAATTACAATTAAAGCTAGGAAAAAAAATGGGGGAGGGGCTATCTAACGATGAAAATATGGGCAGGGATCCAATACAACTGTTAATTTTGCTACTCCCCCCACCACTCCATTGACAGATGTTCAGTTCAAGGCACAATGAGATAGCAGGAGGGGCGATTGGTTGGCTTGTGAATCCTGTGCCCCAAGTGCATGAAAGGAAACACTATCATAGGATTAGGGGTCAGACCCCAATCACACCCTACTGCCAGAGCAAGTAGCAAGGCATGTGCCTGGTGCTTCCATGTTTCAGACCACCAGTTAGCTGACCAGTGTTCCCAGCCACGTGCGTGCATGGGAGACATTCAAGGCCCCAGTGTACTCCCAAAGTTGGGAGAGCCAATGAACTGATCAGCACTGCAACATGTTCAATCTAAGGCACAACGAGAACCAGCCACAAAGTTTTTTCACACATTTTGCATAATAAATTTGTGGCTTATTCCCTGTTTTTATCGCACCATTAATTTCATGACCATGTGGCCAGGTTCCTAATAAAGAAATGATTAACCAGGTAAGTGTAATTTCTGCCAGGGGTGTCAGATAACATAGATTTAAGTATATGAATAGATCCTCCCTAAGCATAGGCCAAGTGTCTGCAGTTTCAAACAAAAGGTATATTCCAAGTTACATTATACAGGATACTAGAATTAATACTTTCACAAAAAATAATACTTTCACAAAAAATATAATACTAACACTTTCACAAAAAAGAATCAAGAATTAAAGACAACTCCTCATTTCAGGCTCAATCAAAAGCTCAGATACATGCCCTACAGAATTATGATGTCTGAAGAATTAAAGTATTTCTATTCTTCAAGCTTAATAATATGTTCCAGAAAGACAACCACCACCATAGCCAGGTTTTATTATACTAAAAAGAACTGTCTATCTAATGCATGTTTTATATGTTCATAATTATGGGGGGGAAGTCACAACCTATTTCACAAGAGGCAAAGTACTAAAGTGAGTTTGTTTTAAACGTGTTCAAAATGTCTGCAGGAGGCAGATTTTCAAAGGCAAGAGCTCCTGAGGAGGCAAAAAGGAAGCAGCAGCATTTCTGACTGGCACATGGGAGCTATCAGAAGGAAATCATGGGAGCAGTCGTGTGCGATTGACAGAGAGATCCAACACAGGCAGACAAAGAGAACTGCACACTGTATGACAATGTTTACAAAGTCTCATCAGTATGCTAAATGCAAACTAACAGGAAAGAATTTCATTGAAAGTCAGGAATCACTGCACAGTCTTTTCAATCTACTATGTGAGATACACATAGCTCTGCTATCTTTTGGGGAAAAAATACACACATTTACTTAAAATTCATCCTGCTCCAAAATATTCAGCAGGGACTATAAATACTAACACTCCATTTCCATCAACTGTATTCCTCTTCTCACAGTGTATGCCCTCCATCTACCACTATTGCTTGCTTTTCTGTATTGCTTGCTCTTTCTTCAGACAGAAAATGAGGGTATTAAGAAAAACTATGAATTCATTGCAACTGCTATTCTTTGCTTGCCCTTACAGAAGCCAGATGACTACTTTCTTCTTTCTTAGAAAAAATGAGCCAGTGTAAGCATGTGCTACAGCACTGAACTTGATGGAGTTGGACATACTGTGTGCCCTGTACTTCTCTGTAATAAATTCAGCCAAGTGTTGTGCAGACTTCATTGTGGTTATTTTGTCTTGAGAAAGCTTTTGTGGATATATACTTCCAGTTGCATTTCAAGACAGACCAACTCATTCTCATCGTTTCAACCTTATATTAAACACTGAAGTCAGTTTTCAGTTTCTACCACCATAGTAATCATATATTTGTACTTATAGAATAGGAGCCCCCAAGAAAAAACAGAATGTAGAAGTTCTTTGTGGGATAAAATAATGCAGTCACATTCTACACACTAAAATGTAATTTTCTTCCTCAATAATATGTGCCATCGGGGATTAAAAATATTGATTGCACAAGTGTTAATGAGGCTAAAATATCTATGCCATATGGATGAGCCAATAATCAACTAAATAGTTCACATTTTTCATTTTCCAAGAGCCAATAAATGCCAAACAAGAACCACACAATATCAGCCAAAAGGCTTTCTAAAATGTTACTGACAGACTGGTCGAAGGGACCAAAGCAAGTGTAGATCTAGGAATAATGCTAGCATGAATGTCAGGAGTGACCTTATTTTATCCCTGACTCTTAAAAAAATGTGTCCTTTGCAGCAAAACTACATGGAATTATAAAAGTGCCATGACTGCAATGCCATGTACAGAAGGATATGCATTTTATTACTGTTGGAATTCATAAGAAAAGGAAACATTTGTGAAAGAACCAACTAAAAAAAAGACCTGAGTGTGATTTGGGGATCCTGTTTTTCTCTGTTTAAAAACTGCAAATTCTCCGATAAAAACTGCAAATTCTCCAATTTAAAACTCCCAAATCCACGATTTGAGCATCTGAGACCCAGCTGCCGCCTACGGGAGGCAGCAGCTCCTGCAGCAGAGTGGAGCATGGAGCCTGGATCCCCCTCCCCTGTGGGCAGCATGACCAAAGCGGAGCCCATGAGGGGGCGGGGGCAGGCTGCCCGCTGTGGGCTCAGACTCCCCACCCTGCTGCCCTCCACCCCTACTGTACATGCACATGGCACCTCCTGCCTGACTGCCCTCCTCCTGCTCCCTGCAGCCCCTTGCAGGCTGGAACTCTGCCAGCCTGCAGAGAATTCTTTGCAAAAGTGGAAAATCCGTGCATTTCTCCATTAAAATGAAAAATCCATGTTTTTCCTCAGTTTCCATGGGAAACAGAAAACCTGGATCCCTGGTGATAATGGAGAAATCATCCAATATGGAAGCCCAAAGAAAAAGCCAGTTCAATTTTGAACTCTCTTTTCAGAGTCATAATGTCAGACTAGATAGCTGACAATCCTTTCTTCTGTATGTTAAGACATCATGGTTAGAGCTGTTACTACCCGAGGTCTGTCTTGCAGAAATAACCCACTGTTTCATGCTATCACATTACCAAAATGTGGAAGAGAATATTCCCAATTATGCTTTAAAAGTATTTTCTTTGCACTTAGAGATAGAACTTCTACCAAGTACGGATGTTCTTGTCTAAATAAACTATGACAAAAAATAGTGATGTAACATGCTGGAATTTCTCAGGAAATAATCTGATTGGCTAATACCTAGGACTGACTAATGGATGAACAGAAGAAATGTCACTCAGTTACCACACATACCTTATGGATAAGCTTTCCAGAACTGAATTCTAATTTTTTAAATAATTTTGATGGATAATATCAATGGTTTTTTTTAAGCATTTATTTGGATTTTTATTGATTTACATTAAATTAACAACATAATGGTCTACTGCCCCCAGAATGCCAAAAAAAAAAAAAATTCCCAACAAAAAAGCCAAGAAAACACCAAAACTTGTATCCTTTCTAGTTGGAGCCTCTCTCTCCACATACCAATCTCACTAATAGGCTGCTTCCCCTCTTTTTACAGTCTCTCCCCAGTTTTCTGCACCTGAGTTGTCCCACTAAGACATCTGGACCTCCCTCCACTGCTTCATACACCTTCCTTGAGGGTTGCTGCTTTCAGTCCAGCTGGAATACCATCCCCCACTTTCCAGGCTCAAGATAGGGGTTTAAGTAGCCAGTTATCTCCCTCCGGCCCACTTTCTGGCACCTGTGAAGGAGCAGCTAATTGCTTAATTGACAAGTCATCAGGCTGCCCCCTATTTAAGAGACCAGCCCACTATACTCTGGCCTATGACTCCCTTTTGTTTTTCCCCACTCCTTTTGATTATTAACAATGGAAATATTTTTTCATCAGTCTGTGAGTATGCAGCGAAATCAACATCTATTGACATTTACCGATACAAATCCAATTCTGCCAAGCCTACCTATGGACAGAACAGCAACATGACAGGAAGAAAATGCAACCCACAAGCGCCAGATATATGGCCCTTTATTTCCTCAGTTAATTGATGAAGAGTGTTCTCCTGTCCTCCTACCACACAAATCTAATACTAGAAAATTGTAAGGGCCTGCTCAGTCCTAAGAGAAAACATCCCATCCCTTTCAGCAGAAGCTGAATCAGCTCATAAAAGAGTTTCCCATCCTCCTTCATTAACAAATCCCCTTTGATCTACAAGGGTGAAAAGAGGAGGTAAGCCTCTAAACAAGCCTCTTATCTGTCATCAGTTTGTACTAACAGGCTGACCATCTGCTCTATGCAGCAATCAACTGATCACCCATGAATAAGAGGGAAGCAAGCAGCCCCCGCCTCCCCCCCACACACTCCGAAAAACTCCATGTAACCATAAGCAGCCATGATTACTTAACCCAACTGCTTTTCTGTGTTCAAGCTACAAAACACTAACAACAAAGTTACATTTGCCATAATATACAGTGATATGATAGTACAAACTATACACTAAAGAACGTTAAGGATCAACACCTGAAAATTATGAAATGCCCAGGCAATGAATTTACTCTGTTTCTGCATATACATTTAATGACGCAATTATGTACAATTTAAGTACTGTTTACTTGGCAACCACTGATCCTTCCAGATCATGGTATATGCATGAGAGGTCACGCAGATCTTTGATGCATATGCCTAGGCAGGAGTTATTTTTTGGAGGAGTGAGGGCTGTGCTGTTTATTAGTCCACCACAAAATGCCACGATTCCTAACTGAAGAAAGAGGACAGCTGTGGGTAAAAGCCCACCTGGGTTCCATGAGGAAGTAAAGGCAGAAAAAATAAGAGATCAATCAATATAAAAAAAATATGCAGAAAATGGATAGGGGAACCAAAGACAGGAAAAAAAAATACTGGCTGACAGGGCTAGCAACAAGTACAGTAGATTTCTACAATCACACAGCTTACTTTAAGTGGCATGATTGTAGTGGGGTACCAGCTATGCAGACATTGCCAGTGCCAGGAACCTGATCTAAAGAGAGCCCTGTCAGAGCTGAGGGGGCAAGTGGCTGGGCTTTCTCTGCCCCAAGGAGACACTGCAAACATGTACACGTTCCTAGGACCTGATCTACAATCATGGAGCTCACTGTAAGCTTCATGATCATAGATCAGGTTCTGCATGTACACACATTTACCAATGCTGGGAGTCATGCCAGGAACATGATACAAGTAGGCCAAAGTGGGTAGGGAGGGGTTATTGGGTCTGCAGAGGAGTTAATGTGTCCAAAGGGGGCAAGCAAATCTGTAGGGAATAGGGTGTTGTCTCTCCAGGGCTGTGCTGGTACACGTTCATCTTAGACTGAGTATGGGTTAGCCTGATCTACATAGCTCACCTCCTATGTGATCTAAAGTTAGATTGGGTTGGGCAGTTTTTCCCTCATCTAACCTTTCCCAAATGTCTGTACAAAGTGGCATTTAGATCAACCTAACCCTAGTTCGGTTGCAGCTCTCAGAAGCCACTCTAATTAAAAAACCCACAGCAACTTGTGTATTCAGTGTCCTGCATTTCAAAATGGCAGTGAGGACCACTTTAACTTACTCAAGGTTTAGTTAAAGTACCCCGCTGTCATTTTGAAACACAGGGATGCTGAATACATGTGATGCTGCAGCACGCTGGAGCATTCTGTTTGGATCAGACTCAATCGAGTGTGCTCTGACATGTTCTAAACAGAAAGCATCAGAGCACATTTATAGGTGCCCTCATTGTATGTGTTTAGCAAAAATTTTCAATTATATAAGCTTTAGTTGGCATTGGTATAGACAGACAGGTAGATGCATAGATGGATAGTATTGTTCATTTTTTATATTGCTTTAATATGAGCTTTATATAAACTACTGCTATTACTGCTGCTGCTAAACATTTTTTTTTTTTTAAATCAGTAGGTCCAGAGAAGTTGCACCCAAAAGTCCTAAGCAAGCTGACTGAGGAGATCTTTGGAAGGGTAGGATTAACTTTTAATAAAACTTGAAATACTGGAGAAATTCCAGAAAACCTGGAGAAGTGTTAATGTTTTGCCAATACTCAAACACAGCAAGCAATTGACATCAACCCTGGGAAAAATAATGGAAACATAGATATGGAATTCAATTAATAAAAAATTTAAAAGGGAACAAGATGATTAATAGCAGTCATATTTCTGTGGAAGATAGGTCTTGCAAACAAGCCAGTTTCATTCTTTGAAGAGATTTGAAGCAAGTTTCATAAAGGTAATTGTGAGATGAATTGCTCTTAGTTTTATAAGGTGCTTGACTTAGTATTCATTTACATTTTCATTAAAAGTGCCCACTGCACAATATGAATAAAGCATATGTTAAATGGGTTAAGAAATGGCTAACTGGCATATTTCAAAGTAACTGGCAATATGGAGTCAACATTAAATAAGAATGTTTCCAGTGGGGTTGTAGAGTGTTAACCATTAGCCCCAATGTGATTCAACATGTTTACTAATAATCTTGAACTATTAAAAATCAATGTGATAAAATTGGAGGACGATGCAAAAACAGTAGAGTGGTAAATAATGAGGGCTTTGCATCTTTCACTGTGATGTAGATGACTTGGTAAACTGGACCCATTCACCCAAGATGCGTATTAATGCCAACTGTTCCTTACAGGATGGGAGCTGTATCAGGGAAAGCAGTGACTCTAGGGATCACAGTAGACAAACAAATACATAGTGAAGTCCCAGTGCAATGTAGTGGCAAAAAAGGTTAGCGTAAAAATTACTTGAGAGATGGGAAAAATGCCTGAGAAAGAGAAGCTTATACAGCTTCATCTATTTATGTTATACACGGGAAGATTGAGAAGAGACTGAATTACAGTATATCAATACTTGCACAGGGAGAACAAACCAGTTCCTGGAGGCAAAACAAGATCCTATAGTTAGAAGCTAAAGCCAAACAAATTCAAAACAGAAACAAATACCTTTACGTTATACATAATATAAAGTAATTTCAAACTACCAAGGAAAATAGAGGAGTCTTCACATTGGGGAGTCTTCGCATCAAGGCTGACTGGTATTCTGGAAATTGTGCTTTAAGTCAGACAAGTTATTAGGCTCACTACATGGGTAACTAAGTGGAAGTTAATGGTTTGTGATATACAAGAGGTCATAGTAAATGATCTAATGGCCACCTCTGGGTTTAAAAATCTATGAAACTATGAAAGTGCTCAAGAATGCTCTGTCCCCAGGGCCATATTCAGAGGCTGAGTAAATTCTAAATTAAGCAGACATACGGCATCTAAGTTGATCTAGTTCATATGAAAGTTGATGCAGCTTCCACGCCAAAGAGCAGCAAGAAATGACAGTAGGAAAAGCAACTAAAAGAAAGATATACGTAAGTGTAAATTAAATTAGTCCCAACTCGCACTTTAATTAAAATCTTTCTACCGCTTCTGTCAGCACTTGCACATGGAAGTTACACAAATTTAGATGTCCTAAGTGGAAATCATTCTTAAAGTAGTGTACTGGTAAGTGCATGTCAATTCTGAATTTGCTTTTGAGAGTTTGTCTGAGATTGTTATCAAGTTTGCAGGGTTGTCTGTATGGCCTTCACATCTAATCTGAAACTGCCACCAAGAAACAATCCCTGTCCACTGGCTCCAGTACAATATGTGCCCTATGCTGAAAAAAATAGGGTGTGAGTACTATGAGAGTGCTGCCAGGAGAGCCCAGCATTGCTGGCATGGCCACATCTGAAACTAAGATCCTGGAAGCGCCTATCGGCATGTCTCAACATTTTTCAGCAAATGTACACACACAGCAGAAGTGAATGGGGAGATTTGTTTTGCAGCATTGGTTTTAGCATTGCTTGGCTAATCTGAATTGTTAGCCAACTATCTTGGCTAATCTGAAATGTTGCAGCAGAACATAAAGAACAGGGCAGCATCTTAAAACTGCTTCCGCTGAAAGAAAAAAAATATATTTTTTTTTTTAATTGTAGGGCTAACATTTCTGGGCAGCATTCAGTCTATATATCTAGCAGTAAGTTATATTGGAATCCTATACAGTCTACTTTGTTTTTCAATTATTTTACACTCTAAGTTACATCATGTTTCTCTTTAAAAGGAGTTTAAACATTTCCCTTACATCACCTCAGAGTCATTATCGGCAACTGACTTGGACTAAACTGTCTAGGGTTTCAATATTGATCCATCTGTGGCCTTTTTTAAAGTGATTAAATTAAGATTGTTATCTTACTGGGTAAGAGGATAGAGAAGTAGTGACTGTTTGCAAGAAGGTAGAAGCAAACTACAACAAAAAAGGACTAAAATTAACATAATTGTATCTGACTGTGATAGAGCTTAAAGGTTGGAGAGGAGAAAGGTGAGGGAGAAATACAGTACAAGAGCTATATACAACATTGGGTATAAATATTGACTTGGTGTATTTAAACTTCCAACATAAAAGCAAGGGGGCATGAAAATACATCTTAGATGGAATTATGATTATATTGCTTACTATAAGTAGCCAGATCACCAGTCCAAGTGTAAACAGCAATCAGACTTTGGCACAGAGCTCTGCACAGGCCACCTAGATCAGGTGTATAACACTTACCACACACTTGTTGAGAGCTTTGTATGTAGTCAGGATCAGATCAAAAAAATAAACACCTGTAGAAGAGCCTGAACTACTTCTGCTGCAAAGACATTACCCTAAACCTAGGGCAAATGAAATGTACAGCCACTGAAGTCAATGGATTTACATAGGTATAAAACCAGCATGAGATTGGAAACTAGCCAAAAGTGCTCTGTTCAGAAATCTCCAGTTCTTAAACTAGATCAGAAGTATTAATTCAAAGAGAGATGCAGAAAGATGTTTTTTAAAGTAAATGTTAATTGGACAAAACAAACAGATACTTTCTCAAAGCATTTCCATGTAAATTCTTGGTACCTGCATTTTCTCTCGCTAGGTAGTGCTCTGAACACCTCATTAAACAGGAGCTCCTAGACTCTCCTGCTGAGAGCAGACAGCACCAAGAAGCAAACCTGTAAAATTATCTGTTCTTTTACTAAAGAGGTTCTTAAACAGATGTTAATGAATCCTTTAATTTGACTTCCTCATTCAAACAAAGGGTAGTAATAGTTCAAATTAAGGTTCCCAAATACACATTTAATTAAGTGAACAAGCCTACTAGTGCAGTCCTTTATCAGGGGGCTAAAGAGTGACTGGGGTAATAAGCCACCTGTGAGGAAGTTATGCTCTTCAAAGCAACTTCAATTAACTTGTGAGGCAGCCCACAATTAAAGGCACTGCAGCTCTAGAAAATACCATGCAAAACAGATGCAAAACATGTTCCCAATAAGCAACATGGGTAATAGTAATGGGGGAATCGTGTGGCTGGGGCACAATGCTGATAAGAAGCCGTATATTCTTCCAAACTCGGATCTTAAAAAAAGAACTACTAAGTCTTAAAAGCAGGCTCTCTCACACAAGGTTTCTAGAACTTCTTGTTTTCAATGGGAAGTGGGGGTTATTAAACGGAATACTTCAAATTATATAATGAGGATGTTGCAGGTCTCCTGAAGAAGAATACATTCCATTTAAAAGCTTGTGAAAGTCTATCCCAACCATATCTTTCATTGGACTAATTGTATCACCCACAAAATTTTTTGCTGTTTAATATTACGTAAGATACTGGTGCCCAGACTCTGGAGAGTAGGCCAAATCTGGCCTGGGGAGCTATGATATCTGGCTTGTTAGGTGCCCCACAGGTCTTGAAATCTGGCAGCAGAGGAGTGGTGCAGTGTTAATTGCCACTTCCCTGATTCCAAATTTCTTTACCTATGGAGAGCCCCGCAGACTGAATGATGTGGCCCTGTGTGTAGGGTTACCATAAGTCTGGGTTTTCCTGGACATGTCCTCTTTTTCAGTCCCTACATTTCCATCCAGGCAGGGGGGTTTTTTGGTTTTTTTAAATCAACAAATGTCCAGGATTTGGGATTTTGCTCTACTCACCATTGAAGTTTTCCCAGGTGCTGGGCTGCAGCAGGGAAGGGGAGGACCTGTCCCTCCAGCAGGGGAGAGGCAGCAGGGAGTTGCGTGGCCAGGCCATGCCTGTGCTCATGGAAGTGGGGCAGGTGGGAGATGCTTTCAGGGTTGGGGGGGAGAAGAGGGCTGCAGGTCAGGAGTGAGGGGCACCGGCAGGGCTGGGGGCGGGGTGGTAATGGGCTGGAGGTCAGGAGTGAAGACACCAGGAGAGTGGGGAGGCTGTGGTTTAGGAGTGAGGGGCACCAGGGAGGGTGGGGAACTATGGGTTGGGAGCTCAGGGAACAGACAGTGCCAGGGGGCTGCAGGCCAGGAGTGAGGGGTATCAGCAGGGATGGCAGAGGTGCGGGTTGGGCGTGAGGGGCACCAGCACAGTCTGTGGGGTGGGGGACTGTGGATCAGGAGTGAGAGGCAGCAGCAGGGTTGGGGGGGCTGTGGCTTGGCAGTGAGGGGCAGGGGTAGGGCATGGGCACATCACTGCCCCCCCACAATCATTATTCCACACTCCTAGCCCCCAACAGGTGTCCTCTTTTTTGAAACTGGAAATATGGTAACCCTACCTATGAGTAAATCATGCTGGCATGCAGTCAGACTGGCATGTGGGAACTCTGGCACATGGTTGCTCTAGTGCAGGAGTGGGCAATTATTTGGGCCCTCGGGCCACATAGCGGGTTTTACTGAGCTGCTGCCGGCCGGGTCAGCCCCCTGCCCCACCATCCACAATAGCTCACCAAAGCTCCCTATGTGGGATGGGGCTGGGATGAAAAAGGAACGGTTTTGGGGAGCAGGACACACAGGTGAGGCGAGACTCACAGGGTGAGGTTGCAGGTCGGTGGCAGCATGGAGCCAGGGCCCAGGGCCCAGGGCCCAGGACAGAGCTGCGATCTGCTGCCTGCATGCCCCTGTGACACGCACCACTCCTCAGGCAAGGTTGTGGAGGCAGCGCATCGCAGCTCTGCCCCAGCCCTGGACCTGCGCTGTCATTGCCCCAATATCCCGGACACAGCCCTAGACGCAGCTCCCCATCTGCCCAACTGCACACCATGCCCACATGGCTCCTGGCCAGTCCCCACGGAGACCCTGGGATCATGGGACAGTGGCAGCATGGGGCTGGGGCTGCAGCAGGGGCAGACCCATGATCCACTCCATGCATTTCTCTCCCTGTAGAACTGGGGCTTGGCCCCAGCCCCAGGCCTGACCCCACATTGTCACTGCCCTGTGGTTCTGGAGACTGCATGGAGACCAGCTGGGGGATGCATGGACAGGGCATGCAGCTGCGTGGATGGCATGGGGTCCCTGACAGGTGGAGAGCTGCATCAAGGGCTTGGGGTGGTGACAGCGTGGAGCCAGGGCCAGGGCGGAGCTGTGATGTGCTCCCTGCAACCAGCACCTGTCACAGGGGCACATGGGCAGCGGATCACAGCTCTGCCCCAGCTACGCCCCCAGCCCCATGCTGTCACACCAGCCACAAGACCCACAACCCAGGCTGCCCCATGCTTCTGGGCAAGCAGGACCAAGGGACCTGCTGGAGGCCAGACAAATTCCCTCAAAGTGTTGGATCCAGCCCACAAGCCTTATTTTGCCCATTCCTGCCCTAGTGCATGCAAGATTGGGGCATCATGTTAAAATATCTAGGGTCTTGGTCAGTATACCAAACTAGACCCAGAGACTGATCCCATACCAGATCCAGACCAGACCTGTGGGTGGGATAGAGCTCACCACTCATTCAATCCACAGGACCAGACAGTTGAGAACCACTGTCCTGGACCATTATGGCTACAACATCACTCCGCCACTACCAATAATAATGTAATATCTTTTGGAAGGGATTTTGTCCAGAGTAGCTGATTTCAAGACAAAAGCAGCATCCATTGGTAATTTCCACAAGCTTCCTGAGGAGGTAATGCCAAACAAAAAAGACTATTGGGTTGTTTGACATTACTTACATTTAAAAGCAAATTTAAAGGTGTTAAAGAACATTAAAATTGCAAAACTAAGCTCCCAAAATTTCATAAGTGCTGGAAATAAGGTAGTCTTTCTTGGCTTAATTTCTGCCTCCTTATGCACATGCATTATAGTCTTTACTATCAGAAATTCCCTGTTCTGCTATTTTCAGCTCTTCCTGCCTCTGTGCTGCTTTGCTCTTATTCACTGTCCCAACTCCTTCTTCTTCCAACAAGCCCCTTCTTGCACTTTCTAAATCTCTTCATCTTATCCCTTTGCATCCAAGCAATTCAAAATACCTCCTCCTCCATGCTGCCTGAATGAAGGGTGGGAGGAGGGGCTATTTACAGTACCAACAAAACTGCCTCTGTGCTCTTAGTTCTTGTGTGTCTAATCCCACAACAGATTTCTGCCAGTGGAAGA
>NW_005841842.1:4939641-4966013 GCF_000455745.1 Alligator sinensis | reverse complement strand
TAGGGAAAGTTCTGCTAATTCCCAGAAGGAACAGGATGGAATATGCCAGCTGGCTCTGTGAGGGCACAGACAAGCTCCAGGCAGTACCGTGGACCAGTGTGGAGATGGGACGTACACAGTGGAAACAGAGCAGGTGGAAGTCTGACTGTAGATAGTCGAGGAATTATTCAAAACACAGAGAACTAAGTCTGTAGGGATGGATGGCACAGGTCAGATGGTATACGCAGTTTTGGACCATTGTCCTTGATCTTCTATTCACACTGAAATTAACTGGGTTTTTCCCCCCTCAGTGTTTTGTAGAAAATTATTTATGATTTCATTTTAGTTTATTAGTGGAATTAACTTTACACAATTAATGTTTTGCTTTGCTGTGAAATGTGAGGAAATAACTGTCTAGTTTAAAATTATGTGATATTAAAGCCATCTTTTTTTCTTGTAAATGGACTCATCTTGACTGAAAAATACATGGTGCTATGGGAAAGAGAACTTTTTTGTTCGCTCTCAGCTATGCACAATAGTACTGCAATTCCTACTGGACATGTTTCTGCCTTCCTTGCATTTTCATTAAAGGGGTAGATTCACTGAGGAAGACATTTCACAGGAGAAAAGCTAATAATCTGGCCTTCAGATGTAAAGGGTGAAAAGGAATATAAATGCAACAACTAGTGGTTGACCTTAAATGTATTAATGTTGGTATGGGAAGTAGTAGTATCAGGATGGGTGGATGAGTGGGGCACAAGCCCTTGGGGCTGCCTAAGGGTGGGTGCCAAAAAGGAGCTAGAGGGACAGCTCACTGTCCCATCCCTGTCCCCTCGATCCATCCCTACTGCACCTTTCCTAGCTTCCAACAGCAGGGAGGACAAAAAAAATGGCAGTGGAATGCAGGGCTATGGTTCACTGCTGCTGTAGATGATACCTTTTTTTTTGCCCTTGAAAACTAGCTTTTTTCTGGCCACTCAACGTAGATACCAGTGGCAAAAAAGGAGGCAATGTCTGCCTCAGGAGCAATGAAGTTCCCAAGGTACAGAACTTTAACTTAGAAAATTCTTATTCCTAAGTGTTTAATTGAAAAACCCCTCTCAGTTCTGTAAACCACTGATTTCATTTATGTAAATTTAAACAGTCACTTAAAAAGGGAAGAGAACAATAAACCTTTGGAGCAAAAAGAAATTATCAGAAGTAGCTACAAAACAATTATAAAGTAGTTGAAATAAATACATACACAGAGAGGTTAAAAAGGGCTAACAGCATTTAGCTGTTATCAAATCAGAGGCTGCTTACCTCTTTATATTCCACAAGTAATAACGATCCTCTTCTCCTTTGAATGGTCTTATCCTTTTATATAAATATCTATCTCTTCTTCTTTTTTTTCTTTTTTTAAACTTTCTTTGCAGCAATTTTTGATAACTTCTCTTTGCCCTACAGGTTTATTGTCCCTGTATCTTTTTAAAGTCACTATTTACATTTACATAATGGAGTTTTACAAAAGTCACTGTTCTACCTAGTATTTAGTTGAGACTGTATCTGCTTCTTTCCCAGACCTGAGGAAGGAAACTTTGCACGCAAAAACTTATCTAACATCTTTCCAACTATGTAAATTTAATAAATGATATTAACCAGCAAAACTTGCCTGCATATCCATGTTCAAAAGATTTGGGAGAATTCTCCCAGATTTGTTTTCCTGGTGGAAAAACTTACTCAGAGACACCCAAATAGACATTTGAATGCTGAACCCCTGAAGAGCAGAAAGATTGCCATGCTGATGCTGTGCAGTCTGGGGGCACCTGTACACATATTGCAGCATGCTCTGCAGACTCCTTCAGTCTGCCTGGAGATAGATGGCAGCACTGCACAGGCAGCCCTGATTGGCTAACCCCAATATGCTCAGGGTTATCCTGTGTTTTGCCTCCTTGCAGCAAAATGTGGGGATTGTGAAGGGCCATGTTTTGCTCCCTGTTCCACTAGAGCCCTAAAGCCAGCAACATATTGTCTCCTGGGGAGAGAAGACAAAAACACCCTGGCATGCTGGAGGACCATTCTCCTGTGGCTTCTCTCAGAAGACAGTAGTACAGACATTAATTTTCTCTAGAGAAACTCTCTCAAGAGTGATTTAGCCCTTGTTGCTCCTGGGTTATTTTTCTCCCAAAGGAGCCATTTGGGCAAAAAATCTTGAACATCTGTACGCTTCTGGTTTCTAGAGGGAGAGCAGTGACTCTCCCAGGAGAAACTGAAACACTATACATGGATTAAATAATCCCTAACTTTGTTTTTTCCCTTCTCTAGACACAGTAACTATCTGCATCCTTGAAACTAATTGTGCTAGTCCAGAGTAAAATATGACATTGCCTGTCACCTGTGACTTGTACAAATGCTGTTATTGCCCATAGACAGTGAAGGTCAAGAGACACTGTTGAAGGAAATAAGCCAACCATTTACTAATAAGGGTTAGGATAAAACTTTCTTATGGGCAGGTTGTTCCTAGTGGTTTCCAGATTGTCTACTGTTAGGTTTTGGTCTTCAAACATTCTGATATCAGTCATGCTCAGAAGCAGGATTCCGTCCTAGACAAACTGTTAGTCTAACCCAGGATGACAATTCTTAAATTCTTGTGCCCTTATTTGCCACGATGATAAGAAAGGTAGAACCTATGGTCTTTCCATGTTCTGTTCTTTGTCACAGTTTTATCCAAATCTCCACACACCCTCTTCAAACTGTGTTTCTTTATATTGGACTGCTGGTCAGAGAGTGATTACAGCATCTCCAAAATGAAATCAGTACCAAGCACAGAAATTAAAAGAAGGTAAATGACATGTAAATATATACAGCTCTCTCCAAAGGGGCCAAAGATTCAAATTCTGAGTATAAATTGCAAAACTGTACAAGCCAAACATAAATTCTGTCTACCTCTGATCAAAAGGACTGGATGGGATGGGATGGAGCTAAAGCTGGTACAAAATGAGCAAAAGAGACTTCACCAAAATTAACCTCAAACTTCAAACATGAATCAGAGGCTCTCTGCTGTGAGCACAGTAGCTGCAGATTCCAAGAAAATATCAAATCAATTCAGATTCAAAAGCAAGGAACAGATTTCCCTTCTCTCCTCACACAGCTGGCATTAACTACTTTAAAGCTCCTGTCTTTTATCTGTTCTACATAGCCGAGATTTAAATTGATTACAACCTCAGAAAAAACTTCCTTTCTTGCATTTTTTTTTTAAATTATTTATATCAAAGCACTGACTCATAAAACAGTTTGTTGAAAACTGTCTTCCAATAAATTAAATTTCCTGAACTAATATATGTTTTGGTCTCTCAGTTTGGCATTTATTTGTTCCAGAATGGAAAAAAGGAATGTGCATAAGAAAAGCACAATTATTTATACAAAATGTCAAAACTAACGGCTAATGTTGTTATAAGGCAATTTATTTGAGAGGCAGGAGAAAGTGATGGTTTATTTTGTATTGCTTCAATCAAAAAGTAAGTGACTAAATAACTATAAAGAATGAAAATTTGCTACAGCTCGTATGTGACCAAGGTCATTGTGTGACCAAGGTAAGATAGCAGCCTTAGCACATCTTCCAAAAACAGGGCAGGGAGGGAAGGCTTAGGAAACCATATATACATGAAAGAAATACTAAGTTAGTGGTAAAAGTATAATGCTGCAGCAGCAAGTGACTATTGCAGAAATGTAAACAAGGAGTAGCATACAATTGGTTTGAGTATGTGGCAGACAGCAGAGAGCCCCTGAAGAGCAGACCTAGATTTTGAATGGTGCCCCAGGGGAAAGAGAATGCTGGAGAGGGGTATCTCCAGTTGCAATGCATTCCAGCTAGCAGTCCACCAATTCAGTTTAGTACAATTAATTAATCTTCCACCCCAGGTCCTAATATAGTCAATACTAGTTCACAGCAACATGTTGGTGCCCTGATGCTATAATTTTCCCTAAGGAGAAGTTTCTGTAGGGCCAGCCCCCTGAATACATGGAGGGGGGAAATGTGACTGGTAAGAGGGTGTTGCTCTTACTGGGTGTTGCCACAAATTGGCGATGACTGTATGATTAATTTACATTGTCCAGTTCTTATGCAGTTCAGTCAGCCCTCCTCTGTCTCCTGTACAAGTACTGGCAGTGTAGTCCCTCAGCCTGCACAAAGGTCATTTAGCTTTCCCCTGCTCTACAAGGTGTTTGCAAGGAGCTACGTACTTCTGTCCTGCCTTTTTCTTCTAGGCTAGGGACAGAAATTACACATAAACCAGTTTAAGTAAGCAGAAACTGGTTTAAATTTGTAACAGTACAGAAGTTCAGAGCACATAAAACAGTTTCAAAATGGCTGAAACCCATTTAAGGTAAACCTGGATGAATGTAGTATCAGACTTAACTGATTTGGGTCAAACCGATTTATGGAACTTTTGTCCAAGATCCCTTCCTGGTTTAAGTTAAATCAGAGTCCCCCAGCATCCCAACATGTTTTCCATCCCTGTGCTGGGCTGTGTGGTCTGCTCCAGCAGAAGGGTTGGGGAGGGGGAGGCAGGGACTCCCCCCCCAAAAAAAAACCCCTCTGGCTGGGGTCTAGGGCTGGGAATGGAGGAGTTAACCCCCCTTTCCCAAAGTAAAGAGCTGTCCCCTTCCCCCAATTAAACCCCCCTTTCCCAAAGTAAAAAGGTGTCCTGCCCTGCTAAACTTATTGAAACTTACTGCTAGCTGCAACTGTGGACTACAAATCCCAAAGGCACCTGGAAGCAGGAAGAAGTGATGAGTAACTCTGCAGAGTCCTGCTGTTGTAATTCTGGACTGCAAATCCCAGAGACTGAGGGGGCAGCAGGCAGAGGAAGTGAACACACAGCCTATGGTGGCTACCTGCCAGAAAGCTATGCTCTAGTGCCCACCGGCTTCTGGACTGAGCCACTGCAAGCATGTGGCTGCATTTCCTGAATCAAAAAGTAAATGTGTGCCCAGTTGTGTCTCAGTTTAATCTAACCTGCAAAAACTGAATTGATTCAGTCTTGGGCTTTTTGACTTGCCTGTACTTAGCCCTAGGGAGCAGAGACTGGTAGTCCCTTGAACAGAGGAAAGCACTGCTTCTCACAAGGAAGCTGCAAGGATATTGCTTGGCATGAGATGGAGTTCACTGACCCTGCAAATGCTGCACCTACCAGCTGAAGGCCTGCTCCTCATCCTTTCCCTCTCTATGAATGACGTACGTGTCCAGCCTGTTTTCTTGCTCAACTCCTCACACTTCCTCTAACTCCAACCCCTGCCCCCTCAAAAAAAAACCCAAAAAAACCAGCAAACAAACCCCAACTTGCAGGCTCCTATATTCTCCCCTTCAAAGCCCAGAACTGCTGGCAGAGGGAGGTCATATCCCACTTCTGTTAGCTGCTGCTTTCACCAAGCCTTATCCTGAAGACTTGCAGTGCAACTAGACAGGGAAACATAACCTGCATCATTGTGAAATGTAATACAGAATGGCACAGACCTGAGGGAGGGGTACTTCCTTTGGCTAAGCCCCCCTGTTGCTAATGAGGCACATTGCCTCATGTTCTCTTTTTGATACCACTTAATTTGAAAGCGACTCCTCCTCTTCCACCCATTTTTCTGTTTAAGGGTGTCCCAGGGGAGCTGGGACGCCAAAGGAACCCCAGGGCAGCAAGAAGTCCTACTCACCTCCTGCAGGTCCGGAAGGGCCGGGGGAGGCGTGTAAGCCGAGGACACCAGCGCAGGTGATCAGCCAGGTGTTTATCCAGCTGCGGCAGAGCAGCGGGGGTGGAGGACGCCTCCCAGAGGAAACAAAAAGCAGCCCCGCCGAGGCAGTGGGGCGGTGGAGAGAAGGAGACTGGAGGAGTGAGCGAGAGCAAGGTGAGGAGCAGCCGCCACACGCAGCGGCAGAGAGAGGAAGAGGCAGAGCCAGAGCCGGCTCCGAGAGAGGGAGCAGAGCAACCGGCAGCAGCGCCGGTGGAAGAGCCAGCGTGTCGGCTGCCAGCAGAGCCGGTGAGGTAACCTCTGCAGCGCCGGCTGCAGCGCTGGTGGAGGAGCCAGCGTGTCGGCTGCCAGCAGAGCCGGTGAGGTAACCGGCTGCAGCGCCGGCAGCAACGCTGGTGGAGGAGCCAGCGTAGCAGGTATCGGCGGAACCGGTGAGGCAATCAGCTGCTGCACTGGAGACAGAGCTGAAGGGGGAGCTGACTGGGCAGCAGGCAGAGCCAGGGAGGAAACTGGCTACCGCAGAGCCGGAGGAGGCGCTGATCGAGCTGATGGGCAGCGGAGTGGGCGAGGATACCAGTTGTCTCCCAAGCAGCAGGAACAGCGTGGTATCCGGCCGCATTGGGTGCGGCAGCATCAGAGAACTACCGATCGCATTATAGATAAGAGAGCCCGCAGAAAAACTGGCTGCATCGCGGACTGCAAGAGTGGAGCAGGTACCGGGGTAGAAGGGCCAGGCTGGGGTCCCAGGGAGCCGGACACCTGGCGTGACTATTGACAGCTGGCCGACAAGGGCCTAAGGTGGTGAGTGGCTGGGGTGTAGGGGAGGACAGAGCCCCAAGACTACCCGCCGAGAAACGTGCCGACCCTAGTGGTGACCCTAAGGGAGGACCCCCCACTGAAGTAACATTCAAAGTCGTGGCAGGAGAGGTCAGGGGTCCTCCTGACGTCAGCAGGGGCAACCACTGGGGTCCACTCATAGGCCCCGGGCTCACAAGATCTTGGGCCTGGGCGAAGGCAGCGCGGGAACACCTCTTAGAGCAGAGGCGGGTACAAAGGGGAACAGATGCCCTTATGCAACTTCAGATGGTAAGAGAAGTCATTTCACGTCTTGGCAATGTCACATTTGACATTTAAAGTAACCCTTGACGTGTTATTAATGTCCATGGGCAGGGGGCTTATTTCTTATTCTTTTGTGGGATGGGATTTCAAGGAGATTTCAGGGGGATTGCCCCCTGAATATCTTCTAGTCTGGTAATATATTTTGGGAGCAGTGATTTTCAGAGAGTTGCTTAGCTTGCATGGATTAACAACCATTTTACTTCTGCACAGAGTTTTCTCTATATTTCTTTTCCTTCAATTCTGCTGCTTTTACATTTAAGCAAACATATAAAACAAACAAATGTGACATCTCACATGGAAAGCAATATCTGTGAAGTATCACCTGAATCCACCATAGGTTAGAGTTGCATTTGAAAGGGTTTCTTATATCAAATCTGGACAAAACTGCCATAACAGCAAAGAATCTGCTATTTTGTACCTAAACAGATTTCAAACCTAAGCAGACATAAAAGAAATGACCTTATCTTTTTGATTCAGCTTCAGAAAACTTTCACTTTTCTTTGACTATGCACTTTGGGCCATTTTATCAAAACTGGGCAAGAGAAATTCCTCCCCTCTCCTCCACTCTCTTCACCATATTTTTCCAAATGAATTTTGCTACACAGACAATTTGTGCAGAATTGTCCCAGGCAAGTACTCAATTCTATTTTGTCACTAAGAGCCAGGCTAAGTCATCAGTCATTCCAGGAGCTGCTCCCTTGTTCCAGAAGTCCTCTTCCAATCATGTACATATATTATATATATATATATATATATATTATTTTGCAATGTAGGCTGACAAAATAAGTATTAAGTATTGATGCTGTTTTAAAACAAAAGTGCTCTAACAGTTGTGCTTCGGTTTCAACATTTACTATAAAACAATCACTTGTTATAATCTCTGGTGATCCTGGAAGAAGTTGATGCCTGCCGTCAAGTAAGTAGTTGGTCCAAAGACAACACGAAACCTGGTTACAGTGGAGACTTTGCTAAGCACTTTTGTCGGGGTAAGTGGAAGGTACAATTAAACCCCCTTACATCATGATAGCAGAACCAAAAGAAGCCACCATCCACTTTTTGCATTAACAGTTTTTTGGATGGAACAGGATGATAGTTTGGTGCCTTAGTCCACTTATGCACCTAACAAACCAACTAGAATGTGCTAAAAAGGGTTTATATGGGTGGTGGCTTATTATGGCAGAAGTTTAAGTTCCCTAAAGGAAATTAGTGCACTACCGAAAGGAACCACTGGCAGTAATTAAAACTATACAACTTTTTCCTTGCTATCTGTTTGGGGAAAAACTCTGCAGGTTAGGACAGGACATGCATTCCCACATCACACAAGAATTCTGAGGGGCAGTCTTTCAAGTAATTGGAAAAACTGCATTATTAAGATGGCACCATCAAATATAAGGCAGAGAATAGGTCATGATAATGCTGATGCTTCATCCAAACTATTATGTTTAAAGCACTATGGGCCAATCTTTATGGCAGGCATGCCACAGATGAGTCCCACACGCTACCTGAGTGCCACTCTAATCACTTTCCCTTTCCTGATCTACTTAGCTTTCTGCTTCCCTGACCAAGCTGCTGCTCTGCTTTCCGCTTCCTGCCCCGCCTGTCCCTGTGCTGCCCATCTCCTCCCTAGTCTGTCATGTGCCATCCACAAAGACTGCCTATGCCACTTATGGCACTTGTGCTGCTGGCTGGCTACCCCTGGCTTAAAGGATAATGCCAACACTGCCCTAAGCAAGGCTTTTATGGTAATATCTTTCATTAGACCAACTACATAATTGGATAGGCATGTTAGACAAGCTTTCAGGTACCAAATACCCAGACCTGAGGTAAAAAAATCTGGGAATTTTATGCCTTGACTGTTTGTGTAACATTTCTCTCAATTACAAAGTAGGTCTAGTAAAAGATGTTATTATCAAACAAACCTTGCTTCTTGCATATTCACTGGGCTATCGTGACTATCTGAGCTGTCAATGGGATGAGTACATGACCTTAGAGGCATGTCTAAAGAATGAATTGTTAAATAACTCCATATTGGATAACCACCTTTTTGGCCACCAGGTAGAGTGAAAGCATCCCTAGTTTTCCACTGTGAAGACATTGCAGTCCAAAAAGAAGTGGTGCTGCTCTGTTAACCCAACCATGCATAAAGACACAGCTAACCAAACAGCAGTAACAGCACTATACCCCTGCTACAAAGCATTCACCTCAAAAAGGCCTGAACTATTACAGTCTAGCCTTTTTCATTCAAAAAACTGAATACATTCAACTGTCCCAACTCTCCTCATCTTGTGCTAAGGGCAAGAGGGAAAATATCTAATGATGTTAAAGGAGGAGATAATTCATAATGCTTTTGCTGACTATTTAGCATACACTTAATCACCATTCTCAGAAGTGATTTTAATTGAGGATACCTCTTTAAATACGACTCTTTTTTCCAAAACATGCAAAGCTCTGAACAAGGACAGTATTCACACTAAGTCTCATATAACACTAATTGTTGCTATTGTAGTCTTCAAAACTATGTACTTAGAATGTTTAGGTACAGAATAGTATTTCAGTGTGTATCTGTCAGATTAACTAGAAACAAATGTTTATTATGAGCTGAAAGAGAAATAAAGATTTATCTACTATTCATACTACACAGAAATGGATTTAATAGTATCAACCTGAATTTTGTCCTCAAATGTATAAAACAGCTTCTTTTTATACTGTAACTAATAATACGGCTAATAAATTCTAGTACTTAGGGGCTCCAAATACAGACCAAACACCGCTCCATGCTCTATGCCAACATATAATGAAAAGAAAAAGCCCAAATCCCATCCCAAGGTGAAAAACAAATGAGAAAACTGGTCATTGTGATGGTAGGTTCATCCTGCTAATTGTCTAACTATGTATTTATGTACACACAAATCTCCCCAGTTTTAAAATAAGAAGTTAAAAATTGGAATGGTTAAAAATTTTTCCCTTGGAACAACTTTTAAAATGATGTGAGCTTTATAGGCAAATTTTGCCAGAAATACCTAACTGCACTCTCACTGGAAACAATGGAGATTGCACAGGTCTGAAGTCAGCATTTGACGCCAATTCTGTTTTGCAAACATCTTCATGCATCAGGGCACAGTTTGATGCCAAGTGCATTTCTTAAACTTCCCCATATGGTGGATTATGTTTTGAGCCCAGAAACAAATATGTACAGCAGCAGCACAATACCTGTAATACAGAGAACCTGGGTACACTATGAATTAAAAGGAAACATACACCCAAAATATATTTAAAAATTAAGTTTATTTAATTAAAATCTGGAAACTTAAGTGTTCTACTGGACTGTAAGAACTCAGTTTGAAAACTGATAAATGCATTACTACTTGGAGAAAAGAAATTCTGCATAGCACCAGAATGTGTTTTGCTATCAACTGCCATTTAACAACCACTGACATAATGTATAGCCTACTGAAGAAAATAATGATCAAGACTTATACTATTCTTGACTGACTGAGAGTCTTTAATAGATGGAGATGACCACACTGGACCATGACTAGAATCACAGAAGAGAAAAAAGCAGCACTGAATAACCAACACTTGAAGCTGCTAAAAAAGTGTTCCCTTAACTTAACTCTTGCTACACTGTCTTAAAATAAGGCTGCCTTTAACTACCAAAGGATCATATTCCGAGTGCAATGCCTGCAGGACAAGCCTACTAAAATCCAGAATACAGAACAAGTCATTAGGTACTCTGTGCCCACTTGGCACTTTCAAAACTAAGTTACAGTACATACCCATGCCACATCTACTATGTAATAAATTGACTTTCCAATCTAGCAGAAGTGAAGCAGGCACATGAGGCATAGCCCTAGTAGGCTGTAAATCACTAGCATTCAGGGTAAAGTTACTCCTTGAAAACACGGTATCAGTCAGCTCCCTTAGTCAATGTTATCCTGGGGTAGCCCACTACCCAATAAAAAATGGTTCCCAGCCACTTGGCGGCCAGGCAACACAATAGGGCCTATTTTGGGCTGCCAGCTTGAGGGGCTGGGTTGTGTGCCTGCTTCTTACCACAAAGTAAGTTTTCTATGGAACAAAATCTGGAGTGAATTACTCCATAGCATTCATGTTGTGTATCCACATCCTCAAGAATAATACGTGACCCTCGACACCGCAGATACAGCCAGTTCAATGGGTCTTCATAACCAAAGGCAGCAGAGTTGTGTGAATGCTGAACACAGAATGTGGCTCAGTAGCACAGACCCCATCATGATCAAAAGGAAATATATTTCTCACCTTGCTCCAGCAATAAGTTCTTTCTGTCCTGGGTCAAATGTTAACTGCGAAAAGTCCACAGCGTTCTCGGCTCTAAACACACACAACCAGGGGGCAATTTCTAAAGAATGGAAAAAAATACGCTTGTTACTGAAGATGTCATAACTACAGTGTATCAGGTAAATATTACATTTCAGGAGTACTGTGGGGGAGTAGAGGCTTCCCAAGGTGATCCCTACAAGGAACCAGTTGGGATTTTCACCACTATGTCAAATAAGCTACTCTACAGATCTATAAAACACAGAGGGCAGTCACCCTATAAACAGCTGAATGAGATATCCATATTTAGCTCTAATTTACAAGCCAGATGTGATTTTCTTTTTTAAGCACTGAACAATGTAGACAAAAGCACAGTACGAGCAAGATTCATAGACGATAAGCAAATGTGAACAAAATAATTTCCTTTACAAGTAAACCAGAAATAGCTGGTGATTGACCGGCCCCCTATGAATCCTGGTTGAGCAGAGCACAGTAAGTAAAACTGGCAATATTTGACTTGTTACCATATTCACAAGTTTTTGTCACAGATTTCTCAAGAGTCATGCAGCAGGCTAAAGTACAAAAGCTGAAGATTAAATGGCAAATTCCAACTTTTTCAGAATCAGCAGCACACCCTTCACATACACAGGTTACTCCTATGTCCTAATCTTTTAAGTTAAGTATTAAGTTAAATACACAGAAGTAAGCACACCTAACCAACAAATGAAATGGAAGTGCTTGATGGGCTGACACAAGTCAGCTATTTGGTTGTACATATGACCATGCCTGTCTGGCTCTATGCACGCAGAGATGAGCTGAATACATGACATGAGTATTTGCTTACACATTAGGCATCCCAGCTATTTATGCATACCTAAGTGGTGTAACGCTCATCTATAGCTTTTCAGAGAATAGCAACAATGCAAAAATCTGATTCTGTGGGATTTTCTTTCAATTCAGAGAACAAAAAAGTTTTTCTTTAAAAATATTTTGCCTCTAACCACTAAGCCTTACTAACTGAATCTGCATTTCTGCGGTCATCAATCGACAGTGTAAATGTGGTATCTACAGTTGTAATGATGATGTATACACAGAAGTAGTACTGCCCAACCTCAAAGAACAATCTCATAAGTGTAAGTAGAATTAGTAGCATCCCCCACAGCAGTGGTTCTCAACCTTTTTAGATTCCAGGCACCCTCCCATAACATTTGTGAATTGAGCAGCAACATTTCAAAAGCTGACTTATTTATTACAGTGCTCATCTCTTTGCAGAGGGGCTCGGCAGGGGAAGTGGGGGAGCCTCCAGGCAGGAAAGACAAAACATGGGTTTATATCCTCACACCTGTTTATCTCCTCAACCTGCAGGCACCCTTCAAAGGATCTGGTGGCACCCTTCGGGTGCTGTGGCACCCTAGTTGAGAATTGCCACCCTGCCATTACAGCTGTTCAATATTTTAAGCACCTCTTTTCACTGGCTTATCACTTCACCAAATTTTAAACAACTGAACTGACATTGTACAGGCCAGGTGTCTGCTTTAGCCTGATTTTTTTTAAGTTTCAATAAAAATGATCCAGCCATTTCCCAGAGGAAAAAAAAATATTCTTTTGACCACATTAAAAAAAACTTACTAAATTGCAAAGGTCACATTCAGAAAAAAACATCTTGAAGTTTGGCAGATGCATCACTCATTTATCAGGAAAGTATGTTTCACTCTTCCAGTTCAAATCTCTCTACATATCCCTGTGCATATACCTGGACAATTACAAGTCAATGAAAAATGTCAGTTTATGAGTACTGAGTACAGTTTGATAGCTAAATTCATCATATTTTCTATCTGCACTGAGCACGTTCTCAGGTTTAAGAAGTCTCCAAAAAAAAATGAAAAAAAGGAAAACAGGCCACACATTGAATGAATAGGAACAACAGCTGAGCTCACCCAGTAAGTGTAGTACATCCTTTGCAATGAATGGGGCATGAGTCCTGTGATAAAACAGGACATAGTGAAAGACTGTATCATTAAGCATATGCAGAACAAGGTCTCAGACTATGACCCTAGTGGTCTTAACAAGCAAAGACACTTCCCTGATTTTCAGCACTGCCCTTGTGTTTGGATTCACTGCTGGCCAGTGCATCTAACTGTATGTTGTCATAATGATTGTGAATTGATTTTAACCAAAGCAGAAATCCATGGCAGAACAGTAATGCAGCAAGCTCGACTAATTATGATAAGTACACTGCACAAATCCCTTGACGTACAGGTCAGGGCCTTTGAACTTTGCAAAAGTGAAGTCCAGCACCCAGGTGGTTCTTTATTCAGAACCACGAATGAGTTTAGGGGCATCCCCTGTGGTACTCACAAAAGCAACTAGGTAAACAGGACATCTAAGCAACCCAACCTCTCCAGTAAAAGAAGAATGGTGCAGTGACTGAAACTCTAGCCTCAGACCTGCATTCAGTGCCCTGCCATCTTCCTCTTGCATGTCCTCAGCCAAGACATACTGGCTATGCTTACCACTTAGCAGCAGATGGCTGCAACAAGAATATGCCCAAGCAAGCCTTGCCCACTTATATCTGTACTCATGTCCCAAACTCAGAAGTACCAGGCTGCTCTAGACTTATACTTTAAAGCATATATCATTAAAACAGGCAAAGGAACACTATTAAAAGTGATTCAAGATTTGTCACTTCTAATAGGTGATAAAAGATTTGTGCATCAGTGTCCTTACTGTTAGAAGTGTACAAGATGCTGTGAGTATCTACCAGTACTTTTCCTTAAAATCCAGACACCACAGCAAAGTAATAGCCATTCAAATACAATTGCTAAGTAATAGTAATTTCATTTCATGAATGACTTTTGTACAGATGCAACATAACATACTTACCAAAATAATATAGTTATAGGCTTATATAATAACTGCTGCGTGGTTAAGCATGTAATTTAACTACAGTGCCTGCTGATATGTAACTGAGTTGTACCACCTGCTGATCAGAGGAGGACAAACAACAAAACTGTGACAATCCCTCCTCCCTTCCCGATACTAACTCATCTCCCTGCAGTTCCCTTGATCCTCTTTATCCCCAATTATACAAGACCCAACCAAACACGCAACCAGACAAACTCAGCTAACCACCGCCTTGCTTGTTTGCTATCCCTTTAAAACACTTCGTAGGTTTTGGCTCTGATTCTGAGAACACCTGTGCACTTCAATGGGGCTTCTTGTGTGCTTAAAGTTAAGCACATGTATAAATGTTGGCAAAGTTAGGATCTTACACTATGGCTAGGGAAAAAACATTACACACAAACCGGTTTAAGTGATCAGAAACTGGTTTAAACCTGTAACAGAACAGATGTTCAGTGCACATAAACCAATTTGAAAATGCCTGAAACCGGTTTGAAATAAACCTGGTTGAATGTAGTATCAGACTTAATTGATTTGGGTCAAACCAGTTTATGCAATGTCTGTCCCAGACCCTTTCCTGGTTTAAGTTAAATCAGAGTCCTCCAGCATCTCAGATGCTTTGCAACTCTGAGTGGGGTTCTGCTCTCTGCTCCAGCCCAGCAGGGCTGGTCACGCCTCTCTGTTCCCTGGTTGTAGCTCTGGCAGAGACTGCAAGTACAGCGGTGTCTGCCTGGCTTCTTCCTGGTCCACGCCGTACCACACACACTCCCTGCTCAAGCAGGGTTTCCCCAACTCCCCTCTGCCTTACACAGACACCTCTCAGCATTAGCTAGCATACCGCATGCTGGCTATGGTCCGTGCAGTGGGAGACAGGACAAAGGCAGACATCACAGTGTCAGCTTAGGGCTTTTTGTAGCTAATCAACAGGTAACTGGTAATGTCCCAATGTTCTTTCCTTGGAAAAAGCTGTTTAAGAACAGCTTGAAAGCTGTTGTTTTGTTTGATGGGCTGATAAATGCTAACTCTCTGTGCAACTCTCTGCTGTGCAACTCAATGCTCTGTTATCAACAGTGTGTATGGGGGGAGAGCAGGGGGAACGACCTAATCAGAGCATCCTGCTGGGGCCTGGACATGCCCCCCTTAGCTCAGTACTGTGGAAGGGAAGACTGCTCTAGTGCCCCTCCCCTCCCCCCCCTCTAGCCTGAGCCACTGCAGGCATGTGCCTGCATTTCCTCAGTCCAGAGGGGATGTCTGTATGGTTACAAACCAGTTTAGCCTAGGCAGGTTACACTAACCTGCAAAAATTGAATCAATTCAGGCTCAGGCTTTTTGAATATCTGTCCCTAACTTATCTGGTGCAGGGTCTCTCTCTTCAGGCTCTTTCAATACTACTATAGCTTAAATTTCATTAGTAGAGTTCTAAGTTAATGATGTATAATAAAGTGCCAACACCTGGAATCCGTGGAAGTTAATGCAAGGTTTATCTGTACATTTCAAAAACAGGATGAACAAGCTACATTGGTCTTGAAAGACATCAAGGAAGATACTAGTGATCTACAATATTTCTTTTCTTTTTTCTCTATTTTTTTTTTTTACCAACATCAGGTGTACTGGAAAACAAGAAGCTTGCCCAACTCAGACATCCAAGGTGAAACAAATATACTAATACCCCCTATCAACCTTTTACAAAAATTAAGACAGTCCTTTAAAGAACCTGAGAGACAAATTATGATAATAATTCAAAACTTGTTCAGAAGGATATTAGATACTTGTCCAAATAAAGTCATTCCAAAATGTGTCATAATCCTAATCTAGAATTAAATTTCTGCCTGGCAGACTATGGGTTTTTTTGCTCTCTATATTGTCCAGAGGTTTGTCTGGAGTTGCTAGGTAATACAGTTCTTTGCAAATGGAATAGGTAAGTTGCTCTCAACTTTGCTATCATTATTCAGCACCTCATGAGTAAACAGACAAGCAGGTTGACAGCAAACCTGTGAGGGATGCAGTGGCAAGGTTGTAACTGAATTCAGGGGCGATCTCAACTGCAAACAACACAATTAAAAGGCAGGCAGGAGCCTCACAAGAAATATTTTACTCTGGATATTAAAGTTTTAATGCATGATATGCCGAGGACTTCTTGTGTTGCACTGCCCTATCTGTCAGTGTGCATATGCATCTAACAAAGTTACCACATACTACAATTATACCAAGATACAGCGCAAATGCAGACTTCTTCAGGACACTGCAAGAAAAAAAATAGCAGTTATCTTATTTCACCGTTTAACAAACTACTGAGTTTGCAATATTAACAGGAGTCTCTGGGTGGCACCTGTACCACAAATTCATTAATCTTACCAGATGCTGCTTAAAAGATACTGTTCCATGTTGTGTTTATTTTCTAATACTATGACATAAATTTAGACTAAGTTCAGTAAAATATCCCCTGTAATCTTATAACATAGGCCCAGCATAACTTCCATAGATGACTCCTCTCATAGCTGGTAAGACACTAGTAACTTCTTCAAAGGCAACAAGATGAGGTAGCATTCTGCTCTGACCTGCCACGTTTGATTCCATTCCATTACTCCTGCTGCCCTGGCGCCAGCCTCATTAACCCCAGAGGAATCCATTAAGTTAGCTGACAAGCTGACAGAAAAAGATCCACCTGTTCCCTCATTCACAGTATTACACTTGGGGAAGTGCTTGCAGCCCCTCTTTCTTTATGGCTCTAATTAAGCGCACCTGCAGGCTCTCTGCTCTGACATTTCAGGATTTCAAATTCCTCAACTTTTTTTTTTTATAACTATATTTGAGAAAAGAAAGGCTGAGCAATTTTTAAAAAACACAATAAATCCGTTTCAGTGGGATTTTTTAAGTCGTCACATTAAGCCTCACTTCATTAAGCAAACATTTCTATAAGTAAAAAATGCACCCAAAACTGTTAGGAAAATGGACACTATCCTGTGCATAAAAAAAGAACTAGGAAGCAAGAAAAATGACATCTGTGGACCCGTTTCATTTTATTTTATTATCTTCTGACTACTCTCATTTTCTTTCTTGTATTTCCACTCCTCCTCCTCCTTTCCTACCTCTTTCATTCCAATCTCTCCTCACAGCAGTGAATTAAGCACACTCCTGTCGATAAGTCACTGGCTTTCACTGCAGGTAGGGAAAAAGGTACCATTTCTGGACTGCAATAGGAAAGCAGGATCAGCAGCTATTCAATACCTTCCAACCAAGAGCACTATCAGTTTTCCTCAAAACCCAGCTGTATTTTGTTTGACATCCTCAAGCACATTTCTCCCTTACCCAGAGCTCAGGCCAAGTGCATCAATAGGTATGTCAGGTACTTGATGGTTTATTTTGAACAATAAGTTATGTTAATTAATCACTGGCAATAAGTGTAATGAGCTCATTTAGGCTAAGTACAGACTGTCAAAAAGCCCAGAGGCAGAATCGATTCAGTCTAGACAGCTTCTTTTAACTGATGTTCAGTTTTCAATTGGGAAAGGCAGGGAGAGGCCTGCACTGACCCAGGTAAGGGGGGGCGCACTAGAACACATCTCCCAGCCTGCTGGCCATTGCCAGCCCAGCCAAGTGGGGCTGCCCCAGTTGGTTCCCCAGCACACACTCCCAGCACCCTGCTGATCCCCCACAGGGGGTTAAGGGGCCCCCATTCAGGTGCTGGTCCACCTTGGAGGATGCTGCCCATCAGGGTATTTCCCCCAGCCTGGGTTCCCAAGCCCAGGCTGCCCTGGGGAGCCAAGGGGAATTCCCCACCTCCTCTTCTCAGCTGCTGAGTGCTTCAGCCACTGCCCCAGGTCAGAGGGAGAAGAAGTCCTCCAGGCCAGGTGCCTACCCATGTAGCCCAGCAAGGGGCACCTGGGAGCCCCTGCCTTGGGGAGCTTCCCCCACCCCAGCCCAGCCCAGCCCCGCCCCAGGGAGCTGAGAGCAATTCTTCCCCTCTTGAACCCCACAGCTGCTTGCCTTAGCCCCTGCAAGTCTCAAGGATAGCTGGGGTTAACCTCAGGGAGAAGAGGGAACTTCTTCTGCTCCTCTGCAGCTGGTTTTGCCTCCCCTGCTGCAAGTCACAGGCAAGCAGATGCAGAGGAACAGAAGAATTTCCCTCCTCTCCCTGAGGCTGCCCCAGGCTATCCTTGAGACTTGCAGGGGCTTAGGCAAGCAGCTATGGGGTTCAGGAAGGAAAGAATTCCCCTCAGCTCCCTGGGGCTGCCCCAGGCTGGGGGACCCTGGGTTGGGGTTGGGGAAACCTCCTGAGGCAGGGGCCCCTGGTGGTGACACCCCCCTGGGGCCTTGGGACCTCCGTCCCCCTCCCTCCTGTGGCATCAGCTAAGGCAAGCAGCTATACAAAAAAGGGGGAAGTGGGGAATGCCAGCGGCTACTTGGGCTGTCCCCAGCAGGGGGAGGGCTGCAGATGGGCAAAAAAAACCCACCATGGGCTTCCCCCGACACACTGTGTAGACCCAGGTTAGGGGGGATGTCTTCCCCTCCCCCCATAGGCTGACAGACACAGGCAGGAAGCAGGTTATGGAAAAGAGGGGTGGGGCAGTCCCTACTCCACTGGAGCGGACAGAACAGCCCAGGGATGCAAAGCATCCTGGGATGCTAGGGGACTGTGAGTTAACTTGAGCTGAGGAGGGGTCTGGGACAGAAGTTCCATAAACTGGTTTGACCTAAATCAGTTAAGTTTGATACCACATCCAACCAGGTTTATCTTAAACCAGTTCTGGCCATTTTGAAAGCAGGTTAAGTGCGCTGAACTTCTGTTCTGTTACAGGTTTAAACCGATTTCTGATCACTTAAATCGGTTTGTGTGCAACTTTTGTCCCTAGCCCAGAGCCAACCTGAGCAAGGTCAGGTGCCCAGGGCAAATCAGCCCACATGGAGCCCTATTCTCGCCCCGATCCCACGCACCCGACACGAAGAAGCTGCAGCCACCATCAGCAGTGGTGGCATTAGTGGTGGGAGCGGGGGGGCAGTGAGTGGCTGGATGGGAAGCCAGAGGCTTTTTTTCATGTGCAAAAAATGAAATAACCAGAAAAATCAGATGCATCTAAGTACATTATGCATGACAACTTATATATAATATATTTATAGAGTTCATAGACATTAGGGCTGGAAGGGACCTCATAAAATCATCGAGTCCAGTCCCCTGCCCAAGGGTCAGGAAGTCAGCTACAGTCAAAGGATCCCAGCAAGATAAACGCCCAAATGTTTCTTGAAAGTGTCCAGAGTAGATGCTTGCACCACCTCTAGGGGGAGTCTGTTCCAGGCCTCAGGGGTTCAGACAGTAAAGAAGTTTTTCCTTATGACCAGCCTAAAACGGTCTTGCAGGAGTTTGTGACCACTGGACCTTGTCATCCCTTGGAGTGCTCTGGTGAACACGCGTTCCCCCAGATCCTGATGTATACCTGTTATGTACTTATAGGCTGCCCCCAAGTCACCCCTGAGCCTGCGCTTCTCCAGGGTGAAAATTCCCATAGCTCACAGCCTCTCTTCGTAAGGCCTGTTCTTTTGCCATCTGATCATGTGCGTGGCTCTCCTCTGGACTCTTTCAAGCTTCTCCATGAAACTCCACATCCTTCCTAATTTGTGGAGCCCACAACTGGATACAGTTCTCCACCTGTGGCCTCACCAAGGCTGAGTACAGTGGGAGGATGACATCCTGAGTCTTGCTCAAGATGAATCAGTAGATGCAAGTGAGAGTTTTGTTGACTTTGCCAGCTGCAGTATTGCATTGGTGGCTCATATTCATCTTGTGGTCAATCATGACCCCCAAGTCTCTTTCAGGCATGGTGCTAGTGAATATAGCACTGCCAAGCCTGTAAGTGTGATGTGGGTTTTTATTCCCGAGGTGGAGTACCTTGCATTTCTCTATATTGAATGCCATCAGGTTTTCATGCACCCACCATGCAAGCCTATTGAGGTCAGCCTGGAACACCAGCCTATCCTCAAGCGTGGACACTCTTCCGCAAAGTTTGGTGTCATCAGTGAACTTGGCCAGTCCGCAGTTGACACCAGAGTCCAGATTGTTTATGAAGGCATTGAAGAGTAAAAGTCCAAGAACAGAGCCTTGGGGGATGCCGCTAGTCACCGAGTACCATATTGATTCAGTTCTGTCAACTACCAGTCTCTGGGTCCGTCCTCAGAGCCAGTTCCCCAGTCAGACTGTGGAGTAGTCAAGGCCACAGTTGCCCAATTTCTCCATGAGAGTATCATGGGACACCAGGTTAGAGGCTTTTTTAAAGTCCGAATACATGACATCAACCTCTTCCCTTTTGTCCAGGTGATGCATAACCTGGTCATAGAAGGAAATGAGATTGGTCAGGCAAGACCTACCCGCAACAAACTCGTGCTGGCTATCCCTCAGAATGTTGCCTTCTGTTAGCCTGTCAAGAATGGTTTCTTTGATAATTTTTTCTAATCTTTTCCCAGGGGTTGAGGTCAAACATATTGGCCTGTAGTTTCCTGGGTCTTCTTTCCTCCCTTTTTTTAAAGATGGGCACCACATTGGCTCTCTTCCAATCTTCAGGAACTTTGCCTGAGCACCATGAATTCTCGAATATCCTCACCAGTGGCTGCACTATAATGTCTGCCAGTTCCTTCAGCACTCTTGGGTGTTACTTATCCAGACCAGCTGATTTATGGGGGCCTAGCCTCTCAAGATGCTCCCTCACAAGATCCACACCAATGGTAGATATATATTCATTTTCTCCCTAGTCATCCCGCATCATGTTTGGCAGCGTGGACCCTTTGGGCTGGTGAAAAACAGATGCAAAGTAATCATTAAGCAGACTGGCTTTTTCCTGGGTGTTGGCAGTCAGCTGCCCCAGCTGGTTTAGCAGGGGTCCAATGTTGCCCTTGTTTTTGTTTCAACTCCCCACATATCTGAAGAAGGACTTTTTATCGCCCATGATTCATGTAGCCAGATCAAGTTCAGTTGCAGCCTTGGCTTTTCTAGTTTGCTCCCTGCAGGTTCAGACCAGTGCAGTATACTCCTCCTTACTGGTGTTTCCTGTCCTCCATCCATTATATGCCTCTCTTTTTAGATGTAGGAGGTCCATGAGTTCTCTGTTGAGCCAAAGGGGTTATTTAGACCTTTTACCACCTTTCCTATAGCTGGGGATAGACTGCCCTTGTGCTTCTAGGATCGCTTACTTAAGGAGCACCCACTCATGAACTCCCCTCTCTGTGAAATCATGGCCTCTCAGGGCCTCAAGAACAAGTCTCCTGAGCTTATGAAAGTCAGCTTTCCTAAAGTCGAGGACTACTGCATTACTGGCTGACTTGCCAGCTTTGCGATGGACAGTGAAAGTGATCAACTTGTGGTCACTGTCACCCAGATTCCCTTTGATTCTTAGGTCACTGATTAGATCATCCCTTTTGGCCAGTACCAGGTCCAGCAGCACCTTGCCTCTTGTTGGCCCATACACTTCTTGGGACAAGCAGAGCTCATCCACAGGTAGAGCTCATGTATAGAAGCTTCGTGACTGATTGGATTTGGCTGAATGCTCATCCCATGAGATGTCCAGGTAATTGAAGTCACCCATGATGACCATGCACCAAGAGCGTGCAGCCTTGGCCAGTTCCCTGGAGAATTCTTGGTCAAGCACTTGTTCCTGGTTTGGAGGTCTGTAGTAGACTCCTACTGTTGTATCCCCTTCAATACATTCCCCTCTTACTCTAACCCAAAGGGTCTCCAGTCATCCTCCTTGGGTGCCAATCTCAGCTTGTAGGGATGTGTAGCTCTCCTTGATGTAGAGATCTACACTCCCGCCCCTTTTTTTGGCACACTCTCTTCAGTACAGGGTATAGCCATTTATACCAGTAGTCCAGTCACAGGAGGAGTCCCACCAGGTCTCCGTGATCCCTAAGAAATCATAGTAATTTTTGTTCAGCAGAAGGACCAGTTCCTCCTGTTTATACCCCAAACTCCTAGGATTAGTGTACAGGCACGTAAGTGTGCCATTGGAGGCCCTAGACTTCCTTGTACTCATGGAGAAGCTCTGTTCCTGGGCTGTGGTAGGAGTGGGTTCCCTTGAGCACCCTAACCTGCTGGTTTTGTGGTTGATGCTTAGTGAGCTTGCTCTGGTAGTTGTCCACCCATCCCCAGGTGAGCTTAGTTTTAAGTCTGGTTGAGCAAGTCACTTCTTCCCCAGTTGAGTGAGGTAGAAACCATCTCTTCCCAGCAGACTGCTGCCTCTCCCTCTAAAGAGTGGATGGTAGTCATAGAAGCTGAAGCCTTCACAGTGATACCAGCGCTGCAGTCTGCTGTTTACTGCCTCAATTCATCTCTCCCTCCTCTGCCCGTGACCCATAACTGGAAGGATTGAGGAAAAAAACACCTGTGCACCCAATCCCCTGAGTCCTGCTCCCAGAGCCCTGTAGCCACTCATGACCCAGCTGGGATTGCTCCAAGCCATGTCACTTGTGCCCACATTGATAAGGAGCATAGGGTAGTGGTCAGAGGGCCGGATAAGTTTTGGGATCCTCTCAGCCACATCTCAGATATGGGGTCTGGGGAGGCAGCAGACCTCTTGGGCTAAGGGGTCAAGGTGACAGATTGTTCTCTCTGTCCCCCTCAGAAAGGGAGTCATCCACAACGACCACTCTGTGTTTCATGTTAGGGATGATAGCTGGTCGTGTTTCTTCCTCACTTGCAGTCATTCATTACATTCGATACAAGTGTACATTTTATTTCATATATTTCATTCTATACAAGTGTTTGTTTCATCACATACTCCAGGAAAATCTGGCAGGAAAATTGGTTCTGCCCCTCTGAGGATACCTACACTATAAACGTTGTGACACAGGGTAGAGATACCCAAGCTAGCTCCAAGTGAGCGGCAGCTTCATCAAAGTAACACAGAATATATTGGGTGTGTCTACATGAGACATTTACTGAGGAGCTAACTAATTACCTCTGCAGTAAAGTCTCTGTCTACACATGCAGCCCCATTAGGCTCAAGTAAACTAATAAATTCCACTGTAGGATAGTACTTTTAAACACAAGTACTATCCTATGGCAGTGTTTTTTATTGTGCTGCAACACACATGTAGATGCTAATGGGGCTGGATGCGGCATGAGGGTGCTTCAGTGCATGGGGCTGAAGTATCTTTGTGCTAGCCCTACACTGAAGTATCTTTGTGCCCCAGCCAGCCTCTCCACAACACAATGAGCCAGGTTAGAACAGCACCAGACTGGCAGGCTGACCCTCTCCCGGGCCCTCTGCCAGCTGGGGCTACTCAGGCCTGGCTCAACATGCTGCAATCCCAGGCACACATTTAAGCACAGCGCCCAGGAGCAACAAACTCCAGTGTGTCATAGTATTATCACGTGTAGATGCACCAATGGCATACTAATTAAGTATGCTTCTGATACCCAAGATAACTTGAATAGAACTAATGTGGGTACCCCTGCACTGCACTTCAGTATGTTCATGGATACATAAACAGATGAAAAATGTTCAGCCCTCTTTAAGAGAAAGGTCCGTCTATGGTGGGCAATTTTCCTCTCCTATTTACAGCTGACCAAAGTCACTACAATATAGCCTAGAATAGGCTCTCTTCTGGACATACTAATCAATATCAATAACATGGCAAAAATGGCCATCTGTTTCAGAGAAAATATAATCAAGCAAACTTTAGAAATTGAGGTGAGAAGGAAAACTGAATCCAATAGCGAAATAAAGCATGAAAAATAAAATAAATTGTGTAAAATATTGGCCCCATTTCTCATACACTGATGTTTCCAGCAGCTACAAATAACTTAGCAAATATATTATGCAAGTTCAGAATGTTTGAGCAGTTGAACACTACCCCCTCCTATGCTTCTAGCAGTTGAATGTGCTGTCATGTATCATTAAGAAGATAATTTCCCTTAGGCCTAAGAACTACAATCATCAGATTTAAACTTCTTCTATGCTAGGCTTGTGCAGTGTGCAACATCTGGAGGCTAGTAAAATGGGCTGGGGTCAAATTCCATGTAATAAACTTTTCAGAAGGAGATGTAGGACAGAGGCTGATGATTCAGATAGGCAAGATCCCAAATGTTTTATTCTTCCCTAATGGCCGTATGGATTGCCTGATGTTTGTTTGTTTTAATAACCTCTTTAGGGCATATTATCCTCCTAATCCATAAAACAGATATTTATTCTCACTTTTCCTTATAATTACTCAGCGTCAACAAAACTGATTAAGTACATGTTTTTATACATAGCGAAAACAACCAAGGAAAAAAATGTCTGTTCATTTGTCAAGGAAGACTGACTTCTGATTTTTAAACTTAGGTAAACTTGCATGCAAATTAAATGCTGTCCTCAGACTGCTGAAAAAATTTAAATGCAGCTCTAAAAGTAACATTAAGGCACCTTGTCAGACTACTCAGCTGTATGCCATTAAAGATATAATTTTCACTGGACAAAAAAGGTCTTGAATTTAGCCAACAGACATTCTGATTTGACTCATTTCAAACAGACTCCAATTTTTACAACATTAAGGGTTCGAAAGTCACATGTCAGTGAAGATCATTTTCTCTGAGGCTCTTCCATTGCACACCATACTTTTTTCTCAGTGTCATATTCTTCCAAAGTTTATGTTCTGTTGAAACAGTATTGAGTTTCATAAAGTTATCGGGCAAATTTGTAAGTGTTCTGGATTCATGATATTCGTTCTCTCATTCCCACAGCTCCTTTTACTTGGATTCAATGGACTGGCTGGTGATGGTTCAATGTCTAATCAATGGCTTGATGTCTAGCTGGCAGCCGTTATCAAGTGAAGTGTCCCATGGGTCAGTCATGGGGCTGGTTTTGTTCAATATCTTCATCAACAATCTGGAAGATGGCACTGAGTGCACCCTCAGCAACTTTGCAGATGACACCAAGCTGAGGGGAGTAGTAGATACACTGGAGGGTAGGGCTAGGACATGACCTAGACAAATTGGAGGATTGGGCCAAATGAAATATCATGAGGTCCATCAAGGACAAATGCAAAGTCCTATGTTTAGGACAGAAGCATCCCACATACCAGTATAAATTGGGGGGGCTAACTGGCTGGGCAGCAACTCTGCAGAGAAGGACCTGGGGATTACAGTAGACGATAAGCTGAATATAAGCCAACAGTGTGCCCTTGTCGCAGAGGCTAATGGCATACCGGTCTGCATTGGTAGGAATGTTGCCAGCTGGGCAAGAGAAGTGATTATTCCCATCTATTCAGCACTGGTGAGGCCAAATCTGGAGTAGCATGTTCAGTTTTGGACCCCCCACTACAGACAGGGTGTGAACATATTGGAGGGAGTCGAGCAAAGGGCAATGAGGGGGCTAGGGCACATGACTTTTGAGGAGAGGCTGAGGGAACTGGGCTTATGTAGTCTAGAGAAGAGAAGACTGAGAAGAATTTAATAGCAGCCTTCAACTATCTGAAGGGGGATTTGGCAGAGGATGGAGCTAGGCTGTTCTCAGTGGTGGCAGATAACAGAACAAGGAGCAACAGTCTCAAGTTGCAGCAAGGGAAGTTTAGGTTAGATATTAGGAAGAATTTTCTCAGTAGGAGGGTAGTGAAACACTGGAACAGGTTACCCAGAGAGGTTGTGGACTCTCCATCCTTGGAGTTTTTAAGACCCAGCTAGAATGATCTAGTTGGGGATGGCTCTGCTTTGAGCATGGGCTTGGACTAGATGACCTCCTGAGATTCCTTCCAACCCAACCCTAATTTTCTACGATTCTGTGATTCATGTATAAATCCCCCTACTTAGATTCATGTATAGATATGCTCTTTCTAGATTAAAGGAAATTAATATCATGTATAGATATGCCCTTCATGTATAGATACTCATGTGTAGATATGCCCTTTCTAGATTAAAGGAAATTACATATTTCAATGTTAATAAATCTGAAATTTATCCATTTTAGTTTCAAATATTAGAAAGTAAATTCTAAGCTGGTTTGCAAATTTAGAATTCTCTTACACTTGGTCTGGGGCTGCTAAATTATTAGGCATTGAAATGTGCATGTCACAGCTAAGAAACAACTGGGCAAAAATTCTCCTCTACCAATAAAGGTGAAGATTATGTTACGGGTTGCTGGAAAGACAATTTTCCCTAAATATGTTATTTGAGATCTTAGATTTTGAAATCAAGACACTTTAAATTTGGGGACTCTGAATATATAAACAGATGGCTCATATGCTTAGAAAATATACCGTGCATTTAACAGTTATTAAATAAAATGGATAAACAGCAGTAGGCTAACACTGGCCTCACTAGGAACAGGAGAAATGGTGAAACCCAGGCAGGGCCTCCTTCCTATCAGAACAATGCCCATTTCACCAAGCTATACTCA
>NW_005841842.1:4938714-4939610 GCF_000455745.1 Alligator sinensis | reverse complement strand
CTTTCCCTGGCCCCATAAATTTCCCCTGCTTGAGTGTGCCATGGGCCAACTTCAATGGGATGGCTTGTGGGGGATGGGGGAAAGTAGGGATTAGGGCACATTGCTAGGAATGAAAGATATAGGTTCAAACCCCCTCTGGGTGAGGAAGGGTCTACAACCTGGGTCCCCAACTTTCTGAACAGGTGCTCTTATTTCGCTAAAAGGTTTGAGGACCCTCCTCTTCTGGCAAACAGTAAATAGTTGTGATTAGTTGCACAGTTATTCACCTGCTTGGGTAGAACAAGGTGATCTCAAAACATACCTAACCATATGGAGCCTTCTGGGCATGCTGGGATACAGATTATTTGTCTATAAGTGTCCAAAATGCCACCTACTAAGATGTAACTGAATTTACAAGTGACACTTAAATGAGTGGAAGTGAAATAGGATTTGACCCTTTGCCCTTTTGGAAGAGTGAGAAAGATGCATTTAAACACTCTTCCATATGGATCAAGAACAGTGTTGGCATGCCACCACCTAAACTTTCCACTTTTCCCACAGGAGAAGAAAAATCTAGGTATGTGTTTGTATTCCTTTGAGTGATCCAAATAGAAGGCTAATGCTCTCTTATTCTCCGCCACATAGCCTAGGTTCCCCTGAATAAAACAAAACAAACACTATCTAGTTTGAAACTGAATCATGCTACCATCTTGGGGAGAAATCTTGATCATGGAGATTTATTTCCACATTCCTTTTTTGAAAAGAGTTCAGTCAAGAGAGGCTGCAGCTTGTTCACTCTTCCATTAGATGCAGTGACTGCAGCAGTATCATCTTCAAAGATAATTCATATATTCATAGATGCTAGGGTCGGAAGGGACCTCAACAGATCATCGAGTCTGACCCCCTGTGTAGGCAGG
>NW_005841842.1:4934663-4938480 GCF_000455745.1 Alligator sinensis | reverse complement strand
GCGCCCCCCTAGGGAATGGTGGGGAGCCACAAGATCACCTCTCAGCCTTCTCTTGCGGAGGCTGAAGAGGTCCAGGTCCCTCAGTCTCTCCTCACAGGGCTTGTCCTGTAAGCCCCTAACCATACAAGTGGCCCTCCTCTGGACACTCTCCAGTCTAATGAACATTCTTCTAGAAGAACAGCGAGCGCCCAAAACTGGACACAGTACTCCAAATGCGATCTGACCAATGCCGCATAGAGGGGAAGTACCACCTCCTTGGTTCCATTTGTCATGCATCTGCTGAGGCATGATAAAGTGTGGTTAGCTTTGGTGATGATTTCGTCACACTGGCGACACATGTTCATCTTGGAGTCCACTATGACTCCGAGATCCCTTTCCGCTTCCGTACTGCTGAGAGGGTCACTTCCCAGCCAGTAGGTGTGCTGGATATTTTTGCGCCCTAGGTGCAGCAATTTGCATTTATCATTGTTGTACTGCATCCTATTATGTACTGCCCACTTTTCTAACCTGTCCAGGTCTGGCTGCAAATGTTTCCTACCCTCCAGAGTGTGCACTTCACCCCACAATTTAGTATCATCCACAAACTTGGTCAGAGTACACTTCATGCCCACATCCAAGTCACTGATGAAGGTATTGAAGAGTACAGGTCCAAGGACCAAACCCTGTGGGGACCTACTACCCACATCCTTCCAGGTCGATACCGACCCTTGTACTACCACTCTCTGGGTGCGCCCACTAAGGCAATTTGCCACCCACTGGACCATGTATACATCTATGTCACAGCCTCTTAATTTATTAATGAGAATCAGATGAGATACTGTATCAAAAGCCTTGCTAAAATCCAAGAAAATTACATCCACCTCTACACCTGAATCTAAGCATTTTGTGATCCTGTCATAAAATCCCAAGGGAGGTGGTGCTCTCCCCTACCCTGGGGGTCTTCAAGAGGAGGTTAGATGGGCATCTGGCTGAGGTCATCTGAACCCAGCACTTTCCTGCCTATGCAGGGGGTCGGACTCGATGATCTATTGAGGTCCCTTCCGACCCTAACATCTATGAATCTATGAAAACGAAACCAGATTGGTCAGGCATGATCTACCTGCTATGAATCCATGCTGGTTTCCCTGCTGCATTATTTTTCTTACCAGACTCCCACAAATACGACCCTGCATAATCTTTTCAAAGACCTTTCCAAGGATGGAGATGAGACTGACTGGCCTATAATTACTCAGATCTTCCTTCCTCCCCTTCTTGAAAATAGGGACCACATTGGCCCTTTTCCAGTCCTCCAGGACCTGACCTGTGTGCCGCCACACATGCTGAAACAGACATGCCAGTGGTTCTGCTATGACACCAGCCAATTCCTTCAGTACTCTCAGATACAGCTCATCTGAGCCTGCTGACTTGAACACATCCAGTCCATCCAAGTGACTCTGCACCAAGTCAGCGTCGACAGTTGGTGAGCTGATGTCCCTATGATGCCCATCTAAGAACCCATTAGAAGACTTATTTTGAGCCCTGTTCAGGAACACCGAGGCAAAAAATTAATTGAATAGCTCAGCCTTATCCCCCCTGTCTGTCACCAATTGCTCCTTCTTGTTCAGTAGGGGCCCTATGCTGCCCCGCACCTTCCTTTTAGTCCCTACATGCCTAAAAAAAAGCCTTTTTGTTGTCTTTAAATTGAAACAGTGAACATTATTCCAGGGAATGGAAGGGAAGTTTCATGAGTCAAGTACTAGATTGAGGTCCTGTGTAAGGGAGGGTTTGTTAACCTCTTCCAAAAATTTTCTAACACAACATTGTGGCCTTCTTAACCCACTACATTTCAGAGGTTTAACTGGTAATGCTTCCTACAACAGTGTAATTTAGAGGCAACTCTGACATTGCTTTCTGGCCCTGAAGCTGAAGGAGCATGAAGGTATATGGAGCAGCAAGAAGGTGAATGTTGTACATACATCCAAATGAGAGAAAATGGCAGAGCAAGATGCATATGTTTTCCTGATTCTTATATTGGAACCAAAGACTCAAGCCACTGTATTAAGATCCTTCACCAAAGAAATGAAAATGGAAATAAGGAGCAACTGAACCACCCAAATCAATTAATCTAAGAAGGCAACAGCAACTTAAGGAGTCAGTTCTGAAAAATGTGTGTTGAAATACCTGATGAGATCTGTAGTCCCTCTACTAGTGTGCTTGTAAAAAATGGAGGTGGTTGGCAATGATGCCATACTTTTTACCCTTGTCTTCTGAACATTTGGGACAGAAATTACACATACACCTATAAGTGATATGAAACCAGTTCAAGTCTATAACACAACAGAAGTTCAGTGCACATAAGTCACTTTTACAATAGCTGAAATGGATTTAAGATCAACCTGGGTAGATGTAATATTAGACTTAACTGATTTAAGTTAAATCAATTTATTGAACTTCTGTCCCAGATCCCCTCCAAATTCAAGTTAACTCACAGTCCCCAGAATCCCAGGATGTTTTGCACCTCCCCATGCAAACCTCTCCTCAGAGGGTGGGCATCCTAGCTTTGGCCCAAGCTGATTCCTGCAGGCAAGCAGGGAGGTGTGCTCTAGCATCCACTGGCTTCTGGCCTGAGCCACTGCAGGCATGTAGCTGCATTTCTGAAATCAAAAGTGAAAGTTTATTCACTTGCTTATCGATTCAATCTATGCATCTTAGATTAACCTGTGAAAATTGAACAGATTCAGCCTCAGCCTTTTTGGCTGTCTGTATTTAGTCTTGGAGCCACAAAAGAAGAGGCAGGGCATGCAACAGTGCTTCAAAAGGCACTGCCACTGTCTGAATGGTACTGTTTGTACATTCCAAACAGAAATGGTCAGAAGAGTTCATAGAAAAATGCAACCTTTTCCAGTTAAGGTCATAATGGGTTGTGATTTGTGTCATGCTTCTCAATAAAGTGAAAGGGACACTTATATTGTGTTTTGTCCTGGAGGTTGAGCATGTCTTACTCAAAGAAGAACAAGTCCTTTTTCTGTTAAACTAGTTTATGGCATGTCACTTCCTTATGGCACATCCATCCTAACTGGATGCTACAGACTAGATTTTTGCTTGCAGTTTGCCCCATACTAGGTAGAAGGTCTTGTTAATAAAAGGAAGGTGTGTATAGCTTTTATTATCTTGACAGGTAAGAAACGAGAAGGTAAGAAACAAAGGGCCCCTTGGGACTCGGAGCGGGGGGGCAGCAAAGGCACCGGTCGCAGGGCTCAAGTGCCTATATACTAATGCTAGGAGCATGGGGAACAACCAGGATGAACTAGCGCTCCTGCTTGCACTAAACACCTATGACTTAGTGGGGCTAATGCAAACCTGGTGGGATTCATCCCATGACTGGGCAGTACATATTGAGGGCTATAGATTGTACAGAAAGGACAGGGTGGGGAAAAAAGGGGGAGGGGTTGCGGTCTATGTCAATGAGCAATATACATCAACCCTCATCAAGACGGAATCCAAGGATGAGGAAGTACAAGGATTGTGGGTTAGGCTACATGGGGGGCAAGGAGAAAGGGATTTGGTGGTAGGGGTCTGCTACAGACCCCCACATCAAGGGGAAGAAATAGATTCGGGGCTCCTGAGGCAACTCTCGGAGACCATAAAAGCTAAAGAGGTGGTAGTCATGGGGGACCTAAACTACCCAGACATCTGCTGGGAGTCACAGACAGCAAAGTCCCACCTCTCACGTAGGTTTCTAACCTGTGTACAGGACCTCCACCTGACACAGGAGGTACACGGTCCCACTAGGGGGAATGCCATACTGGATCTGGTATTGGCAACGGGGGATGACATG
>NW_005841842.1:4925906-4932585 GCF_000455745.1 Alligator sinensis | reverse complement strand
ACTCTTTCCTGCTTATGCAGGGGGTCGGACTCAATGATCTATTGAGGTCCCTTCCAACCCTAGCATCTATGAATCTATGAATCTATGACAGGTGTGTCATGTGATTCAAAATGGTATACTATCCCTCTTCATTTTTGTGTATACAATTTCATCCTTTGGGCTGTCTTAGAGTACTCAAACACAGTTAAATAAAATGCAAGAGTTCTTTAAACATACTGTATACTGCAGAAGTTCCCAAACTTGTATTATGTACCCCCTTCCAGATTTACCAATTGCCTTACCAGCATGTTTTAGATTTGAACCCAATAAATTGGCATTTAAGATTATAATGAAAATTAAATCCACCATTACATAATTGATCCCATGTACCCCCAGATATGTCTTGGGTACCCCCAGGGCATGCATACCACAGTATGGGAACCCCGGTGCACTGCTTTCCATTTTAATTACCCACCACAAGAAAAGTATGTTTGCAAATGGTATCTATTAGAAGTGAAAAAAAATATTTATGCACTGTAGACAGTGGACTGTAATACACTGAACTCAGAACCAAAATCCCACTGGGATATACCTCCTTCACACCCACACACACATGCACACAAAAATGGTCCCTACTTTCTCAGCCCATTCCCAGTTAGAAATATATGGTATCTACAATCAATGTTACACAACAAACAACTCAGGTACATATTGCACAAATGCATTTAGGGGCAGATTTATGAAAGGTCTTAAATGCTAAAATGGACAACACTATAGCACTCGGCTTATAAGCACCTTGCCAGCTGCATAAAGTATCTTGATTCCCTATCAAATGCCTAAGGAGAATTAGGAACCCAGGAACTGGATCCACAAAAGCCAAGCTGACAGGAGAGCTAACTGAAATGCAGAGTTGCATCTTAAGCCCTTCTCCTCCCAGGGATTCAGTGCTAGACTTCAGGCTCCAGAAAGACATCGTCTTCCACTTAGGATTCACAGACACACATTGCCTCCTGGATTTAGGTGCCTGTTGCAGCTCTTCTCACATAAAACCGAACTAGAGAAAGATGTGGCAGTTATACGGCATCCCTTTAATCAATCAATCATTGGTTAAAGCATTTTTTACTAGCTTTTAATGAGCAAGGTATTTCCAGTCAAGGCGAGGGGCACATTAATACTCTTATACCAGGCAGTGGTGAGACTTCATCTGGAATACTGGGCATTAGGGGTGTGCAAAGCAGACCCTATTTGATTTGGATTCGGCCCGAATCAGGGACAGCGATTCGATTTGTTGATTTGGATCGCTGTCCCTGCTTCGATTTGGCTGAATCCAAATCTGAAAACTTGATGCTGATTTGGAGAATTAAATGATTTGCACATAGATACAGCTTTAAAAGTTTTGTCTACATACTTCTAGGTAGTAGGGGCTCGTGGATGCTATGATGCTGGGGTGCATGGAGTGTCCCACAGGAGTGTTGGGGAGCCCTCCACATGCTCAGCGGTGAACCTGGAAGTGGACTGGAGGTGCTTCTGGTTCACTTCCGAGTCTGCTGCCGAGCACGCTGGGGAGCCTCCCGCACGCCTGTGGGACACTCCATGCTCCCCAGCATCACAGCATCCACGAGCCCCTGCTACCTAGAGGTATGTAGAAAAACCATTTAAAGCTGTGTTTATGTCTGAATCACCGAATCTCTCCGAATCGGTTCAGAGAGATAAGAGAGTCCTCCGATTCGATTTGGATTTGGAGACTTGGCCACCGAATCAGGCTGAATCTCTGCTGAATCGAATCAGGAACCAAAGCTCTGCACAGCCCTACTGGGCATGGGTGGGAACAAATATAACAGTATAACTGTTCCAAGAATTATACCGATTGGGAACCAATTCACAATTGTCCCTGGACAGAAGTGCCCACACATACACTGCTAAGGATTCTAAGTAGGACCATCACCTTTTAGGGGCTGCACTGCTAGCAGAGTACCCAGACCACCATGCCTTCCAGGGCAGGGTGGAGGGGTCACCAGGTGCCAGAGGATTGTGTGGCCCTTGCTTTGTGGTTCCTGAGGGTATGTGTGCACCCTACCCAATGTCTCCATTGCTTTTCAACTCCTGCCTTGAAAGCCATACCATTAGTTTCACATCCCTGCTAGAGACCCTGCACTCCAAGATGCCAGGCTTATTTGGGGCAAGGGGAAGACAAGCCATGCAGTGTCCCCCAGACCCTGGCAACCCCTTTAATGTCTTCCTCTCACTCCAAAAGTGTACAGGTTCTCTAGCAGAGACATGAAACTGATAGTGCAGCTTTCAGGCAGGGGTTGAACATCTGCAGAGATCTTGGTGTCCCCTGGAGCATACAGCCCCCCAGGAACCAAAAGCAGGAGGACACAAAGCCCCCTCAGAACCGGGCATGGGGCAAATCCAGAGGCGGTCCAGTCACACTCCACTTTTGGACCATCCCATCGGATCAGCAGTCCCTGAAGCAAGTAAGAATCTCTCCTCTCCCTTTACAATAAAGTATATTTTATTTGCGGCACAATAAACAACCTCTGCAGACCCTTTGTTTGGCTCTAAATAACTAGCTTAACTGAGGGACCATCTCCCAATTCACACCCAGTCTTCTCAGTAAGGTAAAATCTTTAAATTATAAATTCTTTCACTACAAGGGCAGCTTTAATAACTCATGTTAGAGGAAGGTTTTCTGGGGTTTTTTGTTTGTTTGTTTTTGTTTTTTTTACATGTAGGGCATACATAGAAACTGAAGTCAAAAGCATCCTCTAATTCTGGATGCCAAGTTTGAGATACCTAGGACCTGATTTCTTCAGAGTTCTTACCATAATATTGAACGTTAGATGTTCAAAATCAAGCTTCCATTGCTTTCAGTTGCAGCTAGGAGTACTCAGTACTTCTGAAAAGCATAAGAGTAATAAGGCCAGGACACAATAAAAGAGGAACACACCATCAGTGACCAGCTCTGAAAGGTGTGCCTTAAGTGATTTGCTTAGCAACATATATATATGCATTAGCTGAGGCTAGGATTGAAGCCAACTTTCTATAGCAGCTTTTACATGCCTGAACCATGAACCTACAGTTTTTCTTCCTAGGTCACCTGCCTCCTTCACTAAGCACCTTACAAATTCTGCAAGAAATGAGGCAGGTACTACAGACAATATTCTTTTTCCTCATGTGACCTAGATATATTCCCAGAGCAGGCCACTCACCTGGACTGAATGAAGCAGGGGTCCTGTGGGGAAAAATTATGTAACCATGCAAATAAAAACTGTATTGTGATGCCAACTCCCAGGGGACAGATAGCAGATCATATAGAAATTATAACTGTCATTTCCAAACCTTTCCTAGCTCTCCTGGGTGTTCATCCACTACAAGTGAAGCACAGTCAACTAATTAAAGACTGATTTATTTTTTTACTAATTATATGAGAAAATATGCATCAGTGTGGAGGTCTTTCCATGTATTTTTGCCCCTTGCAAGCAAAAACTCTAATCTTCATAAGGATCAGGATAAGCAGAAAGGAAAAGATTTTCCAAGGCACAAATGGCAGTTAGGCAACTAAATCCCCCTCAACCCTCAGTGGGAATTAGGCACCTAATGAATGAGCATCTGAAAACACCTCTCTGGCAACCCAATCCTATGAAGTGCTCAGCCTCTCCAAAAGGGGATCTCTGCACTCTTCAAATATTTCTGCAGCCAGAGACGAGTTTAGGATTCTGGCATCTTACGGGATCAAACACAAGGCTAATGGATCCAAACGACACGAGGTGCGGATGGTTGGTTAATGTTGTTCCTTAACTGGGAACAAATAGGAGAAGACTTTCACTAAGAATAATTCATCCACAATGTACTTTGGTGGAAAAAAATAGACGAGCACATTCTTTGCTCTACTGTATGCACAGGCAAAACACATTCATTCTGGAGAATAAGTCAGAAAGGGAGAAGCTATGAAATGTCTAGAGTAAAGATCCATGAGAAAACAATAGTGGAGTAAGCTTCCATTTCTCATTGCAGAAATAAAGAACACTGTAAGTGTTGTGTGGCACTATGTGCCACACAAAGTTAGCTAGTGCTATTTAAACTTTCATAAAAGAAAGCTATAGGACTCAACAATTTGTCTACTAAGACTACAACAGCAACCAAAAGTTAAAAAACAAAACTACACATTGCCAAAGCAGACCAAATGAAAATGCGTTAGGCCTCCAACGACACTTCAGAACTTGGGTTTCTAGAAAACATGTCTCCCTTTCAAAATGCAGTAGTTCCCTTCAGAGCTCCTCATGTTATACAATGAGCAGCTACCTTCCCCCATTCTGCTTTAAACACAATCTACACAAGTTGCAATGGGATCAAAACCTACCCTATTCCTGGACTATATATTTATTCATGAACTGAACATAAGAAACAAACACAAGATCTAGCTCTCTCCTTCAGAGGCTTGGAAAGGATCCCTAAAATCAGCCAAGTAGTATCTAGACCACTCCCAAGACACCTGAGCATCATTAAACTTGTCCAGCAAGTGATCACCGGGGATTCTATTTTTCCATGGAAAAAAGCAGAAAATCTCCATCTAAAAAAAACCCCACAAAAATCTGTTGCTTTCTGCAACCTATTGAAAGCATGGTGGCATCCCACGGTGAATGGCACCATTTCTGTTCGCTTTTTGCCACAGTTTTTGCCGATTTGTAAGATGATCGTAGAAGTACTCAACCCCACACCAAAAGGCAGGTCACAAAAAGAGGTGTTATGTGAATGATATCATTTTTTTCTCATCCATTCACTTCTCTTTATAACACAATGCAACTTCCAAAGACTTGAACCAAACTACAGTCCTGCTCCAAACCCTACATTAACCTTACATTATATCATATTTCCATGAGCTCAGATATATTTTATGTGCTAGTGTGTGCATATATCTAACCCTGTGATAATTAGAGGGAATTTAGTCTCTGACTGTCTGAGCCCTCAGGGAAGAGACAGTAACATCTGTTACAACGACTACTCATTTTTGCATTTTTCAGAATAAAAGGTTTGGACTGTTTATGTTTCATTGGCCACACACGTACTTTGCATACAGCTATAAGAAAGCATAAGAGAAAAAGGAAAATCTCCCATTTAAATGAAAGGGATGTTGGTTTTTCAGACGAACAGTATTTAGAGGCTTAGAAATCAGTTCAGAAAGTAAGGAAACTATAGTTAGGCACTGTAAACAAAGAGAGCTTTTTGGCATTTTCTTGTGTTCTCAGTTTGCATCTTTACTAATAAATCCATAATGACAAGCAGAGATGGAATGAGGCCAAAGCTGACAAGGATATCTTACCGGGAATTTTATTTAATATTTTATTTCTCTCAGGGGAGACTATTGGCCAAGACTGCCCCAAAAACGGAAGAAGAGTCTGATCCAAGGATCTCAGTACCTTGAAACCTTACAATGACAACTGGAGACAAAAAAGCAGGAGCAGCAGAAACAGTGTGTTGCAGACAGCGTCAAAAATTCAGAGCCACCCACCCTGACATGCCCAAGTTGCAACAGAGTCTGACAAAACTGGATTGTCCTCATCACCCATCTCTGGACCCACAGATGCGACAATCCTCAACTGCAAGGGATTGCTGAAGAAGACTATATTACCGCATAATTATAAAAAAATATATCTGAGAATATTAGCATGTTTTGCATAAGTATGGGTTTCAACACCCAAGTTTGAAAATTACTGTCCAGATTCAAGGACACAAAGAGAATTTACACCACAACCAGATTTCCCAGCTCTGGTCCATGCATATACAACAAATCCATCTGTGGCCCAGACAAGGAATCACTAAAAAAAGAAAAAAAGAAAGCTCATACAAGCAGGACACCAATTAGGAAACATTAAAAAATGGAGTAAGGAAGAGGAAGACACAGAGAATAAAGGAAGGCAAGTGCTACTTTAGGAAGGTGCTCGTCTCCTGTACAATTCACTTATGATCTCCTTTGACAGTCATCTGTTTTTTTACTTGCAGGTTATACACGGCCATAAACTTTCCTCCATTACATCTACAGCACCCACTAATCCTCATTCTACAAATGAAGCAGTGGTGATAATTGTTGTAGCCCTAAGTCTGTATGACCAAGTACCCCAACACAAGAAGCTCACTGTTCATGAAGGCAGTGGAGGGAACCACTTACCTTACTTACAATTCAGATTTTCTATAATCTGAGTTATCAGCAATGAGCATTCAAAAACCTAGAAATTCTCTCCTCCCAGCAGCCATGAATCTGCTTCCTTCCTCATGACAGTAGGAGTTTCTGCAGCTGCCTCTGCTGAATACTTTCTTTCCCTTCTCTGTCTATATATAAAATAATTAAATCAGAATGGGACACAGAGGCAAAGGCATCTTAGAGGTGAGCTAAGCCCCAAAGAAGGATCTAAAGGACAGAAAGGAAGGTTTCTGGGATAGAAGGGGAAACCACTAAGCCAGAAGAGGTAGTGAAGGGACTCTGGATGGGTATAAGCAAAGGGTGGCTCCAGGGGTGGAGAAGGCTGGAAGGGTGAGAGGCCAATAGAGAAGTGATGAAAAGATGTTGTTCATTTGGGGAATGTGGAGAGAGTAATACAAAATGTTCAGAATGGTATGTTCTAGGGACTTCTAGGGAAATGCTGCAGACCAAGAAGAAAAGACCTAAGACCAATTTTAGAGAGAATGAAGTGAGGAAAGG
>NW_005841842.1:4895513-4925875 GCF_000455745.1 Alligator sinensis | reverse complement strand
AAGAGGGCCTCAGTAATCTAAGGCCTGGGTAGGGAGGATAAAAAGAGAAAGACCAGAGAAATTATTATAAACCTTAGGGCAAGAGTATCCATGAATTGAGACCAAGGAAAGGATGCCAAAAAGAAGTGAGGGACTTTCCACAGGAAGGCAGGAATTGCCCTAAAGCAGTGGTGTTCAACCTTGGCCTGTGGGGAAGATCGGGCTCATGAGGCCATGTCATTCAGCCCATGGGTCTCCTTATGGGTCTGAACATTTAGCAGTGGGGGAGTGGTGACAGTGTAAATTGCCACTCCCCTGCTGCCAAATTTCTTGATCCATGGGGAGTCCCATAGCAAGGAAGATATGGCCCTGTGCTCTAGACCACATTGGCTCATGGGGAAGCCATCACATAGGGTCACTTCACAGCCAGATTGCACCCATAGACTATGCTGTGCAGGCCGGGAGCGACCCGAGCCCTTTTCCGTGCTGCACGCGGGCTGTGGCCAGCAGCCCGGGCACGCCGGGTCAGAGAGGGAAGGCCGTTGAGCTGGAATTAGGCCCAAACGCTTAGTGGTAGTTTAAAAGATTGTTTACTTACACCGAGATGGCAGTGGTGTAGGCTGGAAAACTTGCTTGAGTTGCGGTTACAGACAGACAACACAGACGGTCTCGTGGAGGTTGCTAGGCTCCACGGCACAGAGCTCCGGATGCTCTGGGTGAACGAGCCACCAAAGTTAGAATCATAGGTACGTCTTATAAAAGTCGCACTCGAAGACGAGAAGAGGTGGGCGGTGGATCAGGCCGCCAGGCTCCTCTGGATCTCACACAGGGTTTCTATTACCCTGCCGTGTACCCAGAGTCCCCACAAGATGGATGTGGAGTCCTCTTCGGCTTGGGCGGAAACCGCTCAAGCCTTTTATACGGCTAACAGGCCAATCGCTAGCTGCCACGTGTGAATAATTTAGAACTAGCCAATAGCGGGGAACAAATTTGCATACCGGTGGCGGGAACTCTTTTGCACCATGCATTCCTCTTGCAACATGAGCAATGCATTCTGCAAAAGAAGCTGCAGAAAAGGCGGGAAACTCGTCCCTGCACCGGGGTTTTCCTCTGCAGCAGGAAACTCTCCCGTGCAATGAAACTGCAACTTGGCGGGGATAATTCTGGTGCCGAAGCACACACAAAATCATGCCTTTGGGTCATGACATATGCCAACCCTGTGCTGGATCAGGGCTGTGGACCAACTCCGTGTGCAAGATCCAACCCTCAGACCAGCCTCACACCACTTATCCAGTTGAGCACCACTACCTTACAACATCACATCCACTGGCCTTCTCTTCCAGTAGCTGGTGAGAGTGACCAGCTCCAGCAGCCTCAAAGGATAGTGTAAGCCTGCAGTAGACAACAGAAATCCATTGTGGGCATTACATCCAAGTCTTTTCTCTAATAGTTAGAGATTGACTGAAGCCCTGAACCAGAAAAGAGAATGAGAAGGAGAAAGACAATGCAAAAGACAATGAAAGGGGAGGGATCCAAAAGCAGGAAAGCAGGAAAGATGGGAATGAAGCCAAAACTCATGTGAAGTCCAAGGAAATGGAACAGAATATAAAAAACATGTTACACCCGGGAGATTTCAGTTCCACTGACAAGTGAAAGTCATTTTGTAGGAGTCAAGCATAATGTGATAGATCACTGTGTAAAATTCAATTTCGCAGTGTAGATGGGTCTGAAGTGGACGCTCAAACCAAGCTGCAGCCTTGGGCTTTCATTGGCATATAACATGGTTCAAGAGTAGCACGAAAATCATTTCATCTCCAATGACGCAACAAGACTGAACTACATTCCCAATGGGTTGGTACACCACTGTAGCTGTTTCTGGAGAAGGTTTTTTTTTCCTTCTCCCATTAGAGGAAACATACCTAGTTAGACTCAGAAAATGCAAAAGTCAGCTTGACGTAGCCCCTAGGGCCTTTTTACACCTTGCACTGTGAGCCACACAAATGTTGATCAGTGTTAATACTAGCTCAAGTTTGGAGCAGTTGCACATTCAGGCCAGCAGGGGCCTAGAGGGCTGAAAGGTAAGAATCCTCCCCCTCCCATTCTGGGCTTCCTCCCTGCCCCCCACTAGCCTCCTCCCTGCTTACTTGTGGCTGCCCGTGCTACCTGCCCCCAGGAAGCAGGTAGGGAAGGGTTAACCTGCTTGCCTGGTCCCTACTGCTTCTGCTGTCAAACTGTTGCTCTTCTCTGGTCAGAGCCCAGCCTAGAGAGCAGCAGCTGCCAGGCAGGCTGGTTAACACTTCCCTACCTGCTCCCACCCACCGAACAGACAGTGCAGGCAGCCACAGGTAAGCAGGGGGTAAGAGCCAGGGGGAGGAGGGAAGGGGAGGCACTGAGCAGGGATCTGGGGTGCTAAGGAGGGCAGGAGGGGAAGTGGGACTAATCCATGCCAGTAGGGAGGGAGGGACAGGTGGGATGTTTAAACTGGATTGGCTACACCTTAGTGTAACATGAGCTGGGTAACATGCATCAGAGATAATCCTGGCCTGGAGAGGTATAACTTTAATGCACCTAACCAGTGCATAAAACTAGTTTCAGGTGTTAATGTGCAGACAATCCAGGTGTTAAGAGCTCCAGGAACCACTCAAAATTACCGTGCAACAAGGCCCTTAGTAAGAACAGGTTCCTCATCCAGTTCCTACCACACCTTCTAGCAGCCAAGAAAGAACCCAAGGCATTAATCACTGCACCCTGTCCAGGAATTACCTACCATCCTGAAAGCAACAGATATGTGTGGGTAAGACACTTCCATTTTATGTTCCCAGTCACTCTTCCTTTCAGTTGGTTTCATCTTCCATTATTTTTCTATGCTTTTAAAGTGTTAGGCCTTAGAATTTATTTTGAAAAAAAATTCTACTGTGTAATTAAAAATATGGTGTTTTCCCTCAGTGTCTAATCACAAAAGAGAAAGAAAAACCTGGTTTCATTTTTAAATATGAGCAAAAGGAGAAATATAAAGTTAATTGCACACGGCCAGTTATAATCATTCTTTAGTACACTTCTGGGAAAGATTTCTGGCTTCAATTAGTGAGATCTGTTTCTAGAACTGACCTTGTATTATACTGATGTGCACTCACTTCTTATGCTGTCATTGGACTGTCTAAAATATCTCTATTTATGTTGCAACATGAACAGCACTGAATAAAATATATTGAAGACTAGAGCTCTTAAAGCTATTGTTGTAAAGTATGACTAGGAAGAAGAATGAAAAAACAAAACAACCCTCCCCCCCTCAAAAAAAACACACAAAACAAAACAACCCAAAATATAATAAAGAAGACAAAGCCTGTTCCTCCTGGACTTGTTTGTAAAAGTTGGAGCCAGGAATTGAGTTGGAGCATACCCAAGATCTAAGATTACAGCAACCCTCCTCTTTAGAGTGTTTTTGTATGTCAGACTTCAGGCGTTTTCTCTTAATGTCAATCTGTTTAGTGAATGTACTGAAATGATAGTTAGAGATGCTGGATTCCTAACCAAAAAAGATGAGATAGAAAGTTTTTCACTTATGCACAGAGCAGGTTTAACAAGAGCATGAGAGTTTAAATGCTCGCCTATATCTCATGCTGGAGGGACCAACAGGAGAGTCAAGAAGTTCATTCATGACTAAACCTATAAACTCTCCTGAAAATAAAATATAGTCACACCACATTATAAACTTGCTGAATATCAGATGTATTCAGCCATCTACAAGTGAACAGGATCAGGTGACATTCAATATTCTGAACTCCTGTCTTCGACTCCAAAAACACATTTGAGAGCAGCTGATGGGAACATAAGCTAGAAATTACCCACCCAAAACAACCACTGATCCTTAGGGCTGTGAGAAACAGCACTGTTTCATTCCAACTTCAGTTTCGAGGTCTGGACAGAACAGTGTTTTGTAATTAATATAATTTTGAGTTGAAACAGCCTCACTGTTTCGCTTCGTCGAAACAGTGAGGCTGTTTTGACACTTTCAACCATTTTGCTGGACCATGGGGCTAAGGAAAGGAACTCAGCACAGCTGGGCGAAGTTCCCAACCCCAGCCGGGGGTGGGAAGTCAAGCCAGCTGGGATAACTCCCCAGATCATGCCAGGGTGGGGAGGCATGAAACGAGGAGGCACGAAACAGCCAGAGAGGCACGAAATGGCCGTCGAACTTTCGCACAGCCCAATTGATCATGCTCATCTGCATCTGCCCAGTTCTTCAATGACATTCACAATGCTGTTCTCTGGTTGGTTTCCCTCATCTTGCCCACAATAAGAAATAAACATGTTGCTGATTTCTAAGGGGACAGGAAGTCAAAATGCAAAGGTGTTCGAAGCATCTCAGTGGAGAGAAGGAGGAATAAACCTTCTATCAACAAAACAGGTAAGGGAAGGCAGGTCTGGGAAGACATTTTTATTAGAATATAAGAAAATGGCTGATTATTAGGCAGTAATTGTGATTCTTTTAGATGAACTGCTCACATAGATTCCATTTGTGATGCACAAACTCCAGGTATATGTGCAGGAGATCTGATTCTCTTTCAGTCCATTGTGTTCATCAGGGGCATGCCCACACCTCACTCACCACAGCCAAAGAATGGAGCAACCCCAATTATGCCTTGGTTTCTTTACCAATAAAGAATGTCAGAGGAGCAGAACTCCAAATTAGCAGAGTAGCAGAGAGAGAGAGAGAGAGAGAGAGAGAGAGAGAGAGAGAGAGAGAGAGAGACTGAGTTTTGGACTGTATATGGACAACACAACTCAAAGATCTACGGTGAGTGTAAAGTAAGAAACTGTCCTTCCTTTTTCAAGTAAGGGTGCACTCAAGTCTACCAACAAGCACTTGCCCAGTTGCTAAGAGGTAGTTAAAAGGAGTCTTACCTGAAAAGAGATTGCAAGATACCCCTGCCAAAATTAGTATACCACCTGGAAGTTTGTACAACAGAAGAATAGATGGTAGTGTATGAATTGAGCTCTGTGTTACTGTTCTATGCATTTCTGACTGGGAAATAGTACCCAATCAGACAGTTGATGCTATTCCCATCTGTGCAAGATAAGTTCCAATAAGTCCTCGGAGAGCCTTTTTAACTAACTGGTAATAGGTCCAATAGCTGAGACCTTCTTACATATGGTCTTACCCCTCTCTTGTAGTAGGGGAGAGGCTTACATATCCCAATGATCCTCAGGGCTATGTTGCCTGGAGTTTTGCACTTTTGGCAGTCTCACCCAAGGTAAACATACCTGAGGAGAGGTTCCAGGCAAACCATGGTCCAACTCCCAACTGCCAGATCAGGCAGAACATGATGTTGGGATTTCAACAGCTGTAAAAATGAAAGAAGACTGCAACAAGACAGATCTCCTGTTGTCTAGGGTTTTCCCATGCCACTGGGCCCAGATCTCCACCTTGTCAAGACTGTGTGGTAGCTATCACCACGCACCAGCTTCTTCACATTTAAAAACTTACACACAGGCTTCTACCACAAGAAACAACATACTCTCCTGTACCAACCTCCAATAAGCCTTCTGGCAATGGACCAGTAGTGACAAAGACAGGACTAATAAATTCAGCAATCTCTAGCCATCAATTTGTACACAGGTGGAGGTAGTCTGCTGGTCTTCTTGTACCTGGGAGGAGACAGGGATGCAATTCAGCAGCTGCTGCTGTGACTGAGCAGTCCTAATTCAGGATCCCCTCTGCTGACCCCACATGAGGAAGAGGCTAGAAAAAGGTGCCCTAAACCTAGGCTGTCTTATCAGCTTCTGGCTGGATAATTATGTCAAGCAGGATCACTCTCTCTGCAGTTGAAAACATCATAAGATAACAATGATTTTCACAACATGGAATGCTCACACCATGGATAACCAAGACAATCAATGACCAGAAAGAACTACCATCATCTCCATGGAACTAGTGAGATGCAATATCCACACTGCATCTCTGAGCAAGACAAGATGGCCAGATGAGGGAAGAGGCTGGAGGCTACACCTTCTTTAGGAAGGGGAAAACAGCCCAAGACAGATGTGTTCACAGCATCAGCTTCACCATGAAGAATCAGCTTGTCAGTCAGCTTACAGAGCTCCCTGTGGGCATTAACAAACGCCTTATGACCCTGTCTCTTAAGCTCATCAACAACCAATATGCCACTGTCATCAGTGTTTATACCCCAATGCTTTATGTTGATGATGATGTCAAAGAATGAGTTTACTCTAACAGACCATATACAGACTAATACTTGCAAGAAAGACAAGATCATTCTTGTTTGTGATTTCAACGCCAGAGTCAGATGTGACCTGGAAATCTGGAGTGGCACCATTGGGAAGGAAGGAGTAAGGAAAGCCAACTTTAACAGCAACTTCCTCCTGAACAAATACGCAGAGCACGGTCTTGTCATTGTAAATACCATCTTCAGATAGAGTGAAAAATACAAGACTATCTGGAGACACACTTGCTCTATAGGCCTGTGTGAGTCAGCAGCGATCTGATCTGGCTTCAGATCTGCCCACTTCAGATGACAGTGATCTGATCCACAGCTCCGGATCGGGTTTCTGCCTCAATCTGGCCGAAGCAGCTCCGAAGCTTCGGGTCCACCTCGGAGATCCGGCCATAGGGTATAATGGAGAAATCAATGAAATATCTATAACTTTATTGTTTTTTGTCCAATTTGGATGAAACTTTCAGGGATTGTCGCCTCCACTGAGAACATGAGACCTGCCAAGTTTCAAGAAGATCGGGTGCAGGGGTTTGGGGGAAATCATACCCCAAATTCTTGAAAGCCAAATTCATGTCACAGCTGTGTGTTACAACACAGGGGGGTCAAAACTGCAGGGGTGGTAGTTCTTACTGAGGCCACGAAGCCTGCCAAGTTTCATGGAGATTAGTGCAGGAGTTTGGGGAGAACTGCACCCAACCTGCAGACAAGCAAAACTTGTGCCATGGGTGATATTGCATGTGTTAAGGTGCAGCAGGGTGACAGCTGCAGGAACGGTGGCCCCTGCTGCAGTCACGATGCCTGCCAGCTGTCAAGGAGATTGGCGCAGGGGGAGTCTGGGGCCCTGCACCCCTAGCTGCTGAAAGGCAAAACTTGTGCCAAGACTATCTCTGTCTTGGGGCAGTTAATGGTCTGTATTGAGTCTTTCCTCTCCTTAGCCTGGTTTTGCAGGTGCTAATTGATGCTCGTTAAGTCATTATGTAGTAGCTAGGTCCTGTGAGCTGGTTCCCTGGTCTCTGAGTGAGTGAATCTTGATTGATTTATTGGTAACTGGTAACACAGCAGCTTAGCAGCCAGGCCTGCAGTAGTGGGACTGTTCCTGACTTGGGGTATGGGGGACACAAGCACCCATGGCACCAGTTTTGCTTATCCATAGCTTGAAGGGCAGTTCCCCCCAAACCCCTGCACTGATCCTCTTCAAACTTGGCAGACTTTGTGGCCTCAGTAATAGTTACCCATCCCTGCAGTTTTAACCTCCCTGTGTTGTAACGCATAGACGTGACATGAGTTTTGCTTTCATAGATTCATAGATGTTAGGGTCGGAAGGGACCTCAATAGATCATTGAGTCTGACCCCCTGCATAGGCAGGAAAGAGGGCTGGGTCTAGATGACCCCAGCTAGATGCTTATCTAACCTCCTCTTGAAGACCCCCAGGGTAGGGGAGAGCTTTCAAGAATTTGGATTGCAGTTCCCCCCAAACCCCTGCACTGATCCTCTTGAAACTTTGCAAGCTTCATCCTCTCTGCAGAGTCTACGATCCCTGAAAATATCATCCAAATTGGACAAAAAACAAGAAAGTTATAGATATTTTATTGTTTCCCCATTATACCCTATGGCCGGATCTCCGAGGCGGCTCCAAGGCGGCTCTGACACTCTTCAGGAGCTCCGAACCACTTCGGGAAGCCTACCGAGGCCAGTGCTTTGACCTGGATGTGCTGCTTCAGACCCAAAGCTCTATCCGAAGCCTCACACAGCCCTATTCATCTATGTACTAGCACCTCCTTGACTTCATGTTATTGTTAGAGCTTGTGATTGAAAAGATGTCTGTATCACACAAGCCGTGCAAGGAGCCCTGGCCAGCATGTGGTCTGCTAGCTAATATACAGACACCTCCTCAGCAAGGCACAGGGGAGGGAGGAATTCCTGCTTAGCAGGGAGTAGTGAGGAGGAAAGCAGCCCACAGTCTCTGGAGCTCCAGCTAGGGAGCAGATGGGAGGGGCCAGCCCTGCTGTGGAGCAGAGAGCCCTGCCAGGCCCAGAGAACATGCCGGGACGCTGGGGTGTCTGGTTTATCTTAAACCAGCCAGGGGTGTGGGACAGACATTGCATAAACTGCCTCCCCAGATTTGAGTCAAATCTGGTTTAAGCCAAATCAGTTAAGTCTGATACTACATTCAACCAGGTTTATCTTAAATCAGTTTCAGCCATTGTCAGACTAATTTATGTACAATGAAAATCTGTTCTATTACAGGTTTAAACTAGTTTCTGATGACTTAAACCGGTTTATGTATAATGTCTGTCCCTAGCCCCAGAGAGCACTCCATGTACCAAGGTTAAGAACTTAACAGAGTAGGTGTTTACCTTGTTTGGACAGGGCCAGTTATATGTTGCAAGGTCAAAAGTGAAATCCTTTGACCTGAAAGTGCAAATTATACAGATAAATTATCAAGTAATATTACCAAATATGGAGGGCATTTATGCAGACATGAGCTATTCTGCAAAATCTTCCAATGAAGTTTGTAATTGTAATATGCCCCCTCAGGCTCACATGCTGTTTACCTCCACTCCATGACAGGCAAAATGATTGAACCTGCTTATGTTGCATTGAATTATGCTTTTCAATGCCCTTCTGAAGCTACTCCAAGTTCCACAAGTGATTTCAAAAGGTAACTGGGCTAATTTTGTTATATTTTAAACACCAGTTTTGTTCTAGGTTTCTGTGACAATATTTTGAACAAAAAACAAACAAACAAACAAACAATCTGCTATATGGTAAGTTAGAAAGAGTCAAAAAGCTATTATAGACTGGGCCAAAATTTTACAAAGAACCAATTTATTCTGATTTACTGAAGATTTCAGGGCTTTTGACACAAATTTTATATAAATTCAATGCAGAATTTGACTGAAGAGTAGCAAGAAAATCAAAGAGCAACCTTAAAAGGAAAACCTGCAGAGCAGAAGGTAAAAGAGAAGTCATGAGAAAAAAATGAAAGATATTCAAGTGGATCCATGGTGGGTACATGAGACATTTACTGCGGAGTTGCCTAATTAGCTACGCAGTACAAGTCTCAGGATCTACACCTGTGGCCCTATTATACCGCAAGAAACTAAAACTCTGCAAAATTTTATTTTGTAAATAAAAGTACTGCCATGGAGTTTTTTTGTGTGCAACAACACACATATAGAGGCTGCCCCATCTGGCTTGGGCATGAGGGTACCTCAGTGTAGGAGCTACCTGCAGGCTCACCCCACACTGAAGCACCCTCATGCCCCAGACCCGGGTGTATGTGACATCACAACACGCAGGAGCAATAAACTGAGCATGATATGCAGTGTTTTTGACTTTGTGTTACAACCTGAATCATCTTTTAGCTTTAAGCGTTCAAAGAGCTCACAGCTGGTGAAGAAAATTAGTGTGAAGTTATTTCAGAATTATTTTTTATGTATAAAGCAGATGTGCAACCACAATAAGTGGGAAAATTCACTGGGTATATACTTGTCAGTCAAAATAAAATGATGGTGGCAGGTATTTTTCACGAATCATTCCCCTTTCAGAGGAAGCTCTGCCTCAGATATCCCCAAAAAGAAGCCATACTCAGCCTCCCTCTCCTAAAGGACCGCTCTGTGAAGCCAGCCCTGTCATGGATTCACAAGGGGCAAGCCTCCGGCTTTTTGATGCTGGATCTTCTCTATCCCTGGCTTCCCCAATGATCCACTGCAGCCCACAAAGAACACCTTCTTTTTAGCCAGCTCCCAGGAAGGAGACATACGTGACCTGTAACTGTTGATAGTAAGGGGAGCGGTACAATTTAAAGGTTTTGGTTAAAAATGGGGAATGGAGGCATGGGCCCCTTTGGATCGCTTTCTCTCTCTTTCTTGCAGCAGTGCCAGATCCCACCTGAGACAGCAGCAGGGACAGAATGAGGCGCTGCTACCTGGCCATGCTCTGCTGCTGGCGCTCAAGAGGCCTCTGGCCAGGAGGGGAGCTGTGGCAGGCTCTGCCTGCTGATGCTGGGCTGTCTGTTGCTGCCACTTGCTGCACTGGCCATGCAGGGAGCTGGAGTGGCAGGGACAACAACCCTGGCCACCTCTGCCACCATTTGGTCTGTGCCCAGGGCAAGCGACAGAATAAGCCCCCCTCCTGCTCCCCTCCATCCGGGATCCAGCAGAGGGGGCTTATTCCACTGCTTGCCCCGGGCACAAAGCAAGCAGCAGTGGCAGCCAAGGTGGGCAGACCCTGCTGCAGTGCCCTGGGAAAAAGGGAAAATAACCTTGCTTCCTGCCCCCGCGCGCCCCCCCCCCCCCCCCCCCCCCGGCTCCTGCCCCTCCCCCCCCCCAGCCACTGGAGCAGCAAGGTGGGAAGCGACCCCGTCATGGTTTTCCCAAGTGTGAGCCTCTTCCCAGCAGGGAAAGCTGCTGCAGATTGCAGCGGCAGGTGGGGGGGGCGGTTGGGGTGTGGTGGCAGCTTGGAGAGCTCTGGCTACCTCTGTGGCCTGGTGCTGCTGCGTGGAGTCCGCTGCAGCAGGGCCCCCCACCAGGAAGGGCTCACACTCCCTGACGCTAACAAGGCTGCTGCCCTCGTAAAGGGCCCTACAGCAGCAGGGTGGGGGTGCAGCCAGATGCCAGCTGGCAGGGCCCTTTAGGTGGGGGGCAAGGATGGGAGTTATTCCTCTTCCCTGCAGTGTCCAGTGGTGGAGGCTTATTCTGCTGCTTGTCCCAAGCAAGGAGCAAGCACAGTGGTGGCAGTTGGGGCAGGCAGACCCGGCTGTAGTCCCACAGGGGCAGTGGGAGTAAAGTAGGGAATAACCCCCATCCCTGCACCCTCTGCCTCAGGGACCATGCTGGCCCAGGAGCACCTGGAAGACCCTACTCAGGTCCCTGCTGGTGAGACAGGGAGGGGGGAATTAAACCCCTCTCTGGCCAGACCCCCACCCCTACCTGTCCCTGCTTAGCTGGGAAGCAGCAGGGTGGGGCCAGCCCTGCTGGGCTGCAGCAGAGAACCCAGCCCAGAGAACATGCTGGGATGCTGGGGGACTATGGTTTAGGTTAAAACAGGAAGGGGTCTGGGACAGACATTGCATAAACTGGCTTGAGACTCAAATCAGTTAAGTCTGATACTACATTCAACCAGATAAAATCTCAAACTGGTCTGGGGCACTTTGAAACTGGTTTATGTGCACTGAATGTCACAGATTCATAGACATTCGGGCTGGAAGGGATCTCAGAAGATCACTGAGTCCAGCCCCCTGCCCCAGGGGCAGGATCCCAGCAAGATAAACATCCAAATGTCTCTTGAAGGCGTTCAAAGTGGGTGCTTGAACCACCTCCGGCAGCAGTCTATTCCAAACCTTGGGGGCTCGGACAGTAAAGAAGTTCTTCCTTATGTCCAGCCTGAAACAGTCTTGCAGGAGTTTGTGACCATTCGACCTTGTCATCTCTTGGGGTGCTCTGGTGAACAGATGTTCCCCCCAGATCCTCATGAACACCCCTGATAAACTTGTAGGTGGCCACCAGATCTCCCCTGAGCCTGCACTTTTCCAGGCTGAAGAGTCCCATGGCTCTCAGCCTCTCATCATAAGGTCTGTTTTCCTGACCTCTGATCATGCGCGTGGCTCTTCTCTGGATTCTCTCAAGCTTCTCCACATCCTTTTTGAATTGTGGAGCCCAAAACTGGATGCAGTACTCCAGCTGTGGCCTCAGCAAGGCCGAGTACAACAGGAGAATGATGTCCTGGGATTTGCTTGAGAAGCATCTATGGATGCAAGCCAGCATTTTCTCTCTTTACTAGCAGCAGCATCACATTGAAGGCTCGTGTTCATCTTGTGGCCAATCATGACCCCCAAGTCCCTTTCGTCCATAGTGCTAGCCAGCGTAGCACTGCCGAGCCTATAAGCATGCTGCAGGTTTTTCTTCCCAAGGTGGAGAACCTTGCATTTTTCAGTGTTAAACATGATCAGGTTCTTGTCCGCCCATTTCCTGAGCCTGGGCTCAGCTATGATGCTAGCCAACTCCTTCAGGACCCTGGGGGGTAAACAGTCAAGGCTGGCTGACTTGAAGGTGTCCAGCCTCTCCAGGTGTTCCTTCATGAGGTCAGCATTGACGGACAGTAAGGAATCTCCCTCACCCAGGCCTCCCTGTCCTGTACTGGACAGGAGCGTCCCATGGGACTGGTGAAAAACCAAATGCAAAGTACCCATCTGGGTCTGTTCTGTTACAGGTTTAAACCAGTTTCTGATCACTTAAACCAGTTTATGTGTAATTTTTGTCCCTAACCCTTATGGTTGCCATCATGTTTGTTGCTATACTGTTTCTTCAAAATATTCCAGTCTGGGAGCTATCACGCCATGGCACACTTATATTAAAAATAACTGTCCCCATTTTAGAATCCTTTTTTTTTTCTTTTTCTTTTTTTAAATAAAAATGTCTACTTTAAAATCCTCGTTGCCTATTTTGTTTGGACAGCGAAGATATATATATATATGTAGCAGTGGTCTTTCACTCCTCTCATGTCTTCCAAGTAGAATTGCCAGACTTCCTGTTCTGAGAATAGGGTTTGATGTGCTTCTACATTCTGGCACCACATGCATGCAGGTGCCTGTGATGTGCATTGCTTCTCTTCAGTTAGCTCAGAAAAGGAGAGCTTCTAGGGTTGTTTCAGCCCTCATTCTGGAATGCAGAGAGTTTTATGGGGAAGATGGGAAGTGATTATTGTCATCAACTAGGCACATGGATTTTTCAGGGATTTCAACAATTGGCCTTGTTAGCCTTTATCTTTTTTCTTTACTCAGGAGTACTGCAAAGGTGCTATATGACTCAAGGGACAACCAATAGGAAATAATCCTTCACTCTTCAGATTATTTGTAAAAAATAATCTGAAGCTAATAATGAGGAACACAATGCTGCTGCAACCAAATAAGCCTTAATTTGTGTACCATGCAAAAGAAACTGGTGATCTGAGTCTATATAAAAACAAAACTATAATTAGGTCAAGAATGAAGTTACTTCTTGTCCGAAGAGATGCTCCTTCTAGGTAAGAGACTGAAAACACTGGCAAGGCAGCATAAGGAAGTTTATCCTGCTGCTGTCTTATTTTTGGTTACACCAAGGATTATAGTAGTTGACTCTCCCAGTCAGAACTTTTCCCTATTGATGAATGCAACTTTATTTTAAAAAAAAAAATCCAAAAGAAAAAAGCATATCCGTTGACCACACTGTGGAAGTCAACAAAAGGTTTTTAAAGTATATTTTTAGGTGCCAAACCAAAGAGGAAAAGAGAAGACACGGTCTAATGGTTTAATAGTTTGCTAGGTATAATAGCAGTTTGTGCAAAAAGGGAGGCTGGGGGACAGAGAAACCTATTATATCCTATACTCCCTGTTATCTTATTCATCCCTGAAAAGTAATATCCTCCAGTGTACACATTGTGTGATCTGTGTAGAAACCACACAAAAAATGGAAAGAATAATTGTACTGAACCTATATTTCTTAGACAAATATCAAATTAGGGAATACTGCAGTGGTTTAGACAAGGAGGTATAAGGAGAGACATTTCTTTGGGTTACTAAACCACAGCTAAAACATATGTGCTATTTTTATTCTCTGGAACCCTCAAAGAAACAAACAGTTTGCTTTTGTTTCTTCTGTGGGTTGAGTTTTCATTATAATTGCATTTGTTTACTTAGCACATGATCTTTCATAGCACAGCATGTGTTTTAAAAGATTAACCATAGATTTTTAAATTATATCAGCTGCCTCTCACTGAAGCAGCACTTAATCTCCCTAAAAATTTGACACCTACATAGTAGGATCCTAAGATGAAACAGTGAGAATGAAATATACCCCACTACAGAAGATCTTTACAAGATCTCACACGCCTGAGTCAACACCAACACCAAGGGTGAAAAATCACATTGACTCTGGAAGAGGGGGTTAGGTCCCTATTCTCCAGCAGCATGTTACTTTCTTTCCAATGAACTCTTGATTCCAGAGTCAAAGCCCTAATCTACACTTAGGCTGTGTCTAGACCATTAAATTCCCATGTCTGAGAGTAGTGCCCTCAAATATGCTATGCTGTTCCACATGCGCTACACTCTCAGCCAGAAGCAACATAACCATCTCTGATGGTGCTAGGGGCCGGCTCAGTAACGTTCTTCAGTAACAAAGCCAATCAGCCCACCATTGGCATCAAATGGACATGTCTACATCATGCTGCTCCCCTCACCAGCACCAATGAGTTTAAGGGCACCATTAATAAACACAGTAAATTTATGATCCAAATGTCTGGGGAGCAGCTTTGATTTCTGAATGTTGATCATTAGGCTGAGACTGAAACAAAATATTCAACATCCTCTGAAGAAGCAGCTCCCCTTAATAATTGGTCATAAAAGTTGACCAATACCCTGCCTCCTGTGAGAGGGAGTCAGTAAAGATTCTTGGGGCAAATCAAGACAAAAATCCTGCATGGTTAATGGTCTTGAGAGGTAGTTAGCTGTGGTAGTTGGAAGTTAGGCAGAAGGCAAGGTAGATTTGTACCTCATAGACTAGCTACATCAGTTGCATAGCATAAGCTTTCATGAATCCAGGCTCAATTCCAGTAGACTGCATCTTGATCAAATACCTGTTCACTACTATATAAAGGAACGGTGCATAAAGCAAATTCACATAAAGCAAACCCACTTTACAATGTAACAAATAGGTATAGGTTCCCCATGTTGGGGAGGGAGGGAGTGAGGCTGGGACTAGGGAAGGGGCGGAGGGAGGGGTGCTGCTCCCAGGGCTGCTTAAGGCAGCAAAGCAGAGGGAACAGAGCAGCACTCACCCCAGCCCCAGCTACAGCAGCCCCAGGAGTGGCCAGTGCCAGCTGCCTGCAACTGCTGGGCTGCACTGTGCTATGCCTGTCCCCACTCACTTCTGCTCCTGGGCTGCACTGTGCCCTGGTGCAGGCAGCTGGTGTCAGCTGCTCCCAGGACCACTGCAGCTGGGGCTCGGGTGAGTGCTGCGCCCTGTGCTGCCCGGGGCTCCGCTTGTCTGCACTCACCCCAGCCCATGCTGGAATGGTTCCGGGAGTAGCTGACATCAGCTGCCTGCACCATGGCATGGCACAGCCCAGGAGCTGGAGTAAGCCCAGGCACAGGGGGACTGGTGGAGCATGGTGCAGCCCAGCGGCTGCAGCCACTAGGGCCAGCCACTCCCAGGGCCACTGCAGCTGGAGCTAGGGTGAGTGGGGCCATGGCCCTTTCCCCTCCCCACACACACTTAACCTGCTGCCGGGGGGGGGGGGGGAGGCATCTATGCTGATCACATAAGAGTGAATTTACCTCGCATATAATGAATTCTGGGTCTAAATATGCTCATCACATAAGAGTGAATTAGCATACAAAGAGCCTGCATAAAATCGAGTTGAAACCTGTAGAACAAATAATTGTAGAAAAGGGGATCACAGACATGACTAATGAATCTCCTCACCATGTGGCCTACTATGTCTGGATACAGAAGTCCTGCATGATGATGTTGGCTGTAAAGGAGTGTTTACACTTATGAATTCTCTGTTGCCTTCTAGGAGGCTCTCCAACATGGGGGTCAGACTGTTGCAATGAGCTGGCAAAACTCATAGATAGGAAGGTGTTCATTCTGTGTGTGATATAAGGATTCTTTTTTAAGCTTATACCTATATAAGAGTGACTAGACACCCAGTGATTGAAGCATGGCCCTGGAGTCTTTGAGGGTCAGTTTTACAGTTGAAGACCTCTGTAGCCACAAAAGAAGAAACCCAAGCCCAAGAGCCTGCTACATTAAAAGTGTCGATGCCATGGAGCTGGAGGCAGTATAAGCTTCAATCCAGGGCTACTTGCAAGGCCATTCTGGACTCCAGCTGGCTTTCTGAAAGCTATGCTAGAATGGTTTCCCTTCCATTACAGAGGAAAGGCAACTACAAGTCTGCCAACTGCTCACAGACCTTAAAGTTATAATTTGCTGAGACTGACTGCAAGCCTCTTCCCAAACAGGTATAGCTTCTTAACCTTCTGTCCTTAAAATGTCTTACTTTCTTTTTCGTAGTTGTAAATACAAGGAAAAAGTCAGGTGGGAGTACAGCTAACTCACTACATTTAGAAGGCTCTCTGGAGCACTTGGCCACTTGTTTAGCTGTCAGGGGGACAAGATGCCAGATGTCATCCTACTACTAGGGACGCACTGAGATTTTTTGGCTGATACCGATGGCCGATTATTAACCAGCCATATTGGCTGATACTGATCCAATAGCCAACATGCAGCCTGGCAACATAGAAAGCAGCATCTGGCCAGTAAGTCTGTTGCGAGGAAGGGGTCAGGGGGAAAGGTGGGGGGTGCAGATTAAGGCCCCCATGGTGACAGAGGGAGTGGGGGGAGGGGCAGGGGCTGCCCAGCCAGGGCAGTGAATCTGACCCTGCTGGGAGTGGGGTGAACCCATGGGCAGATCATCCAGTGGACATGAGGGGCTAAGGAGGGAAGGCAGCTTCCCAGCACTGCACACTCCCAGGAGAGACATGGGAGTTATATGCCCCCTGGATTTGTGCCTGGGCTGAAGGCGGGCTGCCCACTGTGGGCTCAGGGCTGGGGCTGCACTCAGGGTGGGCAGGGGTGGGGTGGGTGGCAGCAGCGCTGGGAGAAGTGCTTACGGGGTGAGCTATAGCCAATCCAAAATTCCCCATAGCCACCCCGTAGCCTCCCCCTCCCAGCACCACCACCAATGCCCACCCCATCCCCGCCTGCCCCAACAGCAGCCCCAGCCTGAGCCCACAGCACAAATCCAGGGGGTATATGCCTCCCATGCCTCCCCCAGGGATAAGGCAGCAGTGAGAAGCCACCCCATCCCCTCACACCCCACAGATGAGCCACTTGCAGCTCCATCTCACACCTCACCCTGGGGTTTCATTCACCACCCTGGCTAGCAGAGCCTGCCTCTTCCCCACTCCCTCCCTCACCATGGAGGCCTAGATCTGCCCCTCACCCCCCACACAAAACACTCCTTCCCATCCTCGCACCCCTTCTCCCCCACAAATTTACGAGCCAGATGCTGCTCTCCACGCTGCCTGACTGCACTCTTGGCCATGCACACACTGTGGCTGTATGCATGCACACGGCGTTTTTAGGTGAAATTAATCAGCTACCCCAGCCAAAAAAAGCCAATTGCCAATAATATTAATTTTCCTTGTATTGGTGCCAATCTGATACACAGACCAATATATCGATGCGCTACCCCTAAAAGGTCCATAATAGCCACATTAGCCAGTCCTAAAATGGCAGTGTTTTATGGTGCAACATAAAAGGGGGTGAGGAGACCACAATAAGAAAGGGGTCAAGCCACAGCCCTAAGGCTTCCTGACATCCTGCTGCTTCTCCCCTGTTCAGCAAAGAAAAAAAATATCTAAAAGAATAAGTGGCTAGAAATGGGTAGGCACAATAAAAGGTTTCCTTGATGTGTGAAGGCCATCATCATGAACAACAGCAAAGCAATCTGTATCCAGCTAGGTGATTGTAAGAAACTAAAGCAGCAGAGAGTACGCACTGCCCTTTGTCCCCTCAAAGTGGGGATACTAAAAGCGGCAGGGCTGCAGTAATCTCTATGGGTATTGCTAAGGCAAAAAACGTTCCAAGTGAGGCTCAGCAACAGAGACACATGTACACAGCTGCATGCATGCATACAGTATGAGTGTACATGTGGACAATTAATTGAAGGAGACTATCTATTTCAAGCAGCCTGGTTTTGCAGAGGGATGTGCTGGTTTGATGTGGTTTCTGTTAGGCGCTGGCAGCACTAATGAGATTTAAAAAGCTGTAAGATCAAACTCTAACTAATTCTGACCACTGATCTGCGGTATATATAACTTAGTAGTACTGGTCAATGAGCCATCTACTGCACAATCCTCCACCCAGAGGAGACTAACTGCTTTGAGTTGTCCAAAGCTTCAGATGGCTGTTAGCTTCCTAATATTTATGCCCTATCCCTATATATGAAGAATTCAAAGGTTTTCTTATATTTATATACTTTCTTTTCTCCAGGTATGCCTGTTGGTTTTTAAGTATCCTTTTTTTGCCTGTGGTCTGCTCCTCACGGGGGTTTTAGTTTCCATGGTGAGCTTCATTAAACAAATCTACTTGGTAACAGGATGTATTATTAAGTAGACTTGTTTTCTTCTAAGAAATAATCAAGTTAGACACAGTAAGCCCTTAAACACCTGCAAAACGTAGCACTTCCAGAACTATATCTGTGCGTAAGTTCTCTGTGCACATAAAAGAGTAACCCTTCTGTCACCTGTCTCCACATATTCATAGCCTGGCTCTCCTCCTATATTTACACCCTCCTATCTCACTCCAGGATCTTCACTTACTATACTTTTGATCTTCACTGGAGGGGATGATGCATCCACAGCAGACATGTGTAACAATATTTTAAAGACTGTAAATTAGTCTGACATGCATTTGGGCACCTAAATAAAAGGCTTGATTTTCAAAATGTTTCATGATCCTTGCATCACTCCCAGGCTTTAACTAAGTGGTAGGGGAGTTTTCTAGCACCCCAATGCAGGGGGACCCACAACTCATTTCTAACCCTGGAAGAGTCAAAGGTAAGCTGTAACATTTTCAGATAAAGAAACAGTTCTTTTACATATTTGTGTAATTCCTGGTGTGGTAAAATACTAGGCAGGGTTCAAATAAAGCAGAAAAGATGCATGGTACATTAATTAACCACATACTTGAACAATTTATCTTGTGACTATCCCTGCCACATATGTATATATTTATAAAGACATATATTTTAAGATGATTCTCTGAATACGCTTTTTTGTCTTCCCAGCTTCTCCTAGAATCTCTTGCCTTTCTCTTTACCTACCGTAACTAAAAAGTGAGGGGGGTTTCCTCTACTGGAGTTGGGGAACTTATTCTATTCGCACTTCGAAGATATGCCACAGTCCTCCAGATAAAAATATTCAGCTGAGAAAATTATCATAAAAAAAAATGATGTGCCTTTCTAAGAGCTACAGTCCAACAGGATCACCTAAAATATGCTCCATGCTGAAACCAACAGAGTTTCACATAGGCAGTGGATAAGAAAGTTTGAGCTCTGCTAGGAGCCAAACTCCCTTCCCATATGTCACCATGACAACTCCAGGGGACATTTTTTAGTTTTTTTGCATCTGTTCAGCCTTACGCTACAGTGGATTCTCACTCCATTAATTTTATTTAATAGCAGTTTATAGTCCATCTACCATGCTTCCTATCATCCTTTCAGAGAAAGACACGGTCAAATAAACTCTCTGCTACTTCAGCGTATCAAAAGCGACCCAAATAATCTTCTTCAGTTTATAAATGACTAAACAAAGAGTCAGTTGATGATAACAAATATATACACGTCTGTAAACTTAGGGCTGCAGTCTGCAAATGTTAATGTTGCTTTTAGGGTCTGCTAAGTGCCCTCAGCCCTTGCTGGTGCCTGGCAACTGTGGGGTAAGACCTTGGCAGCAGAGTCAATAATATTAGAAGATGATTCCCTACAAAGAAGTAAATTTAGAGGTCACTCTGAAGTCCTCCAGTAGCACTAATAATGTCATTGGAAGTTACTGAATGAAGTGCTGGCAGCTGCCTTCTTATGCATTAGTAAAACCAACTATTCCTGCTGCAACAATACAGATAACAGAAGTCAGAATTAGGTATTGTCTTTTGATCCCCAGATGGAATAGCAACTGGCCTAGTCCAGCCTCACAGCTTTCAAGATATCCCCTCCCACAAAGGCCTACTCACACTCCTATTCGTTCTTGGGTCCTTCATAGAGTCATTCTCCTTGGAGGGAACTTCACTGGGCTACCATGTAAGAGCCATTGCCCTTTCCCACTTGCAGCACAGCATTCAGGAGTAGGAAACACTCCTCATTTAACACACCAGCTCCAATTAATAGTTGCATTAGTAAGGGGCCCTAGGCATTACCTAGCAGCCACAGACTGCAAGGCTAGGGACAGACATTACACATAAACCGGTTTAAGCGATCAGAAACTGGTTTAAACCTGTACCAGAACAGCTGTTCAGTGCACATAAACTAGTTTGAAAATGGCTGAAACCAGTTTGAGATAAACCTGGTTGAATGTAGTATCAGACTTAGCTGATTTGGGTCAAACTGTTTTATGCTACATCTGTCTCAGACTTCCGGCTGGTTTAAATTGAATCAGACAACCCCCAGCATCCCAGCATGCTCTCTGGGCTGGGCAGGGCTCCCTGCTCCACAGCAGGGCTGGCCCCTCCCCTCTGCTCTCTGGCTGCAGCTCACAGCAGGGTTTGTTGGCTTCTCTATGCCCCCCTCCCCCTGTCCCCTCACCACTCGCTGCTTAAGCAGGGATCCCTTCCTCCTCTCTTCCACAGCACGAACCATAGCCACCACGTGGTATGTGAGGTAGTGCTGTGTAAGGCTCCAGTAGAGACTGCAGACACAGCAGGATCTGCCTGGCTGCCCTACCCAACTCTTGCTGCTCTATCAGGAAATCCCCGCTTCCTCTCTCCCATCCCATGGACCCCAGGCATGTGGTATGCTACCTAATGTCAAGAGTTGTCTATGTGTGAGTGTCTCCAATTTCACTGGGGCAAGCAGACAAAACAGTGGCTGCTTAGGGCTTGGAACTAATCAACAGGTCAGCCAGTAAGCTGTTTAAGAAGTTTGAAATAATGAAGAGAGGCTATTGTTTTGTCAATTGGGTGATAAAGACTATCATCAGCCCCCAGTTACCTTGCTCCCCTGTCAGTTTGCTGCAGACAGTATGATGAAGCAGGGAAGGAGATTGAAAAGCGCCACATCATCAACAGATGCATGCACTGCATAGCTCCCCTTGCCTCACAGTGCTAGCAGTGGGCTGGTAACACCCACACCTCTTGAGCAGCCAGATGGGAAAAGCCTGGGACCTTGTAGGCAGATCTCCCTAATAAGAGTCCTGCCCGGGCCTGCCCACGCCCCTCTCAGCTCAGCTTTGTGCAAGGGAAGAGAGGGCTTCTCTAGCACCCCCCAGCTTCTAGCCTGAGCCACTGCAGGCATGTGCCTGAATTTCCCCAGTCCAGAGAGAATGTTTGTCCAGTTTCAAACCAGTTCAGCCTAGCCAGGTTAGACTAATCTGCAAAGATTGAATCAATTCAGGCTCAGGCTTCTCAAATGTCTCTCCCTAGCCCAATACTCTAGGGGCCAGATTCTATTCCTCTTACTGGGCATCTATTCATCAGCCCAGCAAGATTCTATTCAACTCTGTTCAAGTCTATGAAAATCCAGTAAAGCATCTGCTTTTGCAACATGCTAGGTCCATCTACACATGCACTTTACTGTGGAGTTGGCTAATTAGCTCTGCAGTAAAACCTCACCATCTATAGGCGAACAGGTATTAGGGCGCAGTAAATTAACTAACTCCTACGCCCTTATGGCAGGGTAATTAACTGCAGTCAAACACTTGTTTGGATGGTGATCACCAGGTGCAAATTGTGCCTGGTTAGCTCAGCCAACTGGAGGCCAGGCTCCCAGCTCATGCCAGTCCCTCTGCCACCCAACACTGCCTCCCAGAGCCCAGGGCTGACTCGCAGTGCCCCCTGCTCTACCCTGGCTCTAACTGATGCAGTGCTGGGCACATATGTAGATGGTGCACCAGAAGGAGTTAACTTGAGTGCGAACTGCTCCAGAGTTTATTGTATCACCTTAATAGCATGTATAGATGCACCCACTGTCATCCAGCCCTTACAAAATGAGTCACAAAAAAGAGCAAAGAGAAGGAGAATCACCTTACCTTCTGAATTAAGTTTTTTAGGAACCCAAGCAAGATGAAACAAAATTGCACTTAAGTGTCTCAGTCCATTTACATGCTAAATAAATGGAATAATGGAATAGGATGTGGCCCTGCTTCCCTAGCATGTACTGGACATAGGCTCCCAGTGGGGTTCTAAAAGATCATACTATTTATTACGCAACACTTCAAAATAGTCAGAACATTTTTGACTAAATGAAATTTTGCCAAGATATGCCATTTCATCAAACCCAAAGCACTGTGTGGAGACATTTCAGTTTCAACAGAATCTTTGTTGGGAAGCAAAAAAAAGATCTGAATCTTAGACCATCAATCTGAAAGCAGATGTTAGAGTCAGTTCTGTCTCCTGAAGGCATCTGAAAAGTTTTGCTATGTTCCATACAGAACAAACACAGATTTTGAACCCTTTCAAGTTGATATTGCAAGGCACTATATTTTGCCAGATCAATAGAGACAGTAGCACTGGAAAAAATGGTTCCTGGCTCTCCTCAGAACCCTTTAACATTAGAGGAGAGCACTGTTCAACAAGTATCAACCATCCAGAGAATCCACGGAGAGAAGTGGCCACAGAGAGGGAAGGCTAACCCTATATGCTATTAAGACAAATAGACAATCTCAGTGACAAGTGACGCTACCCGGTCCCCTTGCCATATAGGCAGATTCTGATATTCCCCATCAGGACCTCTGAGGCTCAAAACCCACATCTCCTGGGCTTGTGACCAGAAGTTTAGCCTGCAGTGCCACCAAGCTGCAGAACTAGTTCTGGACCCAGCCTAGCCTGGGTTCTCCTATGGGGTTCCCCCGGTGGACCATGTGACCCAGGGTAACCAATGCAAGGCATAAGCCCTTGTGGGGCAGGCTATAAAACCCACCCACTTACCTAGGGCTGTCTTGGCAACAGTATTAGTGGCCTGGTTATTTAGGACACACTTACTTTATTCCTGCCTTGCTCCAGCCTTGCTTTAGCCTTGCTCTTGCCTCATCCCTGCCTTGGACTCCAGTACCTTGCTCCCACCTACCCCACTGTCTGCTTTAGATTCCCTAGCTCCTGAACTCTTGTCTGGCCTCGAACATGGACCCATCTCAACCCACAATGGGATACCTTAGACTCTGAGTGATACCAAATACAATGACCCTCCACTACAGCTTCCGGACTTCTAGTATTGTAGACACTCAGCTCCTGAACTCTGACCCCTCCCCCCAAATCCAAATGCTTCTGACACTCCCATGGAGCACTGCCTTACTTATCTGATAGCACCACTGAACAAAATTATAATTAGATATTGAAATAAAACCTCAAAAGCAATTATTCTACATTACTCTTAAATATATGCATTGCACAGATGTTAAAATAATGTGCAACAATTTGGGAAAAATCATCATTTATTTATGAAAATAAATCATTTATATGCTGTATGCCAGTGAGTATGCTCATGAGCCCCAGACCTATTCTACACAAGATGCGAGTGGGTCCAAACCACAGCTTCTTGATCTTGGTGTTTAGCTCATGCTTAGCATGTCCCAAGTTCAATTCCCCACCAGCTCCAGCCAAGAGGGTAGTTATCACAATTATACATCAATAAATCCTGAAATAGAACAACTCCTCATTCAACAGACCAAGATTCACTGCCCCAAGCTTTCCATTAATCTGGCTAAAACATACACAGTTTTTTCCCCAAACAGAATTATAAATCCCAATTTAGTGAAGCAAAAGTAGACCTAAATAGCCCGTTTACTAAATAAATAGAAAAGTTTCTAGGCCAGTTGAGAATAAAGTAATGAATACAAAGTACAATACGTTTTAGGAACCTGTTCCCAATATCCTCATATGTACAAACCATTTGGGACTCTCTTTAAATTACTAACCTAGTGGTCAAACTTTGAATCAATAGAGAATACAAAATAGAATAGTATTATTAGCATAACTAGAAAATAAACATTTTAAATTAAATTCAGGTGGTCATGAGAATCAATAAACTAACTGTAAAACCGGTTGTCCTAGAGGGCTGCTATTTTTTTCCCAGCACAGACATTTTATTAGGCATTACAAGAAAGGCAGCAGTGATGGTGCATCTAGTGCACAAGGGATTTTAGCAGCAATTACCCAAGAGGTATGGGAGTCGAGAGAGTAAGTAGTCAAGGAAACAACTTTGCAAGCAAGTCAAAGGCTCAAGCCATTAGATTATATTGAACACTAAGAACTCTGCTGAATGGGACTCTGTAGTGGTAAATATTATTTCTGTGGTGAAAGGACAGTGAAGCCAGAGTCTACTGCATAGCAGGAAGGAAAGGAAAAACAGACTTGGTTAATATATATTCTGATTTATCCAGCTGTCACTCTCACTGTCCAAATGATTTCAGTGATAGCCAACAGTGCAGTTCTGTACAGCAGGTGTTGCGTCTACTAATTACACATAAAAACAAAAGACCTAATCCTGAGATCAGATGCTCTGAGCATCCTCTGGTTAACACCCCAGGACTCAGTTATGAGCAAAGTTTGTAAACTCATTATTATTAGCCTGCTCTGAAACACAGTTCACTTAGTTTCTGCTCCCTGCTTGTCTCTCTAATTTAAAGTCATGTCTTTTCAGTTCTTCCAACCAGGTTGGCAGAAACACATGTTCCACTACATGACAGATTTCAAAAACGGTGCTTGAAAGAGACCAAAATGACTGCAGCACAGCGTTTACCTGCTGCTGAGAACTGTCTCACACTTTTTGCAGAGTTAAGGGATTGTGGCATCACGTAGCTGCTGAGAAGCAACAAAAAGCTTTTTAATATTATTTTTTTCTTTTTAAGAAAATATTTGAGTCATTTCAGAGCATATGAAAAGGAAGGACCAACCACACCAGCTAGGGAGTGTAGGATAGCAAGAGTAGATAACATCTGTGCCAGTACTGCCAAGGTGCTCTGCCAAAGCACTTTAATCCTGACCTTTGATATCTCTGCTGTTCCAGGCCTGGGACTCTCCTAGAGCCAAAATCGCTAGTCATGCAATCAGTCAAGCTGTGCAGAGATTCCTGCAATCTGGACAACTGTCTGTAGGCAACCAAGTGAACCAAATTCATTTTTACTTGCTGCCAATGTACAGTATGAACAGAAGTTTCTCAAGGTGAAGGAACTGAGCACTATTTTGTCCTTTTTTCAGGGTGGGGTGAGGTAGGGGGAAATATTTGAAGAAGAGAGGAAATGCTCTTGGTTTCTCCTTACCTTTATAAGTGATAACTGGGTGTTCAGTACGCTGGCACAGGGAATCTTCTGTTGCTGTCAACTCCAGGATCTCCAAGACTCCCAGGCCTGCAACCAGTAGTACAATGAGTCCATTCCTCTTCATGGTGGCCATACTGTGCTTTGCACTGCTCACTTTTCTTTTAACTAGCAACTCTTCTCGTGTTCATGTGTGGAAAGCTCCTGAGGAATGAGAAGAAAGGAACATGATTACACAGAGGACCACTAGCTGAAGACAAAGCAACTGGTTAGTTTTTTACTGGAAAATAAAACTTTGTTTTCTTTCTTTATAGAATTTGGCTCCTCAAAAATGAATTATGGCAATGACTGGTACACTTACATCATAAAATCATCACCTACTTTTCCATAAATTAGGGAAATAACCAAGAAATATTGAAAGGAGAATTTACAGTTTCCCACTGGTATGCAGAAAATTTCTTTCATTTTATTTTCCTTAATTTGTATTTTTCTAACTTTGTTGCATATGTGGGTGGGAGTAGATTTATATATGCAATGCTTTCTTTTAGAAGCAACTTGCAAAACAACAGCCTTTTCCTAAGTTAGGATATTCTATTTTTGTGAAATCAGCAGTAAAGACCACAAACCAGACTGTCTTTTAAAGGAAACCATACAGCCTAGTCAGACAGCTTTCATGGTATGCTCTAAACCAATAGTTTTCAAACTTCAGAAAGTCACAGAGCCATTTCACATCACTTCTTCTGCAGCAGAACCCCTACTCTTTGTTCTGCAGGCCAAAGGGCCAGGCAAATCAGCGCGGCAGTAGCAAAGCACCGTCTCCCAGCCTGCTCCACTATTACCCCAATCACTTAGGGGAACCCTGGTGACCTGCTGGAGAATCCCAGCATTGTGCAGGACATCATTCCAACACCACTGCTCTAAGCCAATCCTTGCTAGGGCTATTTATACAGAAGATAGCATAAGGCTGGATCCTGCACCACCAACGTTAATAGTTTTGACTTTGACTTCAAAGGAAGTAGGAGCAGGCCTACAGTTTATCTGGCTGTCTGTGTGGGTGTAATACTTGCTTTACTTCAACACCAACTGGAACTACAGTGTTCCCTTAAGATCTGGAGAGATTCTGCAGGCTCCCCCAGGGGACTGGGGCCCACTGGGTGAAAGACCTGAACTTCTTCATTTCCCCCCCAGTCAACCAAATTCCATGACAGCAAGCTCTTGAAGGAATCTTCCTCTCATGAGTTTAGCATGCAAGTCAGTGCCCCACAGATCTCATGGGGAGGGGGTAGCATTATAAATGTCATTGAAAGATTAGAGAAGGAACAGAAGTTAATGTTAAGGAGGTCAGAATTTACACAGAGGTATGCTGATAGAGCTGAGGGGACAGATGATGCCATGTTACAGCCATAACTACCACCACCTTGCTCCCATACTACCCCAAAGCCTTGAGGAGGTGGGCATACCACAGAATTGCCTCTTCCCCACCCTTACATAGGCACTGACACTTTTTTTCCTTTGCTCAATAAAGTAAAAAGCATCTGACCCCACATTAATGTATCGGAGAAAAGAGATCCTTCCTTCCTGTTGCATACGCTCAAGGCCTAGGCAACCAAGATCTGTCTAGCCTCTGTGCTCATTTAATCCCTGGCTGCTCTGCAGAGCATCCTGACAAGGTTGCCTGTTGCAATTGTACCCTAATATTTCAAGAACACCTTTCTAATAAAATCTGGACAGAGATCACCAAAACAGTAATGACTTCCACTTAGTACCAACCTGGGTTAGATGCAAGCTGGCGAGAGACCCCATATTCTGCTAGTAATTAATTTATTGAAATGGCCAGTAACAAGTGCTTGTATTTTATAGGTGGCAGGACACTCAACGTGCTCAATGTATTCAAGATCAAGTCCATTTCTATTAGATCTACCATAAGTAAATGTCCAAAGCCTTAGCTATCTAATGCAGTGGCTCCAAACATGCATGCCTTGAGCAATTTAACTAAGTCAATCAGGAAAATTATAATCAACAGTGGCAATTCCGGGTATGAACACACATACATTTGGAGCTGTTTCAAATGAGGAGTGCGTGACACTTGCTCCAAACTGTGTGGTAGCTGTTATGTTCTAAGAGTTGTGTGCGAACATATTGGGAATGATATACATGTAGCAAAACAGCTCCACTTTAAATCTACTTCCAGGGTTAAAAATTAGGGATGTGCGAAACGGGCCCTATTCTATTCGGATTTGGGCCGAATAAGGGGACAATGATTGAATTCGTTTATTCGGATCACAGTCCCCGATATGATTCAGCCGAATATAAAGATTCAATGCCGATTAGGAAAAAACAGCAACTCGGACATAGACACAGCTTTAAAAGTTTTTTCCAAATATCTTGAGGTAGCAGGCGCAGCTTGTGATCACTGCAGTGCTGGGACGGATTGAGTGTCCTACAGGAGTGTGGGGAGGGGGACCCTCCACGCGCTCAGCAGCGAACCCAGAAGTAGACCGGAAGTACTTCCCATCTACTTCCAGGTCCACCGGGGAACATGCTGGAGGCCCCCCCTGCACTCCCTGGCTTGGGGATCAGCCATGAGGAGACCCCGGGTGCCCCCCCAGGCTCAGGAGGCACCAGCTGCTGAGCTGGAGGGGCATGGGGGGGGCCCTCTGTGTGCTCCCTGGCAAACCTGGAAATGCTTCTGGTCCACTTCTGCGCCTGCTGCTGAGCGCACTGAGGAGCCCCCCTGTGCTGCTGTGGGACACTCCATGAGCCTCAGCATCACAGCATTCATGCACCCCTGCTACCTAGACATATGTAGAAAAACATTTAAAGATGTGTCTATGTCTGAATCTCCAAATCTTTCCGATTTAATTCGGAGGGTTCCGATTCGATTCGAAAGATTAAAGGGTCCTCCGATTCGATTCAAATTCAGAGATTCAGCCACTGAACCGGGCCGAATCTCCACCGAATTGATTCAGGGACCGAAGCTTTGCACAGCCCTATTAAAGTCAGAGCAGTTTTGCTACATTTTTATCATTCCCAACTTGCCCACATACAACTCTTAAAACATAAGAGAGGCTGAGAACTTTTGGAAACAACTCCAAAAATGTGTGTGTCCATATGTATTAAGAACTGACATGTCACATCTGATTCCACTGGCCTGTATGAACAGTTAAACAAAGATACATTGGAAACTTTTCTATTTGTACTATATAAATAATATTAATTTTAAAAAATGAATATGAGTATATTATCCCCTTGACATGCACACACACCAAACTCCCATCAGCATTCATAAAGGTTACTGGGGGGGAAAAATCTATTCCATAATGTTAAGGAAGCTAATTGCTCTATTTGGTACTTGCTTTATTTACCTATGTGACTGGTGGACAAAATGTATTGGGTATAATGAAGAAAAGTTTGGCTTATGATTTTGAACAAAAATTAAAGAATAAGATCTGACTTTAAATGCATGTTCTGCTATTCTTAAAAAAAATAATTAAGGAGGGGAAATGTTAATTAAAAAGATACAGCATGGGCAAGAATGTTTCTTGAACACTGTAGGAGGCATAATTTCTCAAAAGGTAAGCAAGCATTCTCAACAGAACTGACATCATTAAGGTCTGTCTTTCACATGTATTAGACATCATATTATTATGCAACACTGATATTAACATTCATCAGCATTTCACTGCAAGCTTGCTCTAGTGAGCCTACATGTGTAAATCTGATTCTTTTAAAAATGAAGCATTTTTATTCCATTCTTCCTAATACAAATGTTTCTCATCATATAACTATATTATAACAGTATATTTACTATAATTCATCAGTAATGCTTTATAAAAGGAAAGACCATATAATTTAAACAATCTAAGAACAAACAAATATTCTTTTAAAGATGTTTTTAAAATTCAAAGATACAAATAGCATTCCTTTCAAACTGTGCACTTAGGTTAAATGTTTGAACAAAGCCAATGCAAAACAAAAGTTAACTGATTACAATCGTATAATATAAAATAAATGAAATTTACTAGAAGCCTATTGCTTTGCTTCAACTCCAGTTGATTCCAGTGGAAGTTGAGAGCGCTTAGTTCCTTGTCAGGAATCCTTGAGTATGTCACAGCACCAGAGCCTAATGGTGATCTTCTCAAAAACACAAATCACAAAGCCACTCAGTATTGCTGCTATCACTGGAAGACATGTTGAATCTGGGATGTAACAGAGGAAAGTGAAGGTAGCTGCAAAGCCAAAGGACAGAAGGGCTGGAAGGGGTCATGAGGTCATCTAGTCTAGCCGCCTGTTCAAAGAAGGATGATCCCCAATTAAACCATCCCAGCCAAGTGTCCGTCAGGGATGGAGATTCCACAGTTTCTCTAGGTAGCTTTTTCCAATGCTTGATTACTCTCAGTACGACAGTTCTTGATCTCCTACTTAAATTTCCTCTACTGCAGTTTGAGGCCTTGGTCTTAGTCCTAGTCTATATTTGTGTATGCACATATTCCATCCCAAGTGCAGGACTTTGCACTTTTTATATCTCATCTGACTGATTGAGAACCATTTCTCCAGTCTATCTAGGTCATTCTGAATCCTAGCTCTACTCTCCAGAGTATCTGCAACTCCACCCACCCATGAATTTGCTAAGCATGATTCAATTCCATCATCCAAATCAGCAATGAAGATGTTGAGGGCAGGGAACAATTACAAGGAGACCTGGACAGGTTCGACATATAGGCAGAAAACAACAGAATGCAATTCAACAAGGAGAAATGCAAAGTGCTGCACCTAGGGAGGAAAAATGTCCAGCACACCTACAGCCTAGGAAATGACCTGCTTGGTGGCACGGAAGCGGAAAGGGATCTTGGAGTCCTAGTGGACTCTAAGATGAACATGAGTCGGCAGTGTGACGAAGCCATCAGAAAAGCTAATGGCACTTTATCGTGCATCAGCAGATGCATGACGAACAGAACCAAGGAGGTGATAATTCCCCTCTATCGGGCGCTGGTCAGACCGCAGTTGGAATACTGCGTGCAATTTTGGGTGCCACACTTCAAGAGGGATGTAGATAACCTGGAGAGGGTCCAGAGAAAGGCCACTCGTATGGTTAAGGGCTTGCAGGCCAAGCCCTATGAGGAGAGACTAGGGCACCT
>NW_005841842.1:4883167-4895360 GCF_000455745.1 Alligator sinensis | reverse complement strand
TCCTGCCTATGCAGGGGGTCGGACTCGATGATCTATTGAGGTCCCTTCCGACCCTAACATCTATGAATCTATGTTAAACAATACTGGAAGTAGGCTGGATCCCTGGGAATCCCACTTGATTACCTCCTTCCAACTAGAAATCAAGCCACTGATGGTGTCTCATTGAAGATGATCCAAACAGTTATTCACCTTACAGTACTGCCATGTAGTCTGTATTTTCATAGCTTGTTAATGAGAATGATAAGAGAGACAATGTCAAAAGCCTTGCTAAGGTCAATGTACATCACATCCACTCCACTGCTCTCCCCTCATCCAAAGAGTACATCACCATATCTTAGGAGGAAATAGGGTTGGTCAGACATGACTTGCTCTTGGTAAAGCTGTTCTGGCTGTGCCTGATCATCTTGCTCTCCACTAGGTGCTTCACAATAGATTCCTTGAGGACCTGCTCCATAACCTTTCCAAGTATTGAGGTCAGGCCGATATATTTGCCTTTTTTCAATCATCTAGAACCTTTCTCAGCCTCCATGAGTTCTCAAAAAAGATAGTCAATGACTCTGAAATTACCCCAGCCAATTCCTTCAGTACCCTGGGGTGCATCCTATCCAGCCCTGCTGACCTGAAAGCATCTAGCTTTTCTAAGTAATCTCTAACATGTTCTTCCACTACTCTGGGCTCTTTGCCTCCTTTCCTATCTTTGCTACCAACAAGGCTCATCATCTGGTAGCTGCCCTTGTGCACTACTGTGTACTAGGGCTTCCAATTCTTCCTATTTTTTTCCTGTGCTTCTTGAATTAGGATACAAACACTTCAGGTATCTAACTTTTTGCCCCATCTTCTCCCTGGCCACATCTACATGCAATTAATGCAAAGCAATAAACGCCGGTGCTTATTGCACTGGAGTTTATTGCTCCCAGGCATACTGCTTGAATGCGAGTCTGGGACCAAAGCATGTTGAGCCGGGTCGGAGCAGTCCTACCTGGCAGGGGGCCCCAGGGACTGCTGCTGCCCAGCTCAATGTGTTGCGAAGGGGTAGCCCTGGCACTGAAACACCCTTGTGTCCCAGCCAGCCACATCAGTATCTACACATGCGTTGCTGTAAATCTAAGTACTGACCTGCTGCAAAGTCTTTTAAGCATTAACCTGCTGTGTAGTTTATGAGTTTACTAGAGCCTAATAGGGCCATGTGTATAGATGCCGAGGTGTATACTGTAGAATTAATTAGGCAGTTCTGCAGTAAGCATCTTGTGTAGATGCACCCTCTGAGAACATTACTAAAGCTTCCATTATTGAGTTTTTATCCTGGTCCCCTGGCTCTTTACTTACCCTGGGTTTTTTTTCTCTATCCCTCAGTGAATGTAGTTCAAAACCCTCCTCACTATGTTATCAAGCTTATATGTAAGCTCATCTCTCTTTTTCAGGTGGACCCCTTCACTTCCCAGTAGTCCATCTTCATAGAACACCACCAAATGGTCAAAGAAGCCAAAGTCTTTTTGGTGACACCATCTATGCAGCCATATATTGATCTCCAGGATGTCTGCTCTTAGCTGGGTCTACCCTTAACTGAAATGTTCAATGAGAACACCACCTGGGATCCTGTCCCCTTCACCCTTACATGCAGAACCAAATAGTCACTTTTGATCTGCTCAAAATTGCCCCTGGCACTATTATTAGTGCCCATATAGATAAGTAGCATGGGCCTCATATGTATGCTGACCTTAAGGAAATTTCAGACGCTCAGGACATCATCAGGGACGTCCAAGACACTCTTCCCCCCGTCATCCCACTGGCCGCACACACACACACTCACAAGTTGGCAGGGGTGGGACAGCATGCTGGGCAGGCAACAGTGCCCACCTGCAAGGCATGCCAAACCACCAGGACTGTCCCAGCTAAACTGGGACATATGGCCACCCTGTTCATATGTCTCGGCATCCTTTGCATGATGTCTCGGATGTGGGCTCCTGGCAGGCAGCAGACTTCCTGAGCCAATAGGTGGTCAGGCCACCAAATGGACGTCTACATGCCCCACAGGAGGGAGACACCAACTACCACTAACCTGAATAAGAGAAGGCTGAGAAGTGACTTGACAGCCGCCTATAAGTACATCAGGTGTGAGCATCAAGATCTAGGGGAACAACCCTTCAGGTAGGCACCTCAAAGGAGGATGAGGACCAATAGGCATAAGCTAATAGAAGGTAAACTCAGGCTGGACATAACAAAAAACTTTTTCTCTGTAAGGGTCACCAGAATCTGGAACACACTCCCAGCAGAGGTGGTACAGTCACCCTCCTTGGAGGTGTTCAAGATGAGACTAGACAAGCATCTTGTTTAGCTTGCCTGAGCCCAATATTTTTCTGCTCATGAATGGGACCGGAATTGATGATCATGTAGGTCCCTCCCAATCCTATGACTCTATCCATCACTTCCTTTTGGCAGCAATGGTCTCAATTCTTCCCCCCTTCCCCAAGACAGCATGGCTTAGCCTCTCATACCACTGCAGTGGGCTCCTTCTCATCTAATGCCAGGATTTCACATCTGTCCTCCAGCTGGACAGCTGTGGATTCAAAAGAGAAGTGCTAGCTGTTGCCAGAGATGACATGCTGCCAGCTTATGCCTTCCAGAGTACCCATGCCTTTGGTGTCTTCCAATGCCCTCTCTAGGTGTCCCTCTTTCATTAACACTGGAGGTCTCTGTATCAAGTTGATGAAGGCCTCGTGCTCATGGCTGCTTCTGAGCTTATCCACCTCTCATCACAAGCACTCCCTCACCTGGCTGTCCCTGCCATGGACATGCCAACTGCAGTCCCTGCAAAGCCAGACCAGAACCTGAGTGGAAGCCTTGGTTGTCAATGACTATGCCTGAACATAGCCCACAGATACAGGCAGAGAAAAAGCTGGCTGTAGCAGGGGCTTTGGCATTACAATGTTTTCCAGCTGTCTTGATTTTCCTACTAGCTCCTCCTTAGCCTTCTGCTGCTACTTCCTGAAAAATTCCCTCTTCTTCCTTTACCTGCTTCCACTCAGCAAGCTCACAGTGAAGGAAGGATAAGAAAGAAAGTATGTGGGCAAACTCCCCAGTGAACTCCTTCCTCAATCTCCTACTCAGACTTCCCCATTTGATGGGCTTTTCACTGGTCCTGTGTCTCTGGCTTCTCTGTCACTGATAAGTGTCTTAAACCAAGCCTCAGGCCAAAGAGACGTCATGGTCAAGTCAACTCTTCAATAACAGCTTGATAATAGAAATAGCTTGATAATGGATAGTGGAGAGTCTATCACTGCACTGCTGAATGCCACCGCATTATAAAGAGAACATATGTATAGATTTTCTATCCATAGATTTTCTTCATATAAGAGCTATGACAAGTTATATTTTAGAGCTATATAAAATGACCTCTTGTACAAAAAGAGAAATAAAAAAAGAATATGTTTAAACTATTTTATATATTTCAATATTGGTTCAACTCCAGTGACCTTGTTTTATTTCTGTGTTCAGAGGGATTTGTTATTGTGCTTTTTTCCCCTCGGTCATTTGTTTAGGTTCGGTTTGCCAAGGGGAACTGTAAAAATAAATGAGGTCTATTAGATAAAACCATTATTTGCACAAAAACAATATTCATTGCATCTCTCAGAAGCTTTTAGGAAGAAAGGATGGCTTATTCAAGCTACTTTTATTTTAGTTGAGCCAACAAAGATGGCTATTGCTAAGGAAAAAAAGTTAAAATGTAAGCAGCTGAGCATCCAAGGTAGAATAACAGTATTGGCAGGTCCTAAATGATTCCTCTTGAGATGATTCCCTCAGGGCACCAAAGCCATGTAGTCAAAATGAAATAATCAAGTTATAAATGATTCCAGCTCACTTAAAAATAACATCGATTGAATTTTAATTCACCTCTGAATTATAAAATATATTGGGGTTTTTGTTTTGTTTTTTACTAAAACACGGTTTCTCTAACACATAGCTGCTGCTTGCATTGCTACAGTCGATCAGTAAAAACAGCCATGCATACATAGCATAAGGGACAAGCTAATTAGCACTGGTGTATAGCAGTGTTGGACACCTCTACACTACTCCTAGTTTAAATAGGCAACCCATGAGGAGCTGCAGGATGTCCTTCAGGGCATGGCATCCAGGCACAATAACTGTTAGTATCTATACCAGTTTATAAAGGCTGATAGCCCAAACTTCTGGCTGAATTTGCAATAGGTTTTTGATCTACCCCTTTCTTTTTAAACTTCCCTACAAGTCATATACTGTTAGTACAGACACTCTAGTGCTAGTCTCTTCACAAACACAACATGCGTCTGATGTTGTTGCAAGAAAAGCAAATGCAAGTGTGAGTTGCATTAACAAAAACACTGCATGCAAGACATAAGAGGGGATAGTACCTGTTGCTAGTTAGGTCTCCACTGGAGTACTGTGTCCAGCTTTACATTGTGCATTATAAGAAGGGTGTAGAAAAATTGGAGAGGGTTGAGAGATGAAAGAAATTAGCTATGTTTAGTTTGGCAGAAAGATGATTCAAGGGGAACGTGATAGCAGTTTTCAAATATTTGAAATACTGCTATAAAGAAGAGAGAAAACTGTTGTCCTTAGCCACAAGGACAAAACACAAGACAGTGGTTTTAAACTACAGCACAGCAGATTTAGATCAAACCACAGGAAAAAACTTCCTACCTGTAACAACAGTAGGACAATGGAAGTTGCCAAATAAAATTATAGAATATCCTTCAACTGAGGTTTTCAAGAAGAGACTCGGCAGGCATCTATCGGTTTGGGATGGTTTAAAAAGAAACAAATCCTGTCCAGGGAACTGTTTTAGATGACCCTTGAGGTCCTTCCCAATTCTATGATTTACCACTGAGAAGGAAAATTGGGTAGTCTGCCAGGCACTTCCCTTCGCATCTAGCTGCCTGGTAGTTGCTTTGATAACTCCTCGTTATGCATACTATTTATAGCTTTAATTTTTCAAAAACAGAACTATAGGCCTTCCAGTGTTCGGGGTGTCTAGCCCATAAGCTAAAAAGCAGGTCACAACATAAGCAGAGGATTGTCCATAAAAATACTCATCTCAATCCAGGCCTTCCTCAGATGCCTTACAGAATAAAGAAAAATGGGCTTTGTAATGTATCAGGAAGATTTATGAGCCTCAGTTCTGGTAATCAAGGAGGCAAGCATGTTCCAAAACTAAAGATCTCCAACAGGGTTGTGCTGCCTTTAAGTTAGGTAGTGTCTACAGGATGACTGGTGCCACCTCTGCTCAAGACCAACTCATTAGGAAACTAAGCTGTCTACCCATAAAACCAAGATGTATGCAGCATCTCATTAAGATAATTACAGCGCACTTGGACATAATGTGTTGTATTTTAACAATCCCCTAACTTTCATGCACATGTGGCATGACAGGAAGGACAACTGTGTGAATCACAAATTACATCCAATTGCACCTTTACCTGCACGTGTAGAAGGGGCCTATTTCTCATTAATACGTACATTTCAGTAGGAAAAGGACAGCCATGACCATCTAAAACCTGAATTTTAAGGCAAGGAACTACTACTTATTGTCTGTCAAATGGCTAACAAAAGACGGGAAGTTAGCCTAAGCATTTGCAGCAGGATTGTTCATATTGACAACTACTAAATTTATATGAAGAATAAAAAAGTTAGCATTAGCCATGATACTACTTTCAAACATTCTTTCTTAAAAATTACTACACTAAGAGACAGATTTTATTGCACCTATTAGACATCTAAGTGGATTTAGGTGCCTAAGTGCGATTCTACCGCACCGTTGTCAAGTCTGAAAAACTGTTAATGTAACAACTGGGAGGGTCCTCCTTTTTGCTGATTTTTTGTAACTCAAATCTTAAGTAACTGATGATGCCATGTTAAAAAGTAGGTTTTGTTGCTTTTTTTTAACAGAATGGAAAAAAAAAAGTCACATTTAGGCACTAAATCCACATATATGCCAAAAAGTGGAATACAGTCCAGCCCTAAATTCGTATTTTTATCTTTCTAGGAGGAAAGCTGGTAAGTCTCTTGCACTTCCACTAATAGTCTTCTCCTCCAGTCTCCAGATTTGGAATCACAAAGGAACTTTCCTCATCCTTCCCTGGTCAGGTTGGCAAGATCTTGTTGGTTTTTTGCTTTCTCCTGGACTGTGAGGCATGTTTCTCTTTCCAGGACCATGTAAGCATATTTTAACTTCTCTGCCACTACAGGGATAGAGTATTGGCACTGTCCCCATGTTTTACTTGTGACATTCCTTACAGCGTTTCCGGTTTCATATCGTAAGAACCTTTGTGGCTACAGTGCAAGAGAGGAGCTAAAGTGGATGATAAATGATTGCCTGTGAATGCAACCAAAGACCTTGCCAGGTGATGTTCCATATTTTGGCACCTCATTAAAGACAGGGTGATTTTCAGAAGAGCTGATCAACCACAGCTCCCACTGAAGATGATCCCTTTCATGCCAAGTGACAGGCAACAAACCTGGATGAAAGCACTCTGATCTGCTACTCAAATATCTTGGAATGTTGGGCAAAGCTTTCAAGACTGACATTTCATTTCTTCAGAGAGAAGCAACAAGGTTTTTAATGGTCTCTCTCTCTCAAGTAACACCTTATATAGCTAGATAAATAGCACCACTCATTTCAAGTCTTTGCAAAAGAAATACAATAAGAGACTTTTTACTGCAATGAATATTACTGAGTTTCTGATGAGTGCACAAATGAAAACTGTGCCACTTTGTAACATAGTCATTTTGGAGATAAATTCCATATTTAATATAGCTTTATAGGAACAATTTATATAACTGGCCTCCTATCTGATCAGAGCAATAGCACAAAGACTAGTTCATTAAACATTAAGATGAGGCTGGAGGCTATGGAGCTTCTATTTAAAAAATCTATGCTACCTCATCACTGAGACCCAGCTGTTTCATATGCAGCAGACTAGGCATTTCTAATCTGTCTTCCTGTAATGGGAAGGATCCGACCTTGATTAACAAAGCAATTACAAAGTTCTTTGATTTTTTTTTTTTTTATATTGCCTCTCATTATTGCAGAGATATCAAATCTAGGAGCCATCGGTGGCAGATACCCATCAGCTGTCAGAGAAATGCAGTCAGAAAGTAATTCCTAAATCTGTAGTGACATATTTCTGACAACTTGCTAATATCTGTAACTCATTGGTACGAGCCGCAAAGAAATAGTCTGTCATTAAAGGTAGCTCTGTATTGCTGCTCAAAGAGACGCTCTGCTTGTGATCATTTGAATGAGTTGCTGTTTTTAGGAACATTGCTACTAATAAAGTTGGAAACTTGTAACAGAATCTTGCTTGCAGATCTCCCATCATTATTGCTCCATGTCAATTAACTGTTAACCTGCCACCTGTAAAAACAATGCTCTAACCAAATGGCAGAGATCTAAGCAGATTTCAGAAATTACAAGTCTTTGAACCCTTTACAATTGAGGGATAAGCTCTCATCAAGCATGGTCCTGTGCCAAGTCTTTTGTAAGCAAGATTTCCATATTCTTTGCTCATAAGTGAATAAACTCACATAATAGTACTCTTATTTCTGTATTTTCTCTCTCCCCTCAAGAATATATCCAAAGTTAACCAAATAATAGTCTTAAAACAATATAACCCTCCTTTCACTATGCCTCCCCATAGTACCATATGGTAGCATAACTAGGGGTGCATGAGTGGGACACCAGCCCTAACTGCCAACTCACAAGGAGCACCAAAATGCCCCCCACCCCTGTGGAGTCCACACCCCAGCAGCAAGAGTTGTTCATACAGCAACAGCCAACACATGGGTATCAAGCTTCTGCTGCTGCTCTTTCAAGAGCAAGAGCCAGGATGGACAGAGGATGCAGTGGTGGCAGCAGCAGTGGCCAGGGACTAGATAAGACCTCTGCGCATGCTCTTACCCCACCCCACTCTTAGAATTGCACCCTCTGCCCCAGCCCAACTCTCCCACAGGGTTTTCCCAGGGCACAAACCCAGCTTGTAATGCAACTGTTAACATATGTATCACTTGGCAATCAAGCACGCTACAAACCAGGCCTACAAAACCAGGGAGGGAATGAAATAGAAATAGGACTTTGTAAACAACATGTGAAAAGGAACTGACACAAAGAATGAATAGTGGAGTTTGGCAAACCCATTCCTACAGATAAACACACAAAAAAAATGTACACATACAAAAAATGTAACACTTACACACAAAAAAAGTTAAAAGTGTTACTTAGACTGAAAAGCCATTATTCAAAAGTAGGAACTTCAACCCACTTCCAAAAAGGCATGAACTAAAATCAAAGACAAGATTCTAAATCCCAAAGGAGAGTGTCCATGCAGGGACTTATGCCAATAAAACTATGCTGAAAAATTCCTCTGTGCAGACAAGACCTTCGCCTTCTTCCATCAATCCCTCCCCCATTGTTGCCCTTTTGACACTGCGGGCAGGAGGCTTTTGTGAATGCAATTAAATGTGGTGGTCCAAGCTCTGCACCATATGGAGTTTGTTCTCTCTTCTTTAATAACTGAATTCATTCGGATTGTAAAAGCAAACAACTTTTTTCTGTCAGATGCATTCATAAGAGTGGTGGTATTTATTGGTAAATATATATACACATTATATACATACAGCTATGCAAAAAGGTGGCTTATTTGTTGCTTAACGTGTCTTCTATGGAGCACTAAATCCCAGGATGTGGTTTGAGATCATGCAGAGAAAGAGAACGAATTTTTGAGAACAGTCAGTCAACTACACTTTCTATTTGAATATTCTACTCACTCCATTTACTAAAACGTCCTGCGAGTTGGATAGAAATCCCACAGATACAGCCTTGTCACCAAAGGCATCAATCAAACTACACTATCAAGAAACAGCAAACTCATGCTACTACTGTCTGGACTCTCTCATAAACTCTGTTTATAAATGTAATTTTCACAAAATAAAGTGGCATTCCATCACCTCTTTGGAAAGCACTTTTAATTTAAAGGCAGACCTTTGCAACCCCATCTACTCTCTCTCAAATGAAAATACAAGGTTGCATCATATTATTCAGCTTCCTTCACAGCTTGATGACAAAACAGATCTCTTAAAATTAAAGTAGCTTTATTTGGATCTCACAGACTTATCAGTGTTACTGGTGACCCTTACAACTGTTCCTGTACAGTATGCTGTCCAAATATCCTTTACACATTCTTAGGGAAAAACAGTATCCTAGACATTATAGTTAAACCCTTATAAACAACATTCTCCCTTCATAGATTTTATAGGCATTAGGGCTGGAAGGGACCCCACAAGACACTGGTCCAGCCCCCTGCCCAAAGGGTAAAAAGTCAGATGGGGTCATCTGGGCTTCTTGAATGCATCTAGAGTAGGCGCTTGTACCATTCCTTGGGGAAGTCTACTCCAGACTCTGGAGACTCGGACAGTAAATATTTTTCTTATGTCCAGTCTAAAACAGTCTTCCAGCAGTCTGTGCCCATTTGACCTCGTCTTCCCTTGGAGTGCCCTGATAAACAGACGTCCTCCCAGATCCTGATCCACACCCCTTACATACTTATAGGCTGTGGGAATTCCCATAGCCAGTTTGAACTCAGATTCAGCCCTGGCTTTTCTGGTCCATTCCCTACAGGTGCAAGCCAGTGATATTACATAATACTCCTTAGAGGTATTTCCCATCTCCTAACCCTTATAAGCTTCTCTTCCATAGACAAGTTTACGTAGTTTCTAAAAATACAACATATTCTATACCTTTAATTCTATAAAAAGCTATATGTGAAAAGCTTATTTACCTTTTAAAAACCTGGAAATAATTCTACCATTAATATCAGCCTGCTCCCAAAACAAAATACTGTTAGAAAACCTAGTTACATCATTCCAATACTACCATAAGTTTTGCATGGTAATTAATGACATGGGTTTTTCTGTAGACAGGATGAGGTGGAGCAGCGATAAATACACCTGGTTACATCTAGAGTAATCAAAGTATCCGACTACAGCCCAAGTACACATAACCAATTTACAATCCAGCAGCATGTCTACATCTCTAGATTACTGTGTAGATATATCCAGAGAAATTATTTCTCTTTCATTCAGACCCTCATGATTCTTTACACTGTATCCATATACTCTTTACATTCCAGCCTATCAGCTAGAAATGTTATACCCAGTATCCCCAATACACCACATATTTCAATTTTACCTAATAATGCACAGAATGTGTTGGCTATCTATAGCCAATATACACATGCACAGTGTCAAGATTTTCAGAACTATTGCTAAGGGTGTAGAAGCACTGCCCAGTGCAGTGTTGTGAAGAGGTAGGTTGGCACACTGGATATCTATATGCATGCACGGAGGTGAGGAAAGGGAAGGCATTTTAATTTGAGTGATTCCCAGAGAGATGCTCCAATTAAAATGCTGCAGCATCATGTGTTTTAAGCCCCTGTGCATTTAAAAATGGTCATGGGATGGTTTAACCAAAGCTCATTTGACAAGCTTTAGTTAATAGCACCCAAGCGACCGTTTTTAAACCCTCAGAGGCTTATACACATGATGCTGCAGCAATGCTAGAGCATTCTAATTAGAATATGAAGCAGATTTGATTAATCAAATAGAACACATCGGAACACATATATAGGAACCCATTAGCTCATGTATAGCTACCTTGATCCTTGTCAGAGTGAGTTGTATTAGCATGGAGCAGGGTTCCTTAGTTGGATGCAGTGCCTTCCTAATGTACCTATATTGTTTCTTCTCTTTTAAGATAACTCATTTAGATCCATGTGGGGGGCCTCTATGTCTCACTGGATTGTTCGGTGTAGACATACCATGAATGTCTCAAATTTTGGTCCTTGGTTTTAGGTATCTTGATTTGGAGATAGTGAAAACCAGACCTCTTTAAAAGGTCTCACGGTAGGCATCCACTATCACAATGCAATTTCTTGGCTGTGTATATCCCCTCCATACACACAAATACTCAATATATTATAGTCTACAAAGGAACTGCATTTCCAGGACACAGATAACGGACTTCATTTTAAGTATCATTACTTATCCTCACATTTTAATTCATGCCTTCTGTGTACGATAGGTAAAGTAGTAGAGGTGGACTGATACATTGGTCCCATATTGGATCAGCACTGATATAGGGAAATTGACAATATTGGAAATCGGCTTTTTTTGCCTAATGTGGCTGATAATGTGGCCAATAAATGTTCTGTGTATGTGTGCAGCCACAGCATGCATGTGGCCAGGAGCGCAGTCCAGCAGATTGCAGAGCAGCATTGGCTGGTAAGTCTGTTGTAGATGAAGAGTCGGGGGAGGGAAGGAGTGGGGGGAGGCAGATCAAGGCCCCTATGGTGAGGAAGGGAGTGGGGCAGGGGCAGGCAGGCAGGCATGACTCAGATGGGGCGGGGGGCAGGTGCAACACAGAGCCGCGAGAGGCTTATCCAGGGACACAGGGGGGGCAGCTCCTGCCTCTGCATGCACCCTAGGAGGCATGAGTGACACGTGTCCTCAAATGTGCATGCAGAACAGGGCGGGGTGAGCTGCAACTGGGGGCTGTGCCAGGCTCTTCCAGTCTGGAGCAGTTCTGGGCTCTTCCTGGTGGGAGGGGCTGGGCCAGGTTGTGCTTGGGGTGAGCAGCGGCAACACTGGAAAGAGTCTATAGCATATTTTGGGGTGGCTGCAGCCTCCCCTGGAGTCCCCTCCCAGCTACACCACCACCTGCCCCAAGCGCAGCCCAGCCCAGCCCCCACCCCACCCCGGACCCAGCCCCAGCCCACAGCAGAAGCCTGCCCTCACCCGACATGCCGATCTGGGAGCACATGTCCCCCATGCCCTCCTGGAGTGCATGCAGCGGCAGGAGCCACCCATGCCCTGCATGCAGCGGCGGGAGCCACCCATGCCCTGGATGCATCCCGGAGCTGCTCATGGCTCCAGCCCACACCCTGCCCCACCCCAGCTGAGCAGCACCTGTCCCAGCCCCACTCCTTCCCTCATCATGCTGGCCTCAATCTGTCTCCCTGACATCCCTTCCCCCACATCAGACTTACCAGCCCATTGCTGGTACCCAAGCTGCCCGGCTGCCTATCAGAATTGGTTCATAGATTCATAGATGCTAGGGTCGGAAGGGACCTCAATAGATCATCGAGTCCGACCCCCTGCATAGGCA
>NW_005841842.1:4882541-4883145 GCF_000455745.1 Alligator sinensis | reverse complement strand
CCCCAGCTAGATGCCTATCTAACCTCCTCTTGAAGACCCCCAAGGTAGGGGAGAGCACCACCTCCCTTGGGAGCCCGTTCCAGACTTTGGCCACTCGAACTGTGAAGAAGTTCTTCCTAATGTCCAGTCTAAATCTGCTCTCTGCTAGCTTGTGGCCATTATTTCTTGTAACCCCCAGGGGTGCCTTGATGAATAAAACCTCACCAATTCCCTTCTGCACCCCCGTGATGAACTTATACGCAGCCACAAGGTCGCCTCTCAACCTTCTCTTGTGGAGGCTGAAGAAGTCCAGGTGCCCCAGTGTCTCCTCATAGGGCTTGGCCTGCAAGCACTTAACCATACGAGTGGCCCTTCTCTGGACCCTCTCCAGGTTATCCACATCTCTCTTGAAATGCGGCGCCCAAAATTGCATGCAGTGTTCCAACTGCGGTCTGACCAGTGCCCAATAGAGGGGGAGTATCACCTCCTTGGATCTGTTCGTCATGCATCGATAAAGTGCCATTAGTTTTTCTGATGGCTTCGTCACACTGCCGACTCATGTTCATCTTGGAGTCTGTCATAACCCAATGATTTTTAGTGCCTCGGCACATTGGAATTTTCCCGC
>NW_005841842.1:4872006-4880929 GCF_000455745.1 Alligator sinensis | reverse complement strand
GCGAGCAGAGGAGGTATACTCCTCTTTGGTAATCTCTCCCTGTTTCCACTTTTTATATGCTCCCCTTTTAGCCCATAGGCTGCTCTGGATTTCTCTGGTCAGCCAGGGAAGCTTTCTGGCCCCTTTCCCTCTTTTTTCTCACATTGGGATCGTCTCCCTCTGTGCCCGAAGGATCATTTCCTTAAGGCACAGCCACCCTTCCTGGGCTCCCATCTCTTCAGAACTCCTACTCTGCAGTGCGTCCTTGACTAATCGCCTGAGTTCATTGAAATCAGCTTTCCTAAAGTCTAGCACTTTCACCCTACTAGTTACCTTATCCACTCGACGTCTTATGGTGAATTCTATTATTTGGTGATCACTGTCCCCCAGGTAACCACCGATCTGTAGGTCCCCTACCATGTCATCCCCTGTTGCCAGTACCAGGTCCAGTAAGGCATTCCCCCTAGTGTTTCAGTATCGGCCAATATGGCTCCTTAAAAATCAGCCATCGGTATCGGCCCAAAAGATCTTTATCAGTGCACCCTTACAAAGTATGAAAAGTTGCATGTTGAAGGAATATTCTCACTTACCACCACCCCCCCCACCCCCACCAGCCAACCACCTTATTTTGGACAACTGAACTATTTCTTCTGTCCCTCAGCTATGGTAGAGAAGAAATAACTTTAAAAAAAAAAGGGCGGGGGGGGAGGCAAGAGGGTCATGACAGCTGCAATATGCTTTATGAAATAAAATTATTTCAAACCCTAAGCCTCAAACTGCAATATCTCAAAATATTTTTTGACAATATGTTCTCTTCACTGCTGCAGTCACGGCATTTCTCAGATAGGATATTAGCTGCTTCATATCTGTGGTATTAGCTTTACTGGTACTCTGCAGTAGTCTTACTGCCTTTTATAGCTCTATTTCCTGTACTGTAAAGAAGACTTACAGGTGATCATTTATTTCTGTTTGTGCCCCAAATGAAAGGTGTATTTTAATGTTCCTGTTCTGTGTTCAGAAACCTGTGCTGGAAAATATTCATAACACTATGGCCTGTAACAACACCTATGTCTGCTATTATTTGCTTAGTACCAATGAATTATTATTTTATAATATACAAAACAAAGCCTACCTGTTGTAAAATGCTTATGATCTATAAGTCGGATGACTAGCCAGACTTTGGTACTGCAAAAAGAACTTGGAAGTTATAGTGGAATAAGCTGAATGTGAGCCACCAATGTAATATTGCTGCAAAAAAATCTAAATAATACACTATGATACATTCTTTGGCAATCCCTCACAGTCAAGGATGATTGTCTTCCATGACTGTCTCATCTGTGGGTCCAAAGATGGCTGATGAGGCTGATCCGGGATCAACAGAATGTTGCAATTCAGCCACGTGTTTCCATGTGGGGTGGGTGACACTGGATTCTTCATTCAGTCCAAGACACTTTTTCTGCCACTCCCACATTTCCATCTCCTGTTGTTGTTGTTGTAGTAGTAGTAGTAGTAGTAAGGTTTCAGAGTACTGAAATCATTGCAGCAGATTCTTCCTCCATTTGAGGCAGTCCTGGGTAACAGTCTCCCATGAGTTGGTGTTGATGTTGCATTTTTCAAGTTGGCCTTGAGGAAGTCCTTGAAGTGTTTTCTCTTCCCCCCGGAGCATGCGTGTCCCGGGGGCGGTCAAATAAAAAAAACTCCAAGTCGCACCCTGGGGGCCATATACAGAAAAACAAAAACAAGAAGACTACTTACCTGCAACAGGACACGCAGCGTTGCAAGAATGAAGATGGGAGCCCACGTGGGTTATAAGCTGCACCTTCATAAAGCTGAGACCGGCCAATGACGTCATCGGCAATCACCAGTCAGAGAAATAAAAAGGATCACCGCGGAAGGAGCAGAGAGAGAAGGAGAGCCGGCAGAGGCTCTCTACACCAGCGCCAGCCGGTGCACACAGAGGGAAGGGGAGCCCGGAAAAGGGGCAGCAACAGAGGTGGCAGTGGCTCGCAGTACAGGCACCAGAGAATACAAGCCTAGAGGACCGCAGGACACCGAAAGCAGGACGCTGCAGATGCCGTCAAGCGAGAATGGCACCACAAGCCACGTTCAGTGGTGTGAGAGGAGCGATAGCCCAGAAGGAGGACCCATAGTAAGCCCGGGAGAGACAACGGGTCATCGCTCTGAACATTCCCAGGTACCGGGTGCAGAAGATTGACCGGTGGGGATGAAGACGAAGAAACCCCAGGGATGAGCGACAAGGAGCCCCATCATGTCCCAACCGTAGGGCTGGGGAGGGAGCCTATTAGGCCCCTCCCGATTCATATTTTGTTCCGTTCATTTTTTTCTTTTCCCCCTTTTGGAGGGGCTGTGGTGACGGAGCGAACAAATCATGCGAGTTAAGTCTCTTAGCTTAGGAAGGGTCTCCGCAAGGGGCAGACAGTGCGGCATAGGGACGCCAGCACTGTGGCTTCCTCCTTTTCTTTTTTTGTTGTTGTTGTTGTTGTTGTTTGGTGCTTTCCCCAGTTTGAGGTGGCCCCGAGCGGGAAGAGGCCAGGCTCAGGCTAGCTAGTAGATCTGTGGACCGCCATAGGAGTAAAACCCTCAGGACATGAAACCCAAGGGAGGTGTTGAAGTTGAGGACACAGCCACATCGGAGGAATGGCCGCCTCAAGACCTAGTGACCCGCCGGAGGTTGGTGTAAGGCTGGGGTGTAAGGGAGGTGGAGCCCCATGTACAGCTGTCAAGCAGACTACCAACCACTGCGGGACCCATAACAGTTTGCCCTATCACTGAAATTGAAGTCATGGCAGGCAAGTCTGGGGGCAGCCACCAAGGTGATACATATCTACCTCAGGGTTCACACAGAACACTGGTATGTCTGTCACCAACTGTCCAGGCCAAAGCAGCATGCAAACGGCTGCTCAAGGCCAGGCGGGAACAGTATGCCTTGACTGAGCTGGAAGAATAAAGCTACAGGAGTCTGGAGTCAGACATCCACATGATGAGGACAGCCCAGCAAAGTTGCTATCAGATGATCATCACCTTGATGTTCATGGTGGTTGCTTGCGAGAGGATGCTAATGCTGGTGCATCTATCTTCCCACTGGTTTTGGAGGATCCTCTACAGGAAGAGTTAATGATACTTCTCCATCCACTTGAGGTGTCTCCTGTACATTGTCCATATCTCAGCTCCATACAGAAAGGCAGGTATCACAGCTGCTTGATAAAACATGAGCTTGCTTTCAGATCTGATGTTGCAATTGAAGACTTGTTTGCTCAAACAACTGAAGGCTGCACTTGCACATTTGAGGAGACGTTGGATTTCTTCCATGTTAGACTTCTGCAGGAGATGGCTTCTGAGGTACAGAAAGTACTCAACCATCTCCATGGTCTCACCATGAATCTGAATGACCACAGCTGGGAACTGCTCATCAGGACCTTGTTGATGAAGGATCTTAGTTTTCTGAATGCTAAGCATCAGTTCCATTTTACTGTATGCCTCAGTAAAAATGTCCATGATTGCCTGAAAGTCTGCTTCTGAGTAACCACAGACTACAGCATTGTCAGCATACTAGAGCTTGATGACTGAGGTTGGGGTGATCTTGGTTTTGACTCAGAGTGAGCTTAGATTATACAGTTTATCATCCACTTGATTGTTTAACTCCACTCCAACTGGAAGCTTGTTGGTTGTCAAATGTAGCATCATGGTAAGGGATATAGAAGAGAGTGTTGCAGTGATGACTCAGCTGTGCTTAACTCCCATCTTAACCTCATAACTCCCATCTTAACCGCAAAGGGATCAGTGAGAGCCACTGCTTGCGTATCATCATGGAGTAGGGGAAGAATGGTGATTAATTTCAGTGGGCATCCATATTTCAGAAGGATCCTCTGCAGCACTTCTTGGTTGACAGAGCTAAAGACCTTTTTGAGGTCAAAGAAGGCCACGTAAAGAGATTTATGTTGTTCCCAGCATTTTTCCTATAGTTAGCAAGCAGTGAAAATCATGTCAATTGAGCCTCTTGATGCACTGAGATTCCAGGAAGAGCGCTTCAGTAAATGGAAGGAGACAGTTCAGGAGGGTTCTCGCACTTATCTTTCCTATGATGGAGAGTAAAGACTTGCCTCCTTTCTTAAAGAATGTAACAGTCATGGCATCCCTGAGGTCATCTGGAATTTCTTCATCATTCCAAATCCTTAGAGCTGTGATGTAAGCTCTTCTCTCCCCCTGCTTGCAGATTGCAGCCAGATTCCATCAGCTCCAGAAGCTTTGTTGTTTTTTGTCTGCTTGATGGCTTTCCTCACCTCATCAAGGGTTGGAAGGATGCTGAGATCATCTCGGACTAGGTGTTGTAAGATGAAGTTGAGAACACTCATCAACATGTTCCATGCATTTGGTCAATAGGAGGATCCCATTGGAGTTGATCTTTCCTATTCCTTCCTTGTTGATGGTTCTGTTCCAGGGTTTAGAGTCCCTTATGACCATTACTGAAATCTCCAAGAATAAGTCCATTTCTCTCCAGAACATCAGAAAGGACCTGGTCAAGGTTAGCATAGAATTCCTCCTTGTTTTCATCAGCAGCATCAATAGTTGGGGCATACCTGCTCATGACAGTGGCGTATTGGCTCCCCACCAGTTTAAGATAGAAAGTCATGAGGTGCTCATTAATTCCAACAGGGAACTTGTTGAGTTGGTTTATGAGTTCACTCTTGATTGCAAAACCAACTCTGTGACACTGATGTTCTCCTTCCTGTTTACCCTTCTGGAAGATATACCCACCTCCATGTTCTTTGAGCTTCCCATCTCCCGCTCACCAGTTCTCACTCAGTGCAGCTACATTGATGATGTGCTGCCTGAGCTCTTGAGCCATAATTATGGTGCAGAGCTCTGGGCATTCATTGTTAGGGTTGTCCCTGAAGGTCCTGATGTTCCAGATACCAAAATTGATTGTGTGCCTTCACTGATTTCGACCTTAGTAAAAGTGATCCTACTGGATTCACTTATCCAGTCAGGAATGAGGTAGGCCAACTGTGTTTTGAGCAAAGGATCCTGATGAGATCTGCTCAGTTGTAGATATAGTTACTGAATAGCACTCTTGCCTCATCCAAGTCATAGGCCATGGAATGGGGTGGGTCATGTGGGCCATGGTCCGACCAACTTTTAGCACGTTAATTTAGCTAGCTATGCAGTTAAAAAAATTGCTATACAGTTTTAACTGGAATGAAAACTGTGCATTTGTGGGTTATATAAATTAGCATGCTAAAAGCTGGTCAGGCCATAGCCCAGGTGTCCCACCCCATTCTGCAGCCTATGATCCAAGTGCTAGACAACCTTCTTCTAACTTCTGCCTTAAAGCCAGTTCATGACTTGGAGCTTCCAGACCTCACAATCTTGCTTCTGTTGTCACTACCTGGTTGCCAAAGGGCTTAAAAAATGCCCTGGAAAAGACATTTTCATGGAAGATGCCTGTGCATGATTTCTTTTACCATAGAGAAGCTGCTGCACATTTGCTTCTACAAAGTTCTTGACAGAGCGGGACCTTAATCCAATGGCAAGGAGACCAAGATAATTGGAGATAGTGTTCCACTCCAGCCTTCGGCCGCCTTCACAGCCATTGAGATTCTAATATCTTCTTTTGCCTGCTCTGCCACTGAGGACTTATAGGCCCATGGCTAGGGGTTGGGCAGGTTTATTATAGTGGCAACCTGTACTCACCATGTCACAGCACCATCAAAGGATATATGTGACTTCCCAGCAGGGAAAGCATTGCCATCTGCTGTCCCCACTGGATCCTGATGGTGCTATTGCTGCTCAATACATAACTGCTTATTCGTCAGAGTTACCCCTGCTTATTTCACAGCTAACCTTCCCTGAACCTTCCCATTGCTTTATCTGCCACATATGGACGAGCTGGGTATTAGTAGAGCTCTGCCGCCAGCCTGTTATGATACTTTAACCAGCTTGTCACATGCAAGTCATAAGAAGTGATTCTTGCATTCTATTCAACCATGGTGAGGCCTCACCTGGAGTACTGTGCCCAGTTTTTAGCAATGGACTCCAAGAAAGATGTGGTAAATTGTAAAGAGGCTGATGAAGAACAACAAAAATTATTAGAACCCTAGGAAATGTGAGGGGAGTTTGAAAGAACTGTGATCATTTAGGCTGAAGGAGGTTGAAGGAGATTTGATAACAGTCTTCAAGTACAAAAATAATTTTAAGAGCATGGCAAATCAATTGTTCTCTGGCAATCAAGTGTTCACAGGGGTCAGGACAAGAAGTAATGGACTCTAATTGCAAAAAGGGAGATTGAGGATTGGTATTAGGGTGAATTCTCCAAGTATGATGTTGGTCAACCACTGAAACTTATTGCTTTGAGAAGCTATGGAATCTGTCACTGGAAAATTTTAAATTCAGTTTAAGAGAAATATTTGTTATGACTTCGACCAGGATGAATCTGATTTTAGGGTGGATTAGACTAGATGACCTCTTCTGGTTACTTCCAGCCCTGGTTCTCTATGATTTTATGTAGAAAACAAGACAGTGGGAAATCCAGACATGGAAATAATGAAGGGGTTTTGTGATTGCTGATGTTTTGTCATCTTGTTTCCCATTTCTCAGATTACACTAAGTCCTATTCTTATGGGCCTTGTGGAACAAGTTGGTTTTAAAGAATGATTTGACTGAACAGATGGCAGTAGTTTGGTGAACTGGGATTTTGAGAGTATCTGTGCATGGGGAGTAGAATGAGAAATGCACTGAGATGTCAAAAGAAGATAATTACCAGAGCACTGACGCTAGTTTCAGTGGCAAAACAGAGAAGGTAGAGAACAGGAGAAAACATCTGAAATATAGGTTGGAGTGGATAAAAAAAGGGCCTGAAGATGAGTCCAAGTAGTTTCAAATTATTAAGGTATGCAAGTGGGAACCGACAAGGAGACATACAGTGCTTAAATTAATGAGAGGAGAAGGAATTGTTAGCAATCACATTTCAGATGGACTGGAGGGAGTTGAGTGGAGGTTAGAGTTGTGTATGTTGGTGATGGCTGCACCACAGACAATTATTTTGGGCACTGTGACAGAAAGGAAGTGCCAAGTTTTTTGATAAAATATACTGGAAGACTTGACAGGGCTTGGACGTGAATAAAGGAAGAGGAGTAAAGAAGCCAAAGCAGATTACCAGGATGTGAGGTTGGGTAATAGAGAAGACAGCTACATGACAGCTTCAAAAAGTATATTATTATTTTATATTTGTTCTACCTCAGACTCAAAAATGAGATTTTTCCACCACCCTGCAACTCATAGAACACAACTGTTGGGAAGGGACAAGCTATCTGTCCATATGGAAACATAAGATAATTACGTTTAGAAAGTTATAAACATGAATGACCAACCTAGAGACAAAACTACATTGCTAAAACAACGGTTAACAGCTATTGTGAACATTAACACCAGGCAAGCTTCCAAAATAAAATCATATTTAAATGGTTAGTACTTGAGATAACTGCTTGGGTAAGTTTCAAAATGTCACAAGAGGACTGTACTTAAAATCTGCTTTAGAATAAATAATATAAATTATAGGGAAGAATTATTCCCTTCACTGTGGGCACAATCCTGTATCCTTTTAAGGGGCACTTAAACTTTACCACTTATTGTAAGCAGAGCAGCCACAGACTCCCTCCCAACTTCTGGCTACCTGCCAGCACCTGATCTGGCTTTCCACTGAGCAATCAACCTGGCCTCTGGCTACAACTAGCTTCAGTTGCTTGACTGGCATTAGAGCTGAGTGGATTAATCATAGAGATAAAAGCCAGTAGCTCTAGTTCTCATTCCAGCTCTGATACCAATTCCCTTTTCTACCCATCTAGTCAGGTATTTAAAGTGCCCTCACCACTGGTTAGAAAAACTCATTTTGTAGAAAACCATCTTCCTTTTCAAGATGCTTCATCCCAAATGTGGATAATATTTGAGTGGAGGTCACCATAACAGCAGGCCAGGGACTGTTATAAGGGTCTAAAAGCAGAACTGAGCTCAAACATGCTCTTCTGCAAGTTCCTGCTTTTTAATTTGTTCCCCCAAAAATCTGGTATCGATACTGACCTTTTACAATCTCTACAAGGGATCAAAGGTCATAGGCATTTTTCTAAAATAAATTATGTATGGTGAAGCTTTAAAAAAAACCCACAAATGCTGCAGTTACTTAGATCAGTGTTACAGCTAGGAACTCCATGGTGTACCAGAACTGACATCATATGCTCAGGTCCACCCTAATGTGGTTGTGTTGCCTCGTTTTTGGCACTCACACAATGACCAAATGGAGGTTGTTTTTACAGTGTGTTCCCAGGGGTAGAAAAGCGGTAGTGTAGACATGCTACTGGACCCCAATCTTGCACTTTGTTCACCTCAGATATTTAACGGATTTCAAAATCCCCCTACCTGGAAAAAATGCAATTTGGTCAGTTCTGCCTGTCACAGCTTAAAGTCTGAGACTGAGAAGTCAGCAGACATGTACTACTTGTGTGTCTACCTTCACATGGATTCATTCATACTGCGACCATAACAGAAAACATTCCTTTACAGAGAAAAGAGAGATACCTGTAATGTTTCCAGTCAGTGTTAAAAGTGAAAAAACATTTTAAAAACTATAAAAGTTGACAAAACAGGATGCATGTACAAGCTAGTAGCAAATAACTAATGAAGCTGTCAAGCTATAAGGGTGAAGATGTTGAACATGCAAAGGTTAATCAGAAATATTTCCTGACATGTTTCTTATAATACATAGAAGCTGCAGCTGTTGTGCACATGTCTCTCTCTCTCTCAATGTTCTGGTAATTGTAAGTGTGTGTATCCTGGTATTTATCATTTAATTAGCATTTTCAATGTTTTATATAGGTAGCTATTGGAGGCTACCCTTTTAATCATTTATATTTAAAGCCATACGGGGGAAATC
>NW_005841842.1:4869348-4871975 GCF_000455745.1 Alligator sinensis | reverse complement strand
GGGAAAAAATCCAATTTGCAAATGGTGGCACCTTTTCAGTGAAACTGTCAAGGGCTGAGAAATTGATCACTCAAAGACTAAGATACATGGTGTTCCTCTAATGTCTTCATCACATACAAAATCCCTTTTGACTTCTGACTTTCTATACTAGTCATTTTTCATTTCTGGTATATTAATAATCATCCGATATGCATAAATTAAACAGTCAGAAAATATGTACTCGTTTTGAAGAGGATGTTTGAAGATCTAGAGAGGGAAAAAGAATGGGGTGAAGTCATCTTGATCTCATAAACATGAACGTGAAGGGGTGACCAGGTCTTATATTAGATTTTATCAAAGCAAGAGTTCAGCTGCGGGTATCTCAGAGCCACAGATTGATCGATCTTGGTAGACAGTTTTGAAAAAACAATATTCCAAGTTATCATAAGGAGAAACCATTAAAAGTATTTTCCTTACTACTTTATTTTGCTTATACTGTATTAAAATAGAATTTTAATAAGTCTTCTGAACCCCCCCCCCCCCACCACATACATCACCCTGACATATATTTTCTCACATACAATGCACTCTTTTCCCCGCCCCCAAAAAGCAGCTGCTGGAAAGTGCAGCGCACAGTATATGTAAGAAATATGGTAAAAGCAGTTTCCTGTGGTAACCGGGCAAAAGCAACAGTAAAATCTACACACATCTCACAGGGAGCAGAACAGTGAGCAGGCTCAGCTCCCTAGTTGCTGCTACTCAGCGCCAAGTCACACGAGACCCTTAGCACATGTTAAACCACAAACATCTGTGCATTCAAAGCAGCATAACATGTGCTATGTGTACTCCTATCGTATTGTATTATAGCAAAGTTATTACTTTTTCCAGCAAAAAAGCATCTCCAGATCATATTAAATAATGTGTGGAGCTATTGTTGAACTGCTCTGTGGAGATAATGTGGCCAATTGCAGTCCTAAGGTTGGGACCCACAATCCACATGGGAGTCTCCAACTAGCTCAGGTGTGGTTCTGGGGTTGAGACCAAAAATCGGCTGATTGTTAGTTCCAGTTCTGGGATGACATTTGAGTCTCAAACCAGCTGCAGTGCAGACCCAGCCAGGGACCACACTGGAGTTTCTAACCAGTTCTGATGCAGTCCTGGCCTCAGACTGACAATCAGCTGATGTTCAGCCCCAGCCCTAGAGCCACACGAGTCTCTCCAAACAACTCCAATGGAGCCCCTGGGCTGAAGCCAACAATCAATTGATTTTCAGTCCCAGACCTAGGACCACATCAGTCTCTCTCACAAGCTCCAGTACAGGGCACTGGCAGGACCCAATAATTGCAACAAAACACGCAGTTTGAGCTCTGCATGTAATTTTGTCAGGGAAACAGAGTTTACACATAAAACTGAGTACATCAGGGGAAACAAGGTTTCCACATACAGGTCTTCTCTCTGACTATGCCATGGTCTTTTGGGCAGTTATGACCTATGTTTAGATAAATTCTCTCGTTTTTCACATTTATGATAAACATGACATGTTGTAAAATATCTTCCCTGCAACACTGATTCTGCATACTTCCCGAATCAATTCTTGCATCATATGAAAAAAGAGTTTAAGAATATTATTAAGGAAACAAGACAAGTTGCTTGTTTTAACGTGAGTAGAACAGCTGCATGGTTACGTTTCCACCATTCTCTCCATTTGCATTTGTCTCCATTTCCTTGCTCTGAAGGCTAGGCTTTGCATTTTTGGTGCTAAGCCTCCTCTCTCCTTGCCAGAAGTCCCCCCTTCTCTGACCTCCTCTGTTCATTTTCCAGTTTAATTTGATCCTCCTTTGCATTTACTAACCTGTTTTCATGTCATCTGCACAGTACAAACAGACACATAATCAGACTCCAATTCATGACCAGCAACCCAGACATAAAAGCAAACACTACAGGGAGTAGCAGGCAAGGAGAAAAGATAGAGACAAAATGAACATTTCAAATACCAAAGGCCAATTAAAAATTAATGGCATGTGAAAGAGGGAAAATACAATAAAATGACCTATAAACAAACATTAAGGTCTGACTGAAACCTACTCTTTGGCACAGTGCTGTTGTGATGCCTGGAAATGATCAGGTCAACAAAAGAGTGAATGTCGAGGTTGTGCTAGAAAGGTGCTGTGACACAAGTAGCAAAGCTTCCACAATGAAGCAACTATGGGAAAGGAAATTTATGGGGAAAAAAATGCAACCCAAAAGCTGACAAAAATCCCAAAGATTCCAGTTATTCCAACCATACACTAAAACTCAAGAAGAAATTCATGATTTGGTATGTAGGGAACCATGATCAAAATCAAAGACGACGGAGCATTGGAAAGCGCTTTTTTTATTATTATTAGTTGATTCGGTGAAAGAAAACCTAAGCCATAAATGAATGTTGTGATTCGCCTTCAAACCGCAGCAGGATTTATGGCATGTTCCTACTACGGTTTGCTGCACTTGCTTCTCCACAACAGGCTCCAATGTAGTGGGAAAACCCAGAGTACAGACTATCTGAAAAGTTTTACAGAAGTCTGAGGTGGTACATGCTGGTTCTTCAATGTCTTTATCCAGTGAATGTGGTTATCAAGAGTATTCCCAACAGGTGATGCCTTTTCCCT
>NW_005841842.1:4866891-4869316 GCF_000455745.1 Alligator sinensis | reverse complement strand
CTTTCCCTTTCTTTTTCTTGCATTCTTTTCCCTTCCTCATGGATATAATGGAGCTAATATAATCCCAGTCTTGAATTACATGGTTTGGACCTTTAATAAAGTTATTTCTCAATATAAATTAATTTAGTTACATGTATAAATATTCATCTAAGCTTTCACATTAGGCCAAATTCTCTTCTGAAAGTATCTCATCCTCCTGGAGGTCAATGCCATTGTCACAAAGTGACTGACTAGGGAGTTTGGTTTGTGCTTTTAAAGCAATAGTGATGCTTTCTGTAAAGAGAGAGAGAACAAATGAACAAAAGAAAGAAAGGAAGAAAATTGCATTTTAGCTATTCATCTCCTGAATATTATGATCACCTTCCACCACTCTAATATATAACACCATAGCTGTAGCAGGTTTCTTGTGGTATTATGGGACTTTAGAAAAAATCATCTCCTTTATGAGAGGAACACTGTGTGGGAGTTCACTTTCTATAATTTTCAATGACACCAGCCTGTATATACCAGTTTACAGTATAACTATAGATATTCTGGAAAAAAATAATAAATGTCCACCAGAGCATATTTGCACAACCGTACATACCTGTTACAAATGAAAGCAGAACGTTGCAGAACGAAAGCACTGACCCGCCTTCCTATTGTACTGAAATCCTTGCATACCTTCGGTACTACATAAATACAAATACATGAGCAGAGGTCATCTCAGCAGGTCAGGACAGAGCCACATGGGCATGACAGGTCTTTTGCACTGATCCAAACTGCTGTACTCTGTTGTGTGCATAAATAAGGCTTTCTAGTTCCCAGGGGTGCCCGTCCTGCATATCATACCAGTGGTGAAATCCCAACATATTTTATAAATGGATATAAACTGAAAATGAGAGTGAAAATAATTCAGCCGCATGCAGTGCCCCATAGGAAAGGATTCCATAGCAACTAAATCACCAGCCCCACATTAATGTGCATAATGGAAGTACAAAATCAATGTCACATAAAAAACACAGACAGAAACTATACCACCTGAGACAACTCAAAGGCCTCCAAGCAGGCCTCCTTTCTACTAGTGAATTCAACATTTTCAGAATCATGAACAGAGAAAGAAATACATGAAGAGCTCAGGCAGCTACAAGACATCTGGGTCACTTTTGGATTGTTGCTGGAGGAGCGAGTGATCTACCAATTTTTTTTGTTTGTTTATTATTCACTCGATTCTTAAGGCTGCAAAGAGATACAAAAGATAAATCAAAGGCCATTTAGAGCTTCCTGCCAGGTGTTGAAATCCAACTTCTGGACTGCATTAATCCTGCAGCCTTAACAGCAGGCTTGAAAAGGAAGGGGCTTGTTCACTGTAGCAGGAAACAATGATCTTTCTATTAGACATAATGACCTTATCCATCCTTCTTTGATGCTCCTTCACCCTATATGCAGAGTAAAATAGAGCACAATTCATCACCTCTCCTGGTTTGTATAAGAGCTGTCTGCAATTCAGTGGTTTGTGGTTATATCTATATACCAGATAGAGGTTTTCTGAGACAAAGCAGCAGGTTCTCCATTGACACATCCCACCCTGGGCTTGCTACACAAAGTAAAAAGCATTAAAGGTGATTTTTCCCTGTCCTGCTCCTTGCGTAGAAATTTACAAAAAAATTGGAACCCTTCACTGATGGGTTTCATTTCTCATTGTCATTCCCAATGTGCAGTCACCTGCGGGGCGCTCTACCAGAACGAACAGAATTCCATGAGGAAGGGGAAGGTAGGCATCTGTAAGGAGATCAAGAAAGGATCTATTTGCCTGTCTCCCCTAGAGCTGTAAATTTTCTCTGTCCTGTGACTTCTTTTCCATTCATCCACAAGTCTGCCCTTGTATCCACCATCATGAAAAACACATTCCTTCAGACATTCTAGACTCTCCAAGTGCCAGCTAATCTGTGTCTTTGCTTCTGTCTCCACAGTTCTTGTGCAGGCTGTCTAGACTTTCCATGTCACTCCTTCAACTTCTCACATCTTACTTCTGCTGTTTACCAAAACCATCCTTACAAGGGCAGCTATCTACTCCCTACTCGAGTGAAAAGGCATTTCTCTCCTCTACTCATCCCCATCTAAATAAAATCATTCACACAGCTGTTCTTCTTTTCTTGCTTCTTCTCTTTTCTAGGTTCTTGTAATTATGATATCACAGCTCTCATCCCATCCAGCTGGCCACTTTTTACATTTGCTTCAAAAGGTCTTCATTTTTCTCTTTCCACTCTGTCCCCTCCCATCATTCCCCTACTCTTCCCCCAATGCCCTCTCTCTTAAAAGAACATCTCGTCTGCTTCTATTATTTAATTAATCATGTCTGTGCAGCTTTCTAGTCTCTACCCTTTGTCTTTATCATCATGTAATAACTCCAGCATGTTCCTCGTCTCCCAGGTGCACAAACACA
>NW_005841842.1:4860787-4866860 GCF_000455745.1 Alligator sinensis | reverse complement strand
CCCCTGCCATCAGTTCCAAACTCCCACTAGTCCTATAATTTCTTCTTCACTATCACACTCTATCCGTACCTAACAATAATGGTCTCTCTGCTGCTGATATTTATTCAGTGAGAAAAGTAAGTTGACTGTTCTTTACCTTTTGAAGGGGACAAACTATACAGGGAATTCAGTAAAAAATGGATGAGATTTTTTTGTCCTGGAGATGAGACCAGGCAGTTTTAGTACACCATGACTAATTTAATTAAGATTCTGTCTGGTGACAGAATAGGCCCAAATCTTTCCGTTTTACTTCTGAGAGAAAAAATAGCTTTGAAAGCAAACCAGAATTTCAAATTACAAAGTGACTGAAGGGTTTTTAAATAACATTCCGGCCAACAGGAAGTTGTACTGGGACTAGACTCTGCAAACCTCTTTCTAGGAAATACAAAATTGTTAACACGAAGAAAGGTTTCCAGGAGCAGTTTCTAAAGACCTATTGGTGACACAGCTAATCAGAAATGCTGTTATGAAATCACCTTTCACAACATAGTTTTTCAAATACCAGTACTCAGTAAGTTATGGAATAAAAAGTTATATCAAACAACACCAAAAGACAAGCATCTCTGGGGTTCATAAATAAAGATCCTCTGACTTAGCTAGCACAGTTCCCTTGCCAACAAAGCACGGGTAAGCTTCCCACATGTAATTCATCTGGGGAACACCAAAAAAAAAAAGATAATAAGAATGCACTTTGCAGAATGTGGAAAAATGCATAAGAAATGTTTTATAAATTGGGCCAAATAAAAGAATCACTTTACCAAGGGCTACTTGAATTCTGAAATGCTAAACACTACAACTACACTACAACTACTAAATTTTAGGTGTCCTACAGCCTAATGGAATTCACAGCCCTGTATTGTCCATTTTTTAAGCTCCTTGATGCAATGCATAGAAAAAGTGAGATGCCTAAGAATGGGATTCACAGTACCCTGAGCTGCCTAAGCTGACTGTCACAGGATGCATAACCATAAGCCTCCTCCTGAGTAAGAGCCTATGCCCTTCTTTCAAGAAACAAAAGGGAGTAAATCCTTTCAAAACATGGAGGCTAGACGGTGGTTAAGGCATTCTCTTACGCCAAGTACAGATAGTCAAAAAACCCAAGGCTGAATTGATTCAGTCTTTGCAGGTTAGTCTAAGCTTCAGAGATTGACCCGATAAGCAAATGAACACACATTCACTTTGATTCAGGCAATGCAGCCATATGCCTGCAGTGGCTAAAGCCAGAAGCTGGGGGGCACTAGAGCATGCCTGCCAGCCACTGCCAAAGCGGAGGGAAGACAGAAGCCCTCCAAGCCTTTCCCCTCTCCCTGCCAGAGCAGAGGGAGCATGGCCAGGCCCCAGTCAGTGCTCTGCCTGGGCAGGGGGGCAGGGAGGGAAGGTAGCGGCATTGAATTCATAAAAGCTTGAACAAGAATAGGTGTGTCTCTAAAAAACTATAAACTGAAGAACTATAAACACAGCGTGGGCTGTGAGTTCGCTTCCTTTTCCTGCTGCCCCCAGGGTCCCTGTGACCTGCAGTCCACAATCAGAGCAGCAGGACTCTGCAGGGTTGCTCATCACTTCATCTTCCTGCTTCCAGGTGCCTCAGGGATTTGTAGTCCACAGTCGCAGCCAGCACTAAGTAAGCCAACAGGGCAGGGCAGCTGCATACTCAGGGAAAAAGTGAGTTTAATCCCCCCTCCCTGGCCTCAGGCCCCAGTCGGAGTTTGCCTGGCAGGGCCAATGAGTCAGCCCTCACTGCCCCAGCTGAAGAACAGGGGTGGGGGGGACAGGGCCAGCCCTGCTCCCTGGAGCGGACAAGACAGCCTAGCTCAACCGAGGGCTGCAAAGCACGCTGCAGGATTCTGATTTAACCTGAACCAGGAAGGGGTCTGGGGCAGAAGTTTCATACACTGGTTTGACCCAAATCAGTTAAGGATACTACATTCAACCAAGGTTCATCTTAAACCAGTTTCAGCCATTTTTAAACTGTTTTTTGTGCAATGAGCTTCTGTTCTGTTACAGTTTTAAACCAGTTTCTGATCACTTAAACTGGTTTATGTGCAACTTCTGTCCCCAGTCTTAGAGCCCTGAGTTCCTATCTCTGCTCCAATGAATATTTATTATTGTATACAAATGGAACAGTATCAATTGAAGAGTTTGACAGAACACACCACCCCAGCCTCTAACGAGCTGGTTAATGGACTCTCCTGGAAAATGGAAGGTGTTAGTTCATATCAAAGCTGTGCAAAACAGCACCGTTTCATTTCAGCTTCCATTTCATGGTTTTGATGGGACAGTGTTTCATATCAAGTTTCTTTTTGTTTAAAAACCACTGCTCCATTTCGTTTCATCAAAACTGTTTTGACGTTTCGCCCATAGGCTTTAATGGGGAAACACAAAACTGCCTATAACTTTGTCATTTCTTGCCTAATTTGGATGAAACTTGCAAGAATGGTAGCTCCATTTGAGGCCATGAAGCTTGCCAAGTTTCAAAGAGATAGGCACAGGGCCTTCTGGGAAACTGCACCTTAAACTGTTCAGAACAAAACATTTGTCACTTGTAAGTGTGAAGGCACAGAGAAACCTCAGTTCAAACAATGCTTTTTATGCTGTTTTCCCATCCCTCCCCCAAAGCACTGGGATTGGAAGGAACCTCAGGGAAGGATCACAGTCACTAGCCAGCTACAAATGTCATCAGAGCAATCCTTCCCCCCTCTTCCCCTCCCTCTCCTTACTTTGTTTCCCTGCAAGCAAGCCCAGCTTCGAAACTCAAAACATTTCGATACTTTTGAAACATTTAGATTGCTCTTGCTTTGTTTTGAGGCTGTTTTGAAGCCTTTCATTTTGTTTCAATTTCGTTGGGGAAACAAGTTGAAACAGCATTGAAAAAAAACAGTCGGAGACATTTCACACAGCCCTAGTTCAAATCCCTTGAGGCTGAAGTAATATTTGAATTGGAGCTTTCCACATTCTGAGTGTGCGTCCTAAACACCAAGCTAGTGTCTAAAGGGCAGAAGGCGGAGAGCGTCTCTTCTTTCTCCAGCACTGCTTTGTGTGGAGTTAAACATCCTGAACACCTCTACCAGATCAAACACAGGATGGTCTCCTCTACTTCACAGTACTCTTTCAGACCCTCCTTTGCCATGAGGATTTTAAAAATCCTGATCAATAGTTAGGTCGCTACTATGGTGATGCCTCTATCACACTGATTACATTTTACCTCATAGTTTTCTTGTATCTACTTCTCTTTGCATCTACTACTCATCTCTCATATTACATTTGCACTGTAAGCTCTGTGGGCAGTGATTGTCTGTTTTGTGTTTGTATATTGCCTAGCACTGTGAGATCCTGCTCTATCACTGGGTTGCCTAGGGAATAAAGTTTTCCTAGTAAGAAATAATACTAATAAAGACCAGAAAGACTTCTCGGTTGTTCTAGATGTCTGTAATTCTCAGATATTTATAATGGTCATAAAGCATCTGTCCTTCAGGACAATAAATGGTAACGACAAGCACTGAACTACGTAGTAATGAATAAGTGCAAAAGGGATGATGTAGAGAAGAGACACTGGGAAAAAAAATGTCCATTGTTTAAAATAGGTGGCAGACCTGATGTGAGGAGTAGCAAAAAATAGAAACAGAATTCATCTGTCAATGAACTAGTATCAAATCAAAATAATAGAGAAGTGTTGGACTAACTGAAAACAATTTAAATTTTATGGTGAAAAAGAAAATGTTCCCCATGGTGCCCCATGATTTTGACAGAATACAAGTCTACAAAACATTTTGAAGGGAAGGGGAGCTTTAAATTCCCTTTTCCTACTTCAATAGCCCTTGAAGTACTTAAGGACACACTATTCAGTCCCCACTCCCCCTCACCCCACCCCCATTTGCTACTGCATCTATCAATGATGAAACACTCTTACTCAATTCAAATCTTACAGTCATAAATTATACTAATAATTCATAAAAAGGTACACTAATAGCTGCTCACAGACAAACAGAGCTATTTTATCTTCCAGATAAGATAATTATTGTGCCATTAATTTGTGGACCTAATGAATCGGCTAGAATGATGAAAGGCTGACATTAGAAATTACGTATGCAGCAAGTCCAATTCCTCCAATTTCTTTGAGAAGCCTTGCAACATTTGGTTTTACGTCAAGCCCCTATTCTCAGGGTTATATTATTTCATGAGAACATCAGCCTTCATTTCAGTAAATAACAAGCTTCTAGCATTAATGCATACAGAGAACAGCTTGAACACAGAGCTCACCCTAAGAAGTCAATACCCAGAAGATGAATACAAAAGGAAATAATACCTATTTCAGGGAAAGAAAAGCAGAAATGATGCTTATGATGAGGGTTGGAGAGAAGAGAGGAAAGGGCTGACTCACTATTTTTTTTATGTGTGGATTTGTTGTGGGTTTGTTACCTACTGTATATGCTCACTGAGGATTCCGAGTTGATGGATGTTAATGGTTTAAAAAGGGGTGCTCTAAGTGATATCCAATAAATAGGTAGACCAGGCATGGGCGAAATATGGCCCATGGGCTGGATCCAGCCCACCAGACCATTCTATCCGGCCCACAGGGCCCTTAAAAAAAATTAGAAATTAATATTTATCTGCCCTTGGCTGCCTGTCAAAGTTGACAGAAGCCAGGGGCAGTAGGACCCAGGGGAAGCCACCAGCAGGATCAAGCAGCTGCAGAAGCAAGGCCTGGCCACCCTGCCCCCTGCAGCCAGAAGCCCCATGCAGAGCAGAGGCTTCTGGCCTGGGCCCCTGGAGCTGTTCCTGCCTCCCTGCACCAGAGGAAAATTCAGATGGGAGGGGAGGGGCAAGGGGAAGGCAGGGGAGGATTGCGGGTAATCGCCCCAGTCCTCAGGATTGGGTCGAGTCAGCTGCTGCGGTCCCGGTACTACAGCTGGGAGCCATATGGAGCCAGAGTGGCTGGTGGAGGGGTAGAGAGGAGGGGCAGCAGCCACAGGCAGGGAAGCTGTGAAAGTAGTAGCAGGCAGGGCAGGGAAGGGGCAGTGAGCAGGTACACGGAGCTCAGCAACAGCTGGGCTCGAGTGTGCGGTCCACATGGTGTACTGGAGCCAGGGCTGGCAGGGCCCAGAGCAGGGCAGCAGGAGCACGGGACTGGGTTGGGAGGGCTCTGGATCTGGGCCGGCTCCCCCTCACCCTGCTGGCACAGCCCATCCTGGCTCCATAAAGTCATGTCAGCCCCTGCCCTGAGCTTCCACCACCCCACTCTGGGCTCCGCCCGCATTGACACCGGCACACCACGCAGACCTTGCACTCCCACCTAGCTGTCACACTGCTCCACAAGCCCACTCACTGCCACTTCCCCCTGCCTGATGCAGCCATTTGCCCACTGCTGCCATAGCTCCCCTCCACCCCCCACCGGTCGTTTTGGCACCACATGGTCCCCAGCTGCAACGCCAGGCCACAGGATACAGCAAGAGCTGGCCCGTCCCCCAAGACTCTCGGCTGGTCCTGTGCAGTGCCGGCTGGGCCAGTTTGACCCCTGCTGCTTCCTGCGATCTCGGCCATGCAGCTGGGATGTGGTGCCGGAGCAGCAACCTGAGGAGGGAGGGGGGAAACAGGGAAATGGCAGATGGGCAGCGGTGGCAAACTGGGGGAAGTGGCTGTGAGCAGGAACATGAGGCCACACCAGTGCCCTGAAGCAGGAGCCACACCAGTGCCCTGGAGCATGGGGCCACACCAGTGCCCTGAAGCCAGGAGCAGCAGGAGCGCAGAGCCTGGGCTTGGAGGTGCACTACAGGAGGCTGTGGGCAAATCCTCCCCCTCTACACATGCCACAATCCTCCCCAGCCACCCTCCCCCCAAAGACTTCGTTTTAAGCTATTGTGCAATCACCTCTATGTACACTACGCAAACACATGTAAATCAGAACAAAACGTTTTTTTGAAATCAAATTAATGAATAGTAATTGTAGTAAATGTTTGGTTTTTAGAATATAATTTGGTATTTTTCTGGTTCCGAGATGGCAAACCCTTGCTGAAAGGGGTACTTCTAGGGGGGTAAG
>NW_005841842.1:4856345-4860777 GCF_000455745.1 Alligator sinensis | reverse complement strand
GAAAGAGTTCCACTACCAAAGGTCAGGGGCTAGGGGTGGGGCTTCTGGTTCCAAGATGGTGACCAGGGGGCAGGGCACCTGTCAAGAGGCGGAGCTAACCTTGAGGCCCTTGCCCGCTTGCTAAAACTCGGTAAGCGGCCCTCTGCACGAAACAACTGCCCACTCCTGAGGTACACCAACAGCTCTTAGAGGTGATGCTTTCTTTTTTTAAGGTCTTATGTTCATCAGAAAATAAAACAACATTCCATGCTGCTAGACTGTACAAGCTGTGCCATTTTACTCTGACTTACACTGGGAAGACGTTCTCACACAAGTAGTCTTATTTTGGCCAGAAAAGCCGTTTTTAAGAGTAAGTTCCTATCAACTTGAGTAAAGGTTTCACAATCATCCCCACAATAGTACAAATATACTAGGAAAAAATAAATTAAAAAAAAAAAAAATCAGAAACCCACAGCTAAGTGAATTGTGTTAGAACTCTGTTACACTAGCTAATTCTAAAGTAAGTAGAGAGAAACAACTTCCCTGGCACCCAAAAAACCTCAAAAACCACTGGAAGTATGATACAAGATATAATGAGCCATATATCAATAAATAATGCTATCGTATGGCATTGTGAATCACAAATCAATCAGAGACTAACCCACAATATTACCATATAAAGCTTTATGAAAAAAGGATGTCAATTCAAAGTGCTACCCTTGTTGACTCCTCCCAGTTTATTTTAATATTTCAGGGCAATAACCTATTGTTATTTTTATCTCTTGAAGATAAAACGTTAATTGGACAGAAAGGTCCAGCCCTCCCCGATATAAGTAGAATATTTCTTTATTGAAATTAATTGAATAAAAACAAATCCCAAACCAACGCAAAACAAACTCACTCTATGGAAAGTTGTAGCTTCCATTTGGTGACTAGTGTGAGTAGGTAAGGGCAGATCCAGAGCGGGTATGCTAGTGCCCTTTGATTCCTGGTCTATCCAAAGTTTAAAACCAACTGCCTGGCAGTGGAATCAACATTTGTAGTCAAGCAGTGCTGAGAGAGTCCCTTAACTTTATAGTTCATTATAATCTACCCAATCCCTTCTAAAACCTTCATTCCACAGGTGTTAATGACATCTCTCCTTTTTAATGGTCTTGATGTTTCACCAATCAAGCTGTCCTTTTTTTTTCTGCAATTAGCTGCTCCTGATAATGAAGTACCTATTTTACAGCCCTGGAGAGTATTTTTAACTCATTCCTATGAAGTTATATTTGCTTTTGCTTCAATACAGCCCTAGGCCCCTAGCATATTAGCAAAGCTTTTATTTTTATTTTTAACTGAATAAAAATGTCTTGTTTCATATGTGATTAGGCTTCCCACCATCTGCACCCTGTGAGCAAGTTATGCATTAACCTTCGCTTTGTACTGATTTAGGCCCAGAAAGTTAAAATGTATGGCCCACAGGCCAGATCTGGCCTACTGATGTGAGTCGCCCAGTCCATGGAGCTTCTCATCAAGGCTGCCATCAGTGCAAGACCCTCTTTGTCTGTACCAACAGGGAAGGAGTTAACAGCTCTGTTGCTTAATCTCCACTGTAGCAGCTGCAAGAAAGGTTAAGTGACAGAGGCCTTTCTAGATGGCACTGACACAAAGGGCATTTTTACATACACTCCGGGCCGCAGCACCAGGCACTTTAAGTAACAAGCTTCACTAATTCACATGTATCAGCATCCCCACACTGAAAAACAGCAGCGGGATGGTTTGAACTAAAGCTCATTGAATGTGTTTTATTTCAAAGCGCCCCGCTGCCATTTTTTCAGCACAGAGACGCACAGGGACACAGATACATGAGACGCGGAAGGCTGACAGAATACATCAATTTCCATGCTCTGGCAGACTCAATAAATAGAGTCTGCTCCCATGCACTGAATTTCCAGCGTGTCAGAACAGGCTCCCTGCATGTGTATAGGAGCCCAAAGGTTCCTACCAGGGAGGGGCTGTTTCAGCAGGTTTCTGGCAGCCATGGTGAAGTGCAAAGGGAAGGGGGCAGAAGGGAGGGGCTAAGCAGTGAAGGCGTTAACTCTTTGGCTACTGGTGTTGACAGAGGCCCTGGAAGCCACAGCAAGCAGCTGTGGTCCAGGTCGAAAGGTTGGTTGTTTGACCTGTGACCTGCTCAGATTTGGTCTGCAGGGCCAAATAAATTTGATGTCCCTGATTTAAGATCACTGCTATTTATGACCATTGTATCTGGCACTTCCTTAGATTGTAAATTATTTACAGCATATTTTTAAATGTGGACCCATTTTCATAAGTAGGAAAAGGCTAACAGTAAAACAATGGACTTATGTTACCTCAAATGCAAGTATATCTGATATTTTTAAGATTTTCCAACACAGGAACTATTCTGAGAGTAACTCCTCTCACCTTCTCTCTGTTACTAACCCACAAGTACACTGGAAATTCACTTGGTTAAATAAGTGTTTTTTAGAACACTAATGTTGCAGCCTACTGGAAAAAGAAAGGGGTCTAGAACCTAAGACGTCCAAATGAGTCCTGGACTTTGAGGGGAAGAAGATAGACACCTAGATAGCTTTTTCCATCCGTGTCTGTCACAGTTTTTGGCTATCCATTTTCAAGGGTATAAGAGCACTGCAAGTCCACAAGGGGTTTATGCAAAGGCCCTAGTTACTACTCCCAATGCCTGGTCTATTATGTGCAATATTATGCCTCATCATCCATGTGTGCATATATACATATATGAGTGAATCTGGACACTTAGATGACCAGGAAGGGAATAAACGGTTACTCCTGATAGGTGAAAAATAATATGGCCTTTAGAGAAACACGAAGTCCAGTACTGCACGAAATGGAGGAGTAATCTATCATCACAAAGCAATTACCTGATCCTCCATCAACTAAAGGGAAATAGTGAGTTCTGCCCTAATCAACAAATCTACCTCTTTAATGAAGCCCATAACATTTTGGCCAAAATACTAGTGAAAAGATTAGAAGAGATCCTCCTATAATTAATTCTTCCAAGTCAAGCAGGGTGGAACATAAAGTACATGAAAGTTTTAAAACTAGATAACACTTATTTCATAAATCTGAACCATAATAAAAAAGCAGCCAAGTGATAGCCCTTATTTTAAATGCAAAGAAAGCTTTAATTGGATCAAATGGGAATATTTGTCCAACATATTGCATATACTTATTTATTTTTTTTGTAAATGGGTACAGAAGCCTAACACTCGCCACTAATAAGCAATTTTCTAAAACTCTTAACGTACCAAAAGATACGACACGTGGGTGCCCTCAATTCCCACTGCTGTCAAAAATATAGCACGGAAGCCATCAGTCACTGCAATCTGAGCATACAAATGTAAGAAGGTATCACATGCTGAAAAAGGGCAGAGGAAAAAGCTTGAGCAGTAAGAGTCCCCTTATGTATTACAGGTCTCTGTAATGCTACCAAACTTACTGAACCATGTTAATGTCCTGAAGAAAATGCCTAACTACAAAATTAACTGAGACAAGCTGGAGGACTTGCTTACTTCTCTAATTAGTATGGTCCAGATCCTTTTTTCTTTTTCTGACTTCTTTGCATAACTCAGGCAGTGCACAGTGGTGGAATCTGTTTCAAACTGGTCAGTTGAGAATCCTTCCCCCCTCGGGAGTCTTTAGGAAGTGTGAAATGGCACAGCTGACCACCTCACAGACCGCTCAAGTGTAGAGGGAAGAGCAAGACACGTCAGCAGGCCTACACATCAGTCACTAGCCAACCACAATGGATAGTTCCATGGTGATCATAGCCAGCTGGCTTAATTTAGACTGGTACTTGTATACATGCACAAACTGGCAAAAATGCACTATTGGGTTGCAAGGCAAGGTTCTTTGAGTAGATGTGATATCTTTTATTAGCTCAACTGAGGTACATTGCTAAAATGTACCACTTGTGATTCTCCAACTTATTTTGGTACAGGAGACAACTTGGGAACTACAATATAATTGATATGCTGGAGTGGTGCAAGAGGGACTACAACCATGGGGAAAAAGTCACAAGAACACAGAGCGATTAGAAGATTCAGAGGTTGGTTGGTTTTGGTTGGTTTTTTTTTTTTTTTTTTTTTTTGGGGGGGGGTGGGGAATATATATTCCTGTATGTCGCTCACTTGACAGTCCAAAGCACATCATTACAATTGCTTCATACACATTCTCATCACAATATCTGCACTGCATACTCATGCGTCCATCACCATCACCCTTACCCATCACAGTGACACAGAGATATGTCCCACTGACAGTCCAAACTAGTGAAAATTCAGAACAGTTCCCCTGTCTCCTGTGCAAACTACAATTCTTGCTTTAAAATGGGGCTTAGTTAATATCCACACCTCAAAACTGCATAACCTCCCTATGGACTATAAAAACCATACCATTCCTCTCAGTGGAATAT
>NW_005841842.1:4853889-4856326 GCF_000455745.1 Alligator sinensis | reverse complement strand
CTTACTTCATCAAATATGTTTTAAGAATCTCCTGATGAAAAATGTACTTGGAATGGTGGGAGCAATGCAAGCTGACCCCCTCAGTAATTTAAGCAAAGTATGAATAGTTGCATTATGATACTGTATTGTGTTTGTGCAGCAATTCGGAGCAAAGAACCAAATCAAAACTCAGGATAAATAAACAAATCTAATAGTTTCTATTATAAAAAATATGCCAGCCCCTGTGTGGTCACTGGCTCTACCATCTGAATAAACACGAGCCTCTTCCACACCAGAAAATTGGCAAAGAGATTCTGAAAGCTCCAAAACAGGAGAAACATGCTGAAAGACTACCATCTCCTCATTTCTACACCCCAGAAATGATATGCAGATTGTAGTTCTTCTTTTCCACTGACAGAAGGAAATCCTTAGTAAAAAGTATATCAAAACACCTGCAGCTCTGGCACCTTTGTATCTGGACAAAACCTAAATCATCATATCCATAATTTTCCAAGTTTTTCGTCCTTAATCAAAATGGTTTCTTGATTTCTAACTACAGCAAACTAGATTCATAAAGTAAATTCATATACAATTTACACAACTAATAATAGTATATTATTAACAGCTGTAGGAATTGCTCTTTACAGTAGCTTACTCTATGTTGGAGTGGCAAAACATGTTAAAAGAATCATAAAAACAGATTTTTGTAAAAGGCATGAATGTATATGCTTGAAGCTATTAGCATAGGTCTGCATAGTGATAAGGCATTATTTAATCATTGATGAAAAATGCCTCCAGTTACTAAAAGATATCATATTTTCTTGCATGCCACACACCCAAAATTATAATACTCATCTTGTTTTTAAAAAAAAAAAATCTTTTCTAGTAATAAATAATGGAGCAGAAGCAGCTAGGAGGCTGAGACTGTTCGTTGTTCTGCTCCTGTGGACCACTGCAGATTTTATACTCTATTTCACTCAATAAGTGAAAGAACCTATTGTAACAGAGTACCCACCAAAGACATTTTGAGATACTCAGCTCTATGGGCAGTCCGCCCAGCTCTGGCCCGCTACACCTTGATGTTAGTTGTTATACAGTATGGAAGGCTACCCTGATCTTTCTATATCGACCACCCAGATTGTGGTCCTGGCCTTACAGGCCAATTGCATGACTCCATACCTCTCCTACACCATGCCCCATTCAGGTTGCCAAACCCCTCGGTCTCTCTTCTGGCCCCTCAAACCCCTCGGTCTTGCATAACCCTGGGCTACCAGGCCCCTTTGTCACCCTCTCCACCCCTCTTCAGGCTGCCAGCCCCTTTAGGTCCCTCATCCTGAACCCTTTTAGTTTTCCACTTTCCCGGCTGCTCTCCGGGCCCTCAGACCCATCCAGTCCTACACTCTATTCCCAGCCCCTCATTGGCCCACTGGACCCCTCTAGTACCACTATGCTCACTGGGCCCCACTACACTCCTCAGGTCCCTCACTGGGCCCCACTGTCCAGGCCCTCAGACCCATTTGATCCTGCGCCCTATTTCCTGGCCCCTTGCTGAGCTGTGGGACCATATGGTCCCAGTCTTCCCTGCAAAGTGCTTTTCTTGTTGGGGTGTGCTCCTCCAGTGTTCCCCCTCCACAGGGTAACCCATAAGGCAGTGGGATCCGAGGCTTTCTGGTGTCTCATCCTCACCTTTCCCTGGAGTGGCCCATGCATGGTATTTCATGGAGGCTGCCCCGTTACAGGCACCCCCCATGCTAACCAGCCCCAATAGAGTGGAGTTTCAGGTCTTATTCAGGACCGTCTTCAGGCCTTCCTGATCTTACTTATCTCTTTCTGGGCTCTCCTAGATGTACTACGCCTCTCCTGGGCTGCTACTCATCAGTCCCCCTGGTCCTGGCTCCATCTCCCACCCAAGTGCTCCATCTCTGACCCTCAGCTCCCTCTCAGACCTCTTTCCTTGATCCCTCCTCCTCAGATAGCCTAGCATCAGCCATCCTCATCCTGGGCTGCACGCCCCTTGATTCCTTCCTCTCAACTGTAGCCACACAAGGACCTTCAGCCTATCCTAGGTCCTGATCCCACCTCAGGACAGTTGAAAAGTCCATGCTCTCCCAGCTCTGGCAGTCTCTGCCATGGTCTATTTCATAGAGGTGCACTGATATATCGGTGCCATAACAGATCAGCACCAATAAAAGGAAGATTAACATTACTAGCTACTGGCTTTTTTTTGGCTGGTGTAGTCAAAGTTGTACCAATAAATATAATATGCCTTCTGGCCGGGACCCCCAGACCTTTCGTTCAAGTGCCACTGCCGCCATTTTTGAAGTGCCAGGACACTGATCCCCTGGACAAGCTGCCCATGACTCCATCCTGGCTTAGCAGCACCTGCAGCCTCAGCTTTAGCCCCTGCTCCACTCCCTCCCTCACTGTGGGGGGCCTTGATCTGGCCCCTCCCCCCTCA
>NW_005841842.1:4804740-4853797 GCF_000455745.1 Alligator sinensis | reverse complement strand
CTACACAGACTTACTTGCAGGGTGCTGCTCTGCACACTGCCAGGCTGTGCTCCTGGAAATCAGCTATCAGATCAGTATCAGCTGATATGCCTGGTGAATAATTGGCTATCGGTAAAGAAAATCTCTATTGGTGCACCCCACTGTTTCACCCTTCCGCCCCTCCTGAGCCCTGGTCCTGCACAGGCTAGTTGAGATTCCTAGGGTCAGTCCTCCAGCTGTCAGCCCTCTCATCTCTATGGGTCCACCCTCTCAGGCCTCTCCAAAGATGACTCTCTCTCTCTCTGGGCTTTCCCAGAGCCTTCCATACGTCTTCCCTAATGTAGCCCCTTCCTTCTCTGGGCTCATCCAGACCTCTCAATAGGCCTCCATACTCTGTCCCACTCATTGGGTTCACCCAGACCCTTCACTAAATCTCCCAAACTCAGCTCCTCTCTCAGGGGGCATCTGGCCCCTCAATATGCCCACAGACTCTCACCCCCTCCCCCAGGACTCACCTGGCCTCTCACTGACCCTTGTGCACTCAACCCCTTTCTCTCTGATCTCATCCAGCCTCTCAACAGACCTCAGGCACTCAGCCCCCTTCTCAGGACTCTGAACCCCAACACTGGGTCCCCCAGGAACCTCCTATATTCCCTTAGTTCCCACCCAAACCTCCAGATGTTATTCTCCTTGCTGGCATTCAAGAGCAGCAGCCCTCCTGCTGGGTGATGTTACTTCACCAGATCCTGAGATGTTACTGCCAGCCCCACACTCAGTCTGGGCTTATGCCCGGTCTAAACCCTGCCCTCTTCCAATCAGGTGACTCCCTTGATCAGGCCTAGCTGCACTTGACAGCCCCCTGGGTCAACTGACTGCAATTAGCCCTGACCTCCACCTGTTGGTGGCTCAGCAGGCTGCCTGACCTCTTAAAGTGCCAGGCACATCAAGTGCCCTGCCACATCTATTTCCTGCATATAATCCATACTCAAAAAAATCAGCTGCTGGAAATGTGAAGGTGTGTGTGCTGTATGTAAGAAAATATGGTAATTATTTTGGAATAGTAAATTGGGGGGAAAAAAGATAGAATAATCTGAATTACTTTAAGTAATTTGAAGGGGGGGGACACAGAAGTGACATAATAATTACATAACCATTTAAAATATGCTGTTCCATTCTTGTTCCTACTGAAGAAAGGAAGTCCAACTTCCTACAAATTGTACAATTGAGAATTGTTATTTAGAGGCATTTCATTCTGGGCCAACTCTGTTCGTCTAGAGATTAAAGGCTAGATTGCCACTGACTTCAGTGAGAACAGGTTTGAGCCCTGACTTAAGCTAAGTGTAGACAGTCAAAAAGGCCAAAGCTGAATTGGTTCAATCTTCACAAATTAGTCTAAACTGTGTAGATCGACTGATAAGCAAGTGAACAGACATTCACTTTTGAGTCCAGAAATGCAGCCACATGATGCAGTGGCCCAGGCCAGAATCCAGGGAGTACTAGAGAATGCCTCCCTGCTTGACAGAAGCAGACAGCTTGGGCCAAAGCTAGCTTGCCAACCCTGTGAGGGGCGGGGGTTTGCAGGGAAGGTGTAAAGCAACCTAGGATGCTGAGGCACTGTGAGTTAACTTGAATCTGTAGGGGATCTGGGACAGAAGTTCAATAAACCAATTTAACATAAATCAGTAAAGTCTGATACCACATCCATCCACATTTATCTTAAACCAGTTTAGCCCATTTTGAAAGCAGTTTACGTGCACTGAGCTTCTTCTGTGCTACAGATTTGAACCAGTTTATGATCACCTATGCTGGCTTATATGTAATTCTGTCCTTAGCCATAGGGACTATGCCATTCATTCGTAAATCTAAACATGAATACTTATTGTATTTTGTTTTCCATTGCTACAAAGGGGTCTATTTCATTAATTATATTTCCTTATTTTCAGATCAAAATGCTGTTAAACACTTTGAAAGATTTTGTTCTTATTGCATGGTCACTTTTTGTGCTGCTATGGTTAAAACTTCACCATTTATTCAATCACATCAAGTCAAGACTCCCAGATAAAAAGGTACTATAAATCTCATATATTATCACAAGATGTTTCCTCCCCACATGAATACTTTTTAAACATTCTCATGAAATCCCATTTCTTGTTTATAATTCAGCAGCACAAAAAATGCATTTCTTTTCCACTGACACTGTCTTAAATCTTGGTGCTTCAATTATACTCAAGATATTTCATTTTGGGGGTACAGTGTTCATAGAACCTACGTAACCTAGGCCATGTATGCAGAGTAAGCATGCTATGCTTGGCAAAACTGCCCTCAAACATAGTATGATGCTCTAGCTGGGCTACCTCTGAAACCAGTAGCAAATCTTGTATTAGGCTAATTAGCATATGACTGGCTAATTGGCCTACTCACTCAGTAGTCATAGTTAGCCCACCCAAAGGGCTGGGCAAATGTTGTTTCTGGTTTAGGAAACAAGTCCCCTGAGGTACCACAATGCTCCTAAGATTACCAGGGACAGAAAATTTACCAAGTAAGTGCAGCCTTAAGGAAGGGTGCAAATTTTGCACTTGGGACTGAACAATCAATATACTAGTGAATGACTGCCTAAACTACAGTACTTCCAAAACAGACCTGTGGGTTACAGTGGATCATAAGGTGAATATGAGCCAATAGTGTGCTCTTACTGCAAAAAGATAAACAGCATACTGGTCTGTATTAATAAGAGAGTAACTTGCAAATCAAGGGAAGCCATTCTCCCACTTTGTTTGGCAATGGTGAGCCCTCACCTAGAGGACTGTCTATTTTTAGGTGCTCCACTTCAGAAAAGATGTAGACAAATTAAGAGTCCAGCAAAGAGTTAAAAAAAAGTATTACACCTCTGGGAAGCATGACTTAAAACAATAGGCTGACTGTTTAAGTTCATAGAATCATAGAAGTAGGGTTGGAAGGGACCTTGTAGATCTTCAAGTCCGACCCCCTGCCTGGGCAGGAGGGAAACTGGGCTCAAGTGACCCCAGCCAGGTAGGCATCGAGCCACTTTTTAAAGAACCCCAGGGTAGGAGCCAGCACCACTTCCCTTGGAAGTAGGTTCCAGATCCTAGCCACCCTAACTGTGAAGTAGTTCCTACGGATGTCTAATCTAAACCTACTCTCCAACAACTTGTGGCCATTATTCCTTGTTATCCCGGGGGGCGCTAGGGGAAACAAGGTCTCCCCCAAACCCTTCTCGTCCCCCCTAGTGAGTTTATAGATGGTCACAAGGTCCCCCCTCAGTTGGGAGAAGAAAAGACTGAAGGGGATTTAATAACAGTCTTCAAATACCTAAAGGACCGTTATACAGAGAAGGGAGACAAACTGTTCTTTGTAGCTACAAGGGACAGGACAAGGAGCAACAGTTTTAAAATGCAGCAATGGAACTTGAGGAAAAACTCTCTCACTATGTGGGCAGTTAAGCATTGGCACAGGCTACCCAGAGAGGTCATGAAATCTCCATCCTTGGACAAAGATGATTCTGCCTTGAGCAGGAGGCTGGAGTAGAGCAAAGGTGGCTAAGCTGCAGTACATATGCCACAAGTGGCATGGGCAGCCTCTCTGTGGCACATCGCAAATTGGAAAGGGGGCAGGCAACACAGTGGCAGAAAGGGCTGGGAGCAAAAAAGAGCAGCAGGCTGGCACAGGAAAGGGATCGGAGTGGAACTCTGGGAGGCTGCAGGGATACTTTGTAGCACACCTGCCAAACTGGTTGGTCTCCACTGGACTAGGTGACATGCTGAGGTCCCTTTCAGCTCTACTTTTCTATGATTTTCAAAAGTGACTGAGGGTCAGGTTCTGTTCCAGCTGTTAGGCAATTAAGTGGACTTAAGCACCCAAATGCAATTCTATTCCACCCTGTTCAAGATCCTGAAAACCCATTAAAACATCTAAATTTGTACCATACTATTTAAACCCTTAAGACTCACCCAAGGAAGGAATTTTATCCCATGGTCAGATTGGCATGGACTGTGGGGGGTTTTTGCCTTCCTCTGTAGTGTGAGGCATGACCTTCTACCTGGGATATCTTGAGCATATATTAATAACCTTTTATAGAAGCAGGAAATTGGCTGCCATGGCCCCCCTGCTTTACCCGTGGGAGGCTAGGGTGTTATATCGTGCATGGTATCAGGGTTGATGGTAGTTTTACTAAGAGGTTAGATTATAGATTTATATAGGTTGATTTGGATAGAGACGATCAGGCCTCAGGCAGCTGGGTAGATTAGATGACCTATGGAGGCTACTTCCAGCCCTACTTCTCTGTGATTTCTATGGAAAAAAAAAAATCAGCGAGGAAGTCTCACCCTCCTTTTGTATTAACTGTTTTATAGGGTGGAATAAAAGCATGGCTAGGCCCTTAAATCATTTACATCATTAACAGACAGGCTAGAATCTAAAAGCCTAAGACTAGACCCAAAGCCTAAGATGTTGAGAGACTTAGGTTCTTAAGCACTTGCATCTCATTTGAAAAGTTTTACCATTTACTTTTATACACAAAGCTCTGTGTTTTGCTTTGTTTGGTTTTAACCTGGTCTAGCTACATTTTGATTTTCAAAGACAAGTGAGTTAAGAAAGATAGAAGCAGCTAAAAGGAAAGGACCGGATCTGAGAGAGAAAACAAATGATACATTAGCCCAGACTCATCTTCACAGAATGTAATGATGTATACATTTTCTCTGGTAGCTTGAAAGGGGTTTGCTGAGCATTGCAAAGATGCTCATCAGTTCTGAGGGAAGTCAGAACTGCTGCCAGCTTTCAGAGAAAAACAACCCTGTGAACTACAGTAACACGTACTGCTATTTAATTTTAATTTACTATTTTGGAAAACATGTTTGGCTTTTCTGTGTAGCAAAACACAAACTGGGGTGTTGCCGTTAAATTCTCTGGAACAGTTACTGACTAGTGGACTGAGGATGAAGCTGGGAGTTGGGAGACCTGGACATTATGCCTGGATCTGCTGCTGATTTGCAAGGTGATCCTGAGCAACCCAGGTCTCCTTTCTATACCTGTTTCATCACATGAAAAATAAAATAACCTCATACAAGTTTACCTGCCTTACGATCTAGAGATAAAAAGCACCTTAAGCGCTAGTTGTTCTCATGACAAGAATTGGGGATGACAGTGAGGTACCTTAGGACCCCAGTACAGATTACACTTAAGACATGATTAACCAGTTAATCATGTCTTAAGTTGTTACCCAGCCATGCATTAATGCAATTAATGGTAAGATAGAACAAGGTATAAACCACAAAGTTATTACACAAAAAAAAAAAGTGTAATAACATTGTGGCTGGTTTCTGTCACGTCATTAATTGAACACGTGGCCAGGCTGGGGCTCCAGTTGTGAGGTGTGCCCCCAAGGCTAGAAGCCATCAGCTGATGGAGCTCCCCGCTGCAGGAGCCTGCTACTTGCCGATTCAAAAGGAGCCAAGAATCATGAGCCCTGGCTCCTCCGGCACTGGCAATGAGGCATGATGGGATCTGATGCTGGATCCCACAATTACATCTCCTGCCACGCATGAGAGGCATGGCAGAAAGCACGACTGTGGGGATCCTTCATCAGATCCCATCACGTCTTCACTTACAGGGGCCTTAGATGTACATGTACAGAAATGCCTGGTAAAGATCATGGATACTGAAGTACTATCAGATATGCATATACAAGTGTGAAACATAATAAATAAGCTGAAAAAGATGGATTCCACTTGAAATGAACTTTGGAACTGGTAAATTTCAGTTAGAATTAAGTAAAATGCTCCAATCTTTTCACTGCTCTGCAATGTGCAGGCTGTGATTCTAGTTATGAGTAAATCTCCGAGGGCAGAGAACTTGCTCTAAGAAAAATGACTTCATGGTCACAGTATCTGTCAGAGCTCAGACTTCTGGAAACCAGGACTGAACAGATTCACCTAGGTACTGCAGATGCCAAATAATGAAGGGACTAATCCTGAAAATTGCAGCTTCTGATAAAGCTCATTGCCTAACAATGCAGAAAGGATCACACCCACTACTACCTCCAGCATGCACTGCTCAGGGAAAAAAAATAATAAGTTGTCTGGCATAACCCACAAGGATAATTTGAAGAACAAAAAAATAACCAAACGATGTCTATATAGCTTGAGGTTATGAAGAGAGTGTCTGATAATATGCAGCAGACTTCCATAATTGTACAGTTACAGTAATAAGGCCCAAACAAAATGCTGTTAAAAATGTGCGGGGTTGAACATCTGAGTCAGTTATCATGTATGTGGCAGTTTGCTCCAGGAGCTAACTTATCCACTTTGATAGCTTAAATGGTACAGAAACATTTAAATAGTGGCATGTACCTACTTCATTTAAAAGATAAGGAGCCAAATTCATCCCTGAGTAACACCACAGACTTTAATGCACTTTTACCCAGGATGATTTTGGTCCATGAGCTGATTTTGTAAAGTATTTGTAACTATTTGTAAAGTATCTGTACTTTTGTAAAGTACATTTTGTAAAGAGGTACATTTCATAGGACAGGTTTCCCTTGCTTTATGCAGGTTCTGTATGTGTGAATTCACTCTTATGGAATGACCCTTTTATACCAAAAAACCATTATATGCAAGGTAAATTCACTCTTATGCGATCGGTGTGGTGGAAGCCTGCAGTCAGCTGCTTTGTGCCGTGCATTGTGGGAGTGACATGCACCAAAATATAGTCTCCTGTGTGGATCTGTGCTCCTTGCTCGTTGCCTGCGACACATTTCTGTAGTTGCCATGCCCGTTATGATAGTGCCCTGTGCTTGTGTGTACTGCCTGCTGTTGGTGAGTACCAAAATTGTCTTGTAAATGTGGTAGAAATGGGTCTGGGGGTCAGTACAGCCGAGGCCTTGGAACGTATCCCTATTTGTTACATTGTAAAGTGGGTTCCCTTTACGCGAATCTGAGTTATGCGTCGCTTTCCAGGAACACATGTACAGCATAAAGCAAGGGAAACCTGTATTTCTTTTCCTCTAAATATGCTGGAACCACATTTGATGGGAAATGTAGGTTTACAATACATAAAGCCTTCAAACCAAATGCCTACCACAGTAATAGTTTGGCTTTGATTTTTCTCTCTCAGTAAATAATGTTCCCCTTTTTCCTGCCTCAGCCTGCAGAGCAAGATAATCAGAATTTAGCATTTCTGTCACTAGAGCCAGAAGAGACATTGCAGTCCATCAAGTACTAAAAGTTACAGACTTATACTTCCCAGCCCTCCTACTTTTTCTTCAGTGGGAAGAGGTGTGAAGCTGCATCCTTCTTCCATGTGGCTGTGGAGATAGCACTATTGTGGTAGCAGGGATCTGGACATATTACAATCTCCATCAACATATTTTTATCCAAAATAAAATATTTTATCCCCACTGGCAGTAAAGGCATTCCATGCTGTGGCTTTCCTTCAGTGAAACAAGCCCCTCCGTTTCGGTCTTCAACTTCTTCCATTACACACACACACACACACACGGTTTTGCTTTGACATTGCTAAAATCTTCACTAAAACCTTTCAGTTTACAAAACATCATTCTTTACTCTAAACTCAGCATCCTCTGTGGCACTTTTGTCACATTAGCCCCAAATAACAGGGTAGGTAGGGACTGGACACCAGAAGTTTACAGCACTGTCACAAACCACTGCCACCTAGCTATGCATTCATTTACTCGATGATGATTTAGCATTTCCTTTAATTTGGATATTAAATTCAGCTCTTCTTATACAGCCTCTAGTTTTGGAAGCTATAATAATGTATATAGTATAATTTAAGGCAATATCCAGCAGCTACTGATGAGGATAAGTCTTTCCTAGAGGTAAATTATTCCACACCTGTATTTTCTGTCTTTTGTGCCTTCCTACATCTGATAATTCCACTATAAGAGACAGGATATTGGACCAGGTGACCAGAGGTCTGAACCAGTAAAATAATTGATACATTTCAAATTCTGTAGCATAAACATGACTGCAAGAGTTGTGAAGCAGAAGCAGGAGCAGGAGGTTTTGACATGAGGACTGGGGTAAAGTTTGGGGTTTAGCACTCAGGTAGGTGTGAGAGTTTATAGATAAATCTAGGCAGCCATGAAATCAAATTGTAATTAGTGCCCTATTTGTAATGGAAATGTTATCTTGAGTTTGTGTTGTTATTAGTTCTCATTATCTTTGACAATTCATTCAACACAGCTCATGATATATATGGAAGCTAACAAGTAAATAGCACAACTAATGTCATTTAAATCTAACTGCAATGAATTGCCCATCAGGCAGGCTCTCTTCTTAGGAATGCTTTTACATACATTATCAACAAGAAATAGAACAAAAATAGGACTGATGAAATATGTTTACTTGAGAAGGTTGAATTGAGATATTGGTTTTCGAGTACTTTTGGGATTCTTGTATTTCTGCAGATTTGTAGTAACTGCAGGAAAGAAAGAAGGAATGTCTATGGCTAAGAAGATCTGATCCACAATAAGATAATAAACTCTTTGAAACCAAAGAGAGGGGGGGAAAAGGATGAATGAAAGAGGTTGGAGAGCACAAGTCGAGAAATGGTTATCAAAGAAAATATATGAATCCTAAGTAAATAATGAGAAAGAATCTCCTTGTGGAAATGTCAGTAAACCGACCAAGACAAAGGTGCCATGAACCTAGAACTTAGCCTTTATAAAAAGGAAGAGGAGTTTGGTACTACCTGATAGAGAGAAAATAAACATACTTCTGTCTAAGCATAGCATTCTTACAGATGAATGCTATTATCTATGCCATGCAGACAATGAGCCTGCCCATTACCCAGGCTCCAGAAAAGTGCACAAGTTGCAAAAATGCCCCACAGAGCAGACAGTTGGCATGCATCCCCTGTGCATTTGCCACTTTTTATCTCCTCATATATTAAAATGTGTGCTTAACTGTTTTACCTTCAGGACCCACTTTCATCAGAACAAATGAGCTTGGATCCCCAATTCCCATATTCTGGAGGCAATATTCATATATTAACTATTAATGAAACACTAGGTCACATACAGGAACAGATTAAATTATCCCTAGAAGGGAAGGAAAAAAATCTAATGTCAAAAAGAAGTTTAGGTTGAACATATACTTAAGTAATTTTGTACAAAAAAATGTTAGTGGAATGTTGTAATTATTCCCCAAACATACAACGTCTAAAACCACGTAAGGTGTAATTTAACAAACTGAGATGGGGTGAGGGAAGGACTTGTGGAGGAAGGCAAACATTCAAGACGGTTATTTGTGGGCACGTGGTTGCACAGCTCTGAAGTGACGGGGAAGTGTACCAACACTCCATATTTGCTGAGAGAGAGAAAGCCATGCAATTCAGTTTAAATCCCTTCTACTTGATATGGCTGACAGCAACCCTTGCTTCCATCAGAACACAAAAGTTTTCATAATGAGGAAAAGCAATGAACCTATGAATCAGTACTTCATCTCTGCCCCAGAAACTGAATGCCTGAATGTTCCAGTTCAGTACAACGTTCATTTGATGTCAGAAATCAGGAGGAGAGTAATATTGCCTCAGATATCACTTTTACTGGTGCACAGGTTCCTTCTGTTTTCACACAGTTTAAACTGGATTATCGATCATACCCTCTACTTTTCACAGGTGAAACTATTTGACTCTTCTGTGTAACACTGGCCAGAAGGCACTGTACATCTGGCAAACCTGAAACAAGAATAGGCAGGTTCTGGAAAGGCAATGTTAAGAGGTGGGGAAAAAAAAAATCTCCATTCCCGGACAACTGGATATTGTGAAAATTTTAGAGAAATTAAACGAACCAGTCAAGCAGTAGTGAAATGAAAGCCCCGAGCCAGGAGCTACTGGTTACTGTTCTCTTCACAAGCCTCAAACTGCACCGGAAAGGAGGGACACTGCTGTTCAGCGTTCATCAAGCATATCCCAGTCCAGGCTTCCTTTCCAAACACTGCAGCTGTAAATCAGAAAACTAGCATGACATACCAGTGACAAGCGGCTACTTCACAGAGTAACGTTTCTCCATTTTTTTCTTAATACTGTGTTTTTTATTACAATTTTCTCACTAGAGATAGTACTATCTGGGATTAAATAGAGCTGCTTGCCTGCTTGGCGATGAGGTGCTCACTGAGAGGCTGCAACTGAAGGCAGCCATCGCATCAGTCCACATCGATCAATATCAACTAAAGGTTTAAGAGGGAGTGAAAGCTAAGAGCAGAATCAGGATCGGCACAAGCAAAATTTTCTCTGTGGGCCTGACAGCTTATCAGGTGACACTTCTAGAGATGTCAAACTTTCCCTTTTGCCACCAGCTATTGGCTGCAGATGGCAAAATGACAAGTTCCTAATGCAGGCATGTTACATCTTTCCAGTGAGGTGTTAAATGGCCAATAAAATCAATTGCTCAAACTGAACCGCACAAACACATACATGCATATTGCTGTGTAGGAAACCCATATAATCAACCCAATTTAAACAGCTGCCTAATGCAGCTAACTGCACATTATGAACCCTGTCAAAAGGGATGGCCTATTTCTTTTGACACCTTTCCCCCTTCTCCATTACTTTTTTCCTGTCAGGCAGATCATGCCAGCAGCTCTACTAGTACTTCTTGGCTTAGCTCGAACGCCTGCTATTGTGACAGAGCTTTTAAGAGTGGAAGAGATAGACAAAGTTAGAATGGCAGCATGAGCTCCGTCCCCCCAGGAACATATTGTATGGAAACTGTCACTGCACACACAACATCTTCATTTGCACCAAGATATCCAAAGGGAGCCCTCTCTGTTCTTTTCCAATGTATTTCTGCAGGCACATGGCTTCTGATGTGTGGTCCCCTTTCTTAAAGCATAACATTGTGCTGTCCCCTTGGTGTTAACAAAGGGCGAGAGAAGTCAAAGCCCTGGTAAGAACGGCATTCAAATCGCAGAGAGCATTCCCAGCAGCCTCCACAAAAACAAACAAACAGAAGACTGGGACTCATTCAGTCCCAGCTCCAGTCTTACAATACCTCTAATTGCTCCCAATAGGCTAATGAAAAAGCCGTCTCTCTGTCTCGTAGGAAATGCTACAGCCACTCAGAAATAAAAGACACGTGGTGTTATACAGCAGAGGAGGACAGCCCCTGAAAAAAAATAGGGGCTGTCCTTTATGCTTGTGAGGTTCAATTATTCATTAATATGACAAGAAGGAAGTTCATCGGCTCTGGCTTTCTTTTGGGACACTGACTACCTTTAAAATGAGCTGTTGCGCTCAGGATGGCTATATTTATAAGTAACATAATAATGTAAAATCTCAGAAAACTAATGGGAAGAGAGAGGAGGCAGAAACAAAAAAGATCAGTTCTTGCCTGGAAACAGCACTGGGTGGGTGTTCTCAAGTGGCTTGGTTCAGACAAGTTGCTTTTTCAGACAAGAGCTTTGATATTATCCTCACTGCTTACTTACTCATCCAGTTTAAGCTCTCAGGCTTACACAAAACCTAATTACTACCTTGTAAACAGGCAGATTACTAATATTTACATGTAAGCCTACTGGCAAGAAAATTCACTAAGATGTAAAAGGCTTTGGCACTTGCTGACATCTTGTTTACTTTTCCCCTTTGACAGAATCAGATTTATACTTTAGTTCACAGATTTATAATGAAATGATTACTCTTCATTTCAATACATGGGACATTGTGGGACCTTGGGGCTTCAAAGAGCTAGTAAATAAACCTTATAAAATATAATTTACAATAACTTATTTTCCAATCAGGGACTAGCTTAGGTAAAACCGGGATTTGTGGCTCATTGCTAAGTGGATACTCAATTTTTTTTTTATTGTATTTCTTTAATGTTCTAATGTTCTAATGTAAATCAGATAGTGGACACATCTACACACGCACTGTAACATGCAGTAGCCTATTGTACTTCATGTTAAAGCAGAGCTAAAAAACTGTGCAAAAGGCTAATGCGCAGTACAATAGACTACTGCGCATTAAGCGTCACTAAAGAAGTGGGCGCTTGCGCTACTGCACATTAGCACAGCCTAAAGCACATTTATATAGTACCTCAGGGTGCCTGCAGACATGCAGGGAGACTGCTGCAACATGCTCTAATTACAGCACATCAGAGCAGATTTGATTAAAGCACTCCAGCCAGCCTCCACGTCTCATATCATCAGTGCTGTACCTAGATTCCTGGCAGCCCCAGGTGAACTTTTAGTTTCGGACCTCCCTTTGCCAGAGATAATGATGATAATAATAATAATCAGACAACAGAAAAAAATTACCAAATTTATACATTTTTGTGCCCTCTTTCTGTCCAGGCCCCGAGCAACCACCCAGTTCACCCATGCCGGTGTCCGGGTCTGTGCATCAGGGTCCCCATGCTCCAACATGGTGGTAGGGGCACTTTAAAGCTTGTTCGACAAGCTTTAGTTAAAGTGCACCGCCACCATTTTGAAGCATAGGAACTCTGATACACTGCAGGTGCTTGAATTAGAGAGGCTCTCAGAGCCACTCAAATTAAAATGCCCCACCTTCCCCACCAATCCCTGGAACATATGTAAAACACCCTTATATTGGAGGTATTCAATTTAATGCGCATTAGTAAAAGCGCATTAACACACATGTAGATGCACCCAGTCATACTGTATTTGGATCAGCATCCTTACCTTCTTAATATAATGAATGATTAAGAGCAAGGGATGGTATCACACTATTGTACTGAATAAAACAGTTGTCAGGATTAAACTTTCAAATACCATGGCAACTCACCTGTAGCTCCTCTTAACATATTTTATTATATTTATTGTATGTCATGCATTGGCTAGGAAAGAGTTCTCTCAAACAGATGTTCAAAGTGAAAACTAATGTTAAATGCTAGTACTTCATCTTGCACACTGCAAGCTTTTGGTTCTCACGTCTGATTTTGGCAACAATTTAACTTGTTCTTGCAATACATTTCAAAGAACAATTTTTATTTCTTTGGTTATTAAAATAAAACAAAAAGAATAAATTTATTTTTAATAGGAAAAAAGAAGCAAGTTATAAAATTAAAACAGGTAATGTCAAAAAAGCTTCTTTTAAGTGAGACCTGACCTATTTCACTTTGCCTTCAACCCCTGATGAGGGAAATGTGGTCCTTTTCAGCCACAAAAAGGAAAATAATCCAGTACTGTTATCCCAAATTCTGGACGCACACATTTCTAACTCCTCTTCTTCATCTGCCTCCAACTTAGATTGTCATTTTCAATACTAATGAACAAATGAGCAGGAGTAAATATAAGCATTCCTGAAGACAGAACATTATGAATTAATTTACTTTACAAGATACATCCTAATTGGTAAAAGATGCATCTAATCTCATCAACGCTTATTTTTTTTAGTACCAGATGAATCACTATGAGCTTCAAAAATTAAATATTTAATAAAAATGGACATACTCACTCATCACAAACATTCACATTACTACATCACACTTAAGAAATTTCATCATGACAATACTAGAACCTTGGAAGGCTAGTACGGGTTACTAGATAATTGTACTCAGGGGATTAAGAACGTAAAACTGCTTCATCTCTCCTGACAGGGCAAGGACATAATTATTTCAAACCTACTATATGTGTACTATACTTGCTTCACTAATTAATACACTACCTGCATTTTCTATCAAAATGACTAACATAAACAGTGTTTTAAGAATGCAGAACATGGACACAGTATCAAAACATCCACACAAAAAAAAAAAAATCTCCCCTTCCGCCAGACAACCTGAAGCTATTTCAGAATTTCAGAAATTATACTATTATTTTTAATAACAATATAACTAAATGGAATGCTGAAATGCCTGATGGTATGGCATGGTATCATAACATTCTTCGCATGGATCTGAAATGGTTTTATTACTCAGGGAAAGTTATGAGTTATGCAATTTATCTCAAAAAAGTGCTCTTAAAGCCTCTGGGTGTATCTACACCTGCAATTACCAGGAGGCAATAAATTCCAGTGCAGTTCACACTGGACTCAGTGGCTCCTGGGCATAGCATATATACCTGCACCCTGAGCTGAAGCAGTTAGAGCCAGGGTGGAGCAGCAGGCTTGGGGGAGGGCGGGGTCATCCCCAGGCTCCAGGTTACAATGTCAGGCACCAGAAGGGCTGGCTAGGGCATGAAGGTGTTACAGTGTGGGGCTAGCCAGCAGTATTGTAGCACCTCATGCTCCAGCCAGCCCTGGTCACCATCTACATGTGCACTGAGGAAGCCTAAATTATGCCACTATAGGATAGTACTTGTCCTGGACAGTACTATCCTACAGTAAAGTTAATTAACTTACTGCACCCTAATACAGGTGCACATGTAGACAGTGACACTTTACTGCAGAGATAATTAGTCAACTCTATAGTAAAGTGCATGTGTAGATGCACTGGCTATTCTGCATCAATTGATCACATATATGACCGGGAGAAACACAGAAGTAGGACTGGAAGGTACAAAATGAGAAGGAACTGAGGAGTTCAACTCATTTGCAAGGCAGGATCATCCCTGACTAACCATTCCAACCAAATTTTTGCCTGACCTGCTCTTAAAATCTTCCAAGGATGGAGATTCCACAACTTCTCTATGTAAGCTTTTCCTGTGCTAAACCACCCTCAAAGTGAGAATATTCTTCCTACTATCCAACTTAAATTTTCAATGTTGCAATTTAAATCCATGATTCCTTATCCTTTTTCCTGCAGCCACAAAGAATTGTCTATCACCATCTTCTTTATTCCTGCTCTTCAGGTATTTGAAAACTTTCATCAAATCCCTGCTCAATCTCCTATTCTCCAGACTAAATCTTTCCAAATTCTTTCAACTTTTTCTCATAAGTCATGTTTTCTAGACCTGCCTTCATTGAAAAGGATACTTTGTTTAAAAATTTCTTGAAGTGTAGGCCCAAAATTGGAAATCCAACTCCAGATGGGGCTTCATAAGGGCTGAACAGTACATAATAATCACTTCCATTGACTTGCAAGCAACACTTCTGTTAATACAGCCTAGCATCTAATTCCTTCCTTTTGCAACGAACACTGTGGACTCATATTTAGCTTGTGGTCCACTACCCAAAGCTCTTCATCTGTGTTACTGCAGCCTAGCTAATCTTTCCTTGATCTATATTTGTGCACGACTGTTCTGCCTTAAGTGGAGGACTTTGCACTTGTCCTTATTTAAGACCTTTTATCCAGTTTAACAAAGTCATTCTAAATCATAGCAGATTTCATGATGCCCACAACTCCACCCTGCTTGGTGTCATCTGGAAATATGCTAAGTGTACACTCAGTCCCATCCTCCAAATCATTAATGAAGAGATTAAACAAAACTAGACCCAGGACAGACCCTGAAGGAACACAGATCACAGAAAATCTATAATTATTTAACAGTGCTTGTCAACTGGGGGTACGCATACCCCTAGGGGTACTTAGAAAGGTCATAGGGGATACTCAGAATGAATGAGAAAAAATTACTAGAGGTGCACAGATATATCGGTCCCATATCGCAGGGGTTGCCAACAGGGGGTATGCATACCCATCGAGGTACTTGAGAAGGCCCTAGTGGGTACACGCGAGCGGGTGTGGAGGGAGTGCTGCCATGCACCATCCCACACTGCTGTGCAGGTGCCACCTGCCCACTGGAAGCTCGCACGCGGAGGCTGCCACCGCTCCATGTTTGGCTACGCACCACTACTTCCCCCTCCCCGCCGCTGCTCCACATCTGGCCACTGGCAGTATGCTGCTCCACGTCTGGCCGCTGGGGGTATATTGATTCAAAAATGTTGAAAAACCCCGATTTAACACAATTCTGAAGTGTTAATAAAGCTATTCTTACCTCTCTCTTGACTGGAAAGCCAAGTATCCAATCACCATGCCCAGGTTTACAACCTTCTCCAAGGGAAAAAGATGGTAATTAAAACAATTCAGAAGCCTCTACATTTTTCCATGACTAATAATACTGTGATGTTACAATGTTAAGATCTACTTCTAGATATGTTATGTCAAAAAATACTGGTCACTTGTGCAGGACTTCATATTGTGCTTTCCATCACTAGCCATGCTTTTGGTAAACAGCATACAAAGATATTGCCATAAAGAAGTTGTACAGGAGCAATCACTGGCAAGACAGTGGGGAAGCTGATGATAAGAGTGCAGAGATAATAGGAGCACATGAGACAAAATGCTCAGAGATCAACATTGATCCTGAAATCATGACAGGAAAGAGACAGCTAGCAACCTCCATGCTACCCCTGGCAGTAATGACAGTCTCTTCAGTCCATTCACGTGGACCTGAACCGTTTCCCACCAGATGAGGAAATGGGTACCAGCCCCTGCCCAGGGAATGTCAAGGTCCAAGTAGTGGGGAGGGCAGGGTGTAAGATATAATTCAAAATACTGCATCCTTTCTTGGGGATAACAGCACACCCTTCAAGTTGCTGTAGAATACCTTATCCCACAGGGCATGCCACAAGCACAAATTAGTGAGACATGAGCAAAGAAGTGCTTGTTGCAGAATGCAGGTGAAAAACTAAAGGTGCAACAGTCTGGACCACTGAGTAAGGCAGTATATTGCCCTAACACTGCTATAACCTTTCACGCATGCCCAATTCCTCTGCATCAGTTAGCACAGCCAGTGGTACAACACTCTCCCATAAATCAGCGATGCACAATTTAAAGCACCTTGGGTTTGCTTTACATTATTTTCCTGTATATCTCAGGATGCTGCTGGTGAGGGAACACCCCAATGAACTGGACCTTTTGACCATGCTTCTTTTCCACCCTCCTCTTCAGCAGCAATACTTCTTTTTCTTTGATGGAGACTTTTTGTTAACATGTTCTAAGAGCTCAAAGGCAGCATAGTAGCAATTACAGTTTTGTACAACTCTTTGATATTACTTTTTCAAAAGGATGCTGCACAAGTCATTTCCAACTGTAATGCAGCATGTGTCAGGAAGGCTAAAACATGGTCAAAACAAGTATTTGGGAGGAGGTGACTTTTCATGTCTGGCAGGGCTGAAGTTAGCTGCTTACACACAGCCACAGCTTTTAATTAAACATAGTTTCATCCCATTAAATTATCACATCGGTTTCAGCTGTCACTACTAATTTGGGTTTTTCTTTTTCTATACAAGTAATATTAGAAGCTACTCTGGAGCAAAGGTGGCTGGTGTATCTCCCATTTAGTCTGGTTTTTTAAAAAGTTTAATCTCTCTTTAGCAACTGGCTGAAAATGCATCTGGCTACTTTTAGGCCAGGTACAGACATTACAATTTTACCAGTATAAGTGATCAGAAATTAGTCTATACCCATGACAGAAGAAAAGTTTAGCATGCATAGACTAGTTTAAAAATGGCAGAACCTAGTCTAAGATTTGCCCCCGCCACCAAGGGACAAATGTGTATTTGTTCACTAATAGGGCTGCGTGAAATTTCGATGGGTGTTTTGTTTTGAAGTTGTTTCGACATGTTTTGAGCTCAAAACAGTGAAACTGAAATGAAATGAAAGGCTTCAAAACAGCTTTGAAATGAAACAAGGGCATTCAAAGGGTTTCAAAACATTTCAAGTTTCAAAGCCGGGCTTGTTTGCAGCTAAACAGAAAGTAAGGAGAGGGAGGGGAAAGGGGAGGGGAGGACTACTCTGATATTGACTGTGTAGCTGGCCAGTGACTGTGATGCTTCCCCAGGTCCCTTCCGATCCCAGTGGTCTGGGGGAGGGACAGAAGAACATCATAAAAGCACTGTTTGACCTGAGCTTTCTCTGTGCCTTCACACTTACAAGTGACACGAGTTTTGCTCTGAACAATTTGAGATGCAGTTTCCCAGAAATCCCTGCATCTATCTCCTTGAAACTTGACAGGCTTTGTGGCCTCAGCTGGGGCTACCATCCCTGCTGTTTTCATTTGAATCAGAAAAGAAATGACTGTTACAGGCATTTGTTATAACTCCCCATTATAGCCTATGGGCAAAATGTCAAAAGAAGTTGAAATAGCATCAAAACACCGCCCCTTTGAAACAGCAAAATGGAAGTCGAAACGAAATGGTGCTCTTTTGCACAGTGCTACTCGCTACCAATCTAAACTATGCTGCTTACAGAAAACCATGCGACTTAATTCGATTCCACCTCAGGTTTCTTGAATGTCTGTACCTAGCCTTAGAGCCCTCTCCAAACAACAGGCTATTGGTACTGGAGACAAATCATCAAACACTTGGCTAGATGAAAGAGAAGTAGATCAGAAAGAGGAAAATCAGATTCAAAACAGAGTTTACTTCCTCTTGGGAGCTGAACGAGAAAGTGAAGGGAGAAAAATATTAGGGCAAAGAGGAAGTACTTCTCCCCTTCCAAGTGTGTAGAGAACAATTGAGGACAGCTGTGACCTCTAGAAATAACACAAAGCATATGTCAAAACACTACTGACACCCTTCTCCTTTATCCAAAACCTAACAGAGACTGATTAGACTCCAAACCACAAAAAGGCTTGAGGGGAAGAAGCAGGAGCCAGGGGCCAGAAGCAAACCTAAACTGACCCAGCTGTAATAACAAAGGCACAAGGCTCATACCACAAGAGCTTTTTTAAAGAAAACACTGCAGTTTAAAAGTTCTTTCATACAGATTAGGGGTAAGGGAACCCAGAGTATTTTGGGGTTTCACAAAACCCTTTGAAAATTGTCATGGGATATATATTTTAAAGCAGTGTGAGGGGTGCTTACCCTTGTGACTCCTGTTTAATTCCAGAGACTCGCAGATAAATCCACATGCAAAGCTTTGAAAATTTACCCAAAGATGTTTTACAAAACAGCTAGAATTTTTCATTTCCCCAGGAAATCTTTCCAAGATGTAAATGTAACACAAACCTAATGGTGCACAAAGCTTCTAAAAGGGCTCTAATTCGAGAATGCATAATTATCTAAATAGACTGCTAGATCTGTCTCTCTTCGAGAGGCCTTTTGAAATAAAGGTCCCTTTTTTATTCTTAATGAAAAGAGACTCTTCTGTCTTAAGCTCCAATTGTGAGCTATGTCCTACCTGTTCTGTAGTAGTCCATGGTTTTCTGCAGAATCCTCTTATCCCTCATTCCCTTTGGCTAATAGCCATTGTGATACATTCTTTCCAAAAAGCAGGACTAACATTAGTATCAAGGGTGACTGTAAGAGCATGATAACTTCTACCTGGAGACCAATCCACAGCATTAGATTTGTTGCAAGGCAACGACAGAACAAATAAAGTGGAAGTTCAGCCGAATGGGGATTTGGGGGGGAGGGCGAGGCACAGCCACACACACTGTGGCCCCAGAGATGGTCTTGATTCCAGGATGGGGTGGAGATGCAGGAAGTAACAGAAGAGCTTGGGTCCCCCAACATTTCATAGGTTTTCCTTCCCTTCCCACCCAGGATCTCAGGGCAACTGCGGAGCTGGTTTGGTATACGTCTCTCCAGTTCTGCAGAACAGAAAATCCCTTGCCCCTAATTACTGCAAGATACTTTAGAGCTTTTTTCAGTACAAACTGTCAGTCCCCACACTGGTTGTGATTACTGGATTGACCCTGAAAAAGATCTTCAGCAAGGTGCTGAGTGCCCTTGACTCCCTGACAAATAGCAATTACTTCAGAAAGGAAAGAAACATGACAGCATTTTACACTTGCTAACACCGGTATTCCTGTGGTAGGAGAACTGCCAGTAGGTTTATCCAGTCTCTTGCTATGTTAAACCCAAATTCAAATCATATGAGGAGACTGTAAAGCAAATAAGAGTACCTCCACTGCAGATTATTTTGCAAAGTTAAATACTTGTAATGTTAGTCCCCAAAATAAATTGTTTCCAATATTAACTCCTCTGTGTTACCCTCAAACATTGGCTAATAACTTTGTTTTCTTTAAAAGTTTTAAACATCAAAATAATCTGTAAAGACCTTCAGTTATACATAGGAAGAGCCTATGCAAGATACAATGATACTCTACTTCAGCTTAGCAAAAGTTGGTTTATGAGTAAAATGTTTAGAATTCCATAAAACCATTGAAGAAATTCTACAGAAATTGTAAATAGCTGCTCAAATCAGAGGGCTGATCATTGCATATAGGACTTAGCCCACATTCCTTTGTAAATGTGCTTTCATTAATAAAAACAAGAAAAGAAAAGAAAAGATATTGTCACCAATCAATAGAACAATCCATGCCTTATTTTCAGTCAACACAAAACATCACAGAACCTAATAAGCACAGGAAATACATTGTACATCAAGTCTTTTTTATCTAAAGGGAAAAAAACTATGCTTTACAATCTGTGGTATAACAAACTGTCACAGCTTAGTAATGCTGAGTCAGTAATTATAAAGGTAAATCTCCCTTTGAACTTCCACATATTAATTCTTTAGTAATTCTATAAGAATTCAGCAATGCATTCTCCTTGTCGTAAACCATGCATAGTCTTTTACTTGACAAAGAGGGTCGCAAGAATATATGAAAGGGTCACAGGACAAACTTTAAAAACAGATCAGCAAACTTTAAAAATGGATTCTTATTTAAAGAAAAAAAAATATGGGAAACCATGCATTTTCCTTTGCAGGGTGGCAGACTTCCAGCCTGCAAGGGGCTGCTTGCCCCCCTTCCCCCCCCCCACTCCAAATGCCCCATATACACCCCTTCCCCCATAAGCCTACCCCCCACCCCACACACTGGAGGGCTGGGGCCTGGGGGCGGGAGGCAACGGGTCGGGAGTGAGGGGCACTGGGTTGGGACTAGCCATTGTTGTTTACAGAAGAGTCTGATACAAAAAAGATTGAGAACCACTGATCTAGAGGCCCAAAAGGCTGCATCCCTGAGCAGACAAGAATGAATCTCCTGAGACAAGATGTGTGTTTTGTGAGTGAAGGGCCACACAGGCTAAGACATCTACTAAGAAGACTAGGATCTTGGCTCAAAAGTAAAAGGAAAGACAACACTGTATAAATAAATAAATAAATAAAAATCCAAACCTCTTCTCAATATCACATGAAGATGCCCCCCTCCCCCCCTTATCCATTTATATAATTCCTACATTTTGTACTAGGATACTTAGTACATTGAAATTCCTTTCCTGGAAGCATTTATTCATGCACATGTAGCTGGAGGGAAGAGACTCATGCACGCAAAACAAAAAAAACTCACCTCTAAGCCAATATAATGGCTATATGAACTTAGACAAATTATTTCTTTACATTATACACTGAAAGCATTGCAGTAAACGTCTTTCATTTAAAAATGTCCAATTTCCTTTACATTTTATTTTTTTCCTAGTTACTATCACAAAAAGTGATATCCGCAAGAAAAGGCTGAGAGGTGATCTTGTGACCACCTACAAATTCATTAGCAGGGCACAGCAAAGAATCGGAGATGCTCTGTTCACCAGGGCACCTCTTGGGGTAACAAGGAACAAAGCGACAGAGAGCGGTTTAGGCTAGACATCAGGAAAATCTTCTTCATGGTAATGATGGCCAAAGTTTGGAATGGGCTTCCAAGGGAGGTGGTGCTCTTCCCTACCTTGGGGGTCTTCAAGAGAAGGCTGGATAGGCATCTGGCTGGGGTCATCTGACCCCAGCACTCTTTCCTGCCCAGGAAGGGGTCAGACTTGATGATCTGTTGAGGTCCCTTCCAACCCTAGCATCTATAAATCTATGTAAAACCATCTTATAGCTTTTAGGATTGGTAGATTATGATGTCTTATGAAAAATCATGCATGGTTTCCTATTACAATTGCATATAAAAAGTAAAAATATAGTAGAAAAAATGGTTCCCTATTTATTATACATGAGCTGATGATGTGATGTGTTCAGTAAACCTGGCTCTTAAAGTTAAAAGGTTATAAATTAGAGTTTTATACAGGTACAGGTAACTCACACCTGTGCACTAGACTTATTCAAGCTTCTACAAAGAGAGAAAAAAAGGTGTTTTCAGAAGTCTAAAGAACATAGTTCAACACATTAACTGGCAGTCAAAATTAAGACTGAGCAAATAAGCTTGGGAAAAATGCAAGCATGTCTTGAAGTCCACCAAATACAATTCAGCATCACAGTAAAACTTCAATGGCATCATATCATCACTTCAAAACAGGAAATCTCTTCTAGGGCAGAATGAATAAAAAGCAGCCAGTCATCACCTACTACCTGCATTCAATCATGGGACCCTGCATAGAACAATATGATCAGACAAGTTTCTTTGGGTGAATCTGATATCTTTTATATTTATTTAACCTTGTCTGCCTATGTCCTTAGACCAACACCACTACAACCTACACCCCTACAACAATATGATGGCATTCACACTGTAATTCTATATGACCAGAGGACAAAGTAAACTTCACTAAGTTGCTTCAGACCATTAAAGAGAGGGCCATTAACACCTGTGGAACAAAGGGATCAGGTAGATTGTAATGAGCCATGAAGTCAATTGATGCCCTCAGTACTGCCTGACTAGAACTGCTGCTGCTACTGCCAGGAGGTTGTTTTTAAACTTTGGGCAGACCAAGAACCAAAGAGGGGTGCAAGTGCACCAGTGTACCTCACCTGGATTGGATTAAGGGCATTTTTACACATGCTCCGGAGAGGTGGGGAGAGGGTGCTTTAATTAAATCAGCTCCAAGAGCCACTCTAATTAAAAGTGCCCACGGCATCTTGTGCATCAATGTCCCTGCACTTCAAAATGGTAGCAGGGACATTTTAACTAAAGCTCGTCAAACAAGATTTAGTTAAAGTGCCCCTGCTGCTATTTTGCAGCACAGAGATGCTGATACACAAGGCATGGAGGCTGCTGGAGCACACTAGTTAGCAAGCTTCAGCAGACTCAATTAATTGAATCTACTCTGATGTGCTGTAATTACAGAATTTCCAATTTTGGATTCAGCGCATATCTACCCAACAGGTTTGTGTGCACTGGAGTCGTTTCCAGTTAGTGCACATTTCCAACTCTTGTTGGATCACGTTTATCCCTTTTATAGTTCATATTTTATCTCAGTCAATATCTGCCAAACCGAAAATAACATGCTTCCACCTGCTACATATTTTATTAGTCTAAAGCTCACAATACCACAACCCCTTGATTTACATTTTCTTCCTTCTCTGTGGCAAGGAACAGACATTACACACAAACTGGTGTAAGCGATCAGAAACTGGTTTAAACCTGTAAGAAAACAGATATTCAGTGCACATAAAGCAGTTTGAAAATGGCTGAAACCTGTTTTAAATAAACCTGGTTGAATGTAGTATCTGACTTAAGTGATTTGTGTCAAACCAGTTTATGCAATGTCTGTCCCAGACCCTTTCTGGTTTAAGATAACTCAGACTCCCCCAGCATCCCATCATGCCCTCTGGGCTGGGTGGAGCTTTCTGCTCCACAGCAGGGCTGGCCCCTCCCCTCTGCTCCCTGGTTGCAGTTCCAGCAGAGACTTGCAAGCAGAGAGCACCTGCCTGGTTTCTCCCTGCTAAACAAGGATTATTTCCCCCTTCCCTCTGCCTTACGCAGACACATCAGCACTAGCTAGCAGACCACATGAAGGCTATGGTCCATGCTGTGGGGCAGACAGGCTTTTTGGAGCTAATCAACAGGTAGCTTAATGTCCTTCCTTGGAAAAGCTGTTTAAAAAGAGCTCCATAAGAAAAGCTCCATTAGTTAATGGAGGGAGGCTCTGGTCTCTTAATGAGTTGATAAACATTCCCTGCTGGGCTGCTTAGGAGGAAGGGGGGGATGCATAATAAGAGTGGCCTGGCTACACCTACCTCAGCTCAGACCTGTGGAAGGGAAGAGAAGGCTGCTCTAGCACCCCCTGGCTTCTAGCCTGAGCCACTACAGGCATGTGCCTGCATTTCTGGAATGAAAAGGGAATGTCTATCAACCTCCAAATTAGTTCAAGCTTTGCAGGTTAGATTAACTTGCAAAGATTGAATCAATTCAGGCTCAGGCTTTTTGAATATCTGTCCCTAGCCCATGAGTTTAACTATCATTGACACATTAGAGACTTAATGAGCTTCATTTTGTTCTGATCAAGTGTGACTCCCAAAGCCAAAAACCTTTAATCTTTTTATGTACTATTTTACTGAATGTTGCTTTAACTCCACAATTAAGAGTAGACTTCAAATGAACAGCAATCGCCCAGCCTGTGAAATCATAACATTAAAACTACCTCCCCTGTGACCTTTTACCATTGGTACAGAGAAGGAACACTCTTCCAATCAAATTCACTTACATATATTCTTGTTCCTTACTCTTGAGAGATGCAAGTTTTTGATAAAGTATGCATGGACAATTTAATTTACAATTGTTGGATAGTTACTGTGAAACAAAAATGTGTTTCGCTGAACAGATACTAAATAGCAAAGCAAGAAGACACTGGACTGCATAATAGTTTGGGCTTATTTATACTTCACTTTCCATGATTCGTCATTAAAGTTGAATTCATGATCAGAGTTGCCAATCCAAGCTTTGCAGCATTATTCTCCTTACAAATGAATGTTCTACTGCCTTGTACTCAGTGTGTAATTAGTTTGAAATACAATTCTCTCAACTTCTTGTGATTCTCTCTACTTAAATTCTTTCTTTCTTCCTTGGCAAGAATAAATCATTCTCTGCCAAACAGAAATTTCAAAAAAAATATTGAAGGAAGAGGAAAATCCACTATGTGTCAAAGAAAAATAGAAAAAGACAAACCAAAGATGTGCTTATACAGCATCAACCACATGCTGTTGAAAATCGAAAATAAAAAAGGCAGGACATCTGTGATAACACGCTACTTCTGTCTGCCTCATAGCTCCCCAGCAGATAAATCTGGGAAAATGTCAAGCAGGCACTAACATGTACTATATTTAAAGTATAGCATTCAGCTTCTGTATGCTAAATTGAAAAGTTTTGTTCCTAATTGAGGACAGTGTTAAGATGCCCAAAATACTTATCCACCAATGAAGCAGACTGTTCTCTTCCTATGTGATAACGAGGTTAAAATCATTACTTCCAAGGCACCATCTGTACTTTAAACAATTCATTCATTATTTAACATTTGTTAATGATAAAATCTTGATAGCTAGAATTAGAAAAATCAAGCTAGAATTAGAAAAATCAAGGTGGTCACTCTTCCATTTACTATTTAATGCACAATTCACCTTGTCAGGATTTCTAGTCAGCCAGAAAACTTAATAGTACATATGAACATTTCTGATTCAAATAACTGTCACTAAATGAACAGATCCAACATTTTTACTGTTCTCCAGTGAAAAAAAATCATGTTAGAAAAATGACTACAGATACAGATTGTTTGATAGCATTTTATAAGCTATCAAATTAAAATAGGCAGTCTCTTCGTTCACACAAATCCATTCATGTAAACTATAAACTGTGTCCTATGTCAGCCCCTATGAACTTGAAGCACTGGAAGAACTTGAAAAAAAAATAAACGATTTTAGTGCCAAAATATAAGAAAGGATCAGAATCCAAATAGGTGCTCTATAGTATAAATCAAAACAAGATTTTTTTGCTAAGACTGATTTTGAGGTCAACTATCACTGCATTTCTAGTTGTGGCCCAAGTAGAAATATGCCGATTAGATAAAAACATGAAATTCAATAGAATGTTTATGCCATGCTTAAGATTAATTAAAAATATGAAAGTTACCAATGTTGAAGCCATCATATACAATCCTGCCCAGGAAGGGGTTGGCCAGGCACTCCCCCCCTCACTGTGGCAGCAATGGGGGCAGGGGAGCAGCCAGACATCAGCTAGTATGATCCCTGAGGCACAGGGGACATGGAGGGAGCTTAGTCCCCCCTCTACCCCCAGGGCACTGCAGCCAAGATCTGTCTGCCTGGCCCACTGTCAACTGCTCCCTGCATGGGGCGAGTGGCAGAATAAGCTCCTTCCCTGCCCCCTTCACCAGATGCCAGAAGGAGGGAGTAATAACCCCACTCTCCCTATCCACTCGCCTAAGGGGCCATGCTGGCCGGTGTCTGGCCATGCCCCCGCCCAGCTGCTGGAGCAGCAATGGGGAAGTGAACCTGATGGGGACTGCAGCCCCTCTCAATGGTGTCCTGGGAACATGAGCCCCTTCCCAGCAAGGGACTGCACTGCCGCAAACTGTCAGAGTGGAAGCTTTAGCCCAGCGGCTTCTGCCCAGTGCACAGAGCTCTAGATACAGCTCCTGCTGCTTTCCACCCCACTCTCCCACCTGCAGGGGCTGCTCATTGTGCCAGGCAGGCAGAGTGGGCAGAAGGTAGCCGGAGCTGGACTCACAGCTCAAGACACTGGGCAGAAGCCATGGGACTGAAGCTCCCCCTACTCGGTATGGCACTGCACAGTAAGCTGGAGGTGGAGGGAAGAGAACAGCCCTGCTGAGCCCAGCCATCAGCCAGCTTCCCCTTGTCTCAAGCAGCTACTCCCCCTCCTGCCCTGCTGTGCAGCTCTGTGGCAAGGAGGGGAGTACCTTTAGCCTGGCAGCTTCTGCCCAGAGCACGAAGCTCTGGCTCTAGCTGCTTTCTACCGACGCCCCACTCAAGGGCTGCTCTTTGCGCCGGGCAGGCAGAAGAAGGCAGCCGGAGCAGGAGCCAGACCTCCGTGCTCTGGGCAGAAACAACACCCTCCCCCCTCCCGACCCCCTAACCTCCCAGAGTGGCGCAGCAGGGGCAGGAGGCAGAAAGGGAGTAGCTGCTGGAGGCAAAGGGAAGCTGACTGCTGGCTCGGCTCGGCAAGGCTGTTCTCTTACCCTCACCTCTAACTGCAGCTCCTGCTCTTGCCCCTGCCCACCATGCAGCTCCACTCAGGGCTAGGGGAGCTTTAGGCTGGAGGCTTCCGCCCAGCATCTGGAGCTCTGGCTCCAGCTCTAGCTGCCTTCTGCCTGCTCCATCTACCTGGGGTGGGGGGCGGAGGGGCGACACAAGTGAAAAACAGCAGGAGCTGGAGCCAGGGCAGAAGCCCCCAGGCTGAAGCTTCCACCCACTCTGCTCACCCAGACGTATTTGGTAGCGGCACTGGCAGCTGGAGGCAAGGGATGCAGAAAAGCTCTGCCAGCCCCAGCCAGTGGTGCAACTGCAGCCGGTGGGTGCTGCACAGGACAAGGGTGTGGCAGGAGCTGTGAGCCCCCACAGCAGGCAGCTGTCAGGTTCCAGGCCCAATGGTGCCTCCAAGCTGACCCGGGCAGCCTGCTGCTCAGCCAGTCACCACCCATGCCCCCCAACCTGAGTCACAGGCCTGGCCCCTGTGAGCTGGTCTGGCTCAGCCCTGCAGGTGCCGGTGAGGCAGATGGATAGTGGTGCCCTTGTCCCTGCCACTGGAGTGGGGAGATAGGATAAATGCCTGATGCGCTATTACACCCTGGCTAGGCAGTCCTCAGCTGTGGTGCCCCAGTGGGAGAGCAGAGTTGGGGGAATAAACCCCTTCCCTGCTCCCCTGCCTCAGGGGGCAATGCCCATTGGTATCTGGCCATGCCCTTGCCCCTGGCTAGAGAGCAGAGGGGCAGGGCCAGCCCTGCTCTCCAGAGCAGAGAGCACAGCCTAGCTGAGAAGCATGCTGGGGAAGTCTGGTTTAACTTAAACCAGGAAGGGGTCCGGGACAGACATTGCATAAATCAGTTTGACCCAAATCAGTTAAGTCTGATACTACATTCAACCAGGTTTATCTTACACCAGTTTCAGCCATTTAGAAACTGGTTTATGTGCACCGAATGTCTTCTCTGTTACAGGTTTAAACCAGTTTCTGATCACTTAAACCGGTTTATGTGCAATATCTGTCTCTAGCCTTGGTGTGCCCCTGCCTATTTTTTAAACTATAGAAAACAGGTTTGGTGTTCTTTGGCTACGTATGTTAATAATGTACATGGCTGGGCAATCCAATCTGCCCATTATCCAAAACACTGAAAATTCTTTGTAAAGATAGCTGTAGGTGCCTACCCTCTGTTCTCCACTTGGTTGGAAGCATATGCCTTCAGCTCTGACTCAACACATAAGCTCCTGAGACAAGCTGGAGTTTCAGATGGATCAATCATGCCAAGAATTTTCTATTGGGAGCTTCAAGCAACTCTTCCACTTAATATGTCAGGTTTTTGGAACATCTTTCTAAGACACCAAACTCTCTTTATACACCTAATAGTTGGAGAGAGCAGTGGATATGATATACCTTGACTTTAGCAAGTCTTTTGATACTGTCTCCCTCAGCATTCTTGCAAGCAAGTTAAGGAAGTGTGGGTGGAAAACTGGCTGGATCATTGGGCTCAAACAGTAGTAATCAACAGTTCAGTGTTTAACTGGCAGCCGGTATCAAATGGAGGGCCCTGGGGTTTGGTCTCGGGGCCTATTTTGTTCAATATTTTCACCAATGACCTGGAAGATGGGATGTAGTACACCCTCAACAAGTTTGTGAATGACACCAAGCTGGGGGGAAACAGTAGATACAGTGGAGGATAGGGCTACAATTCAAAGAGAGCTAAACAAACTGGAGGATTGGACTAAAAGAAATCTCAGGAAGTAAGGACAAGTGCTAAGTCCTGCACTTAGGATAGAACAATCACATGTACTGGTACAGACTGGGAACTAACTAGCCAAGCAGCACTGGGAGTTACAGTAGACACTAAGCTGAATATGAACCAGCAGTGTGTCCTTGTTGCAAAGAACAGCATATTGGCCTGCATTAGTAGAAGTGTTGCCTGGAGATTGAGCGAAGTGATTATTTCCCTCTATTCAACATTGGTGAGGCCACATTTAGAATAATGTGTGCAGTTTTGGGTCCCCCATATGGAAAGGATGTAGACAAATTGGAGAGAATCCAGTGAAGGGCAAATGGTTAGCAGGCTGGGGAACATGACTGAAGAAGAGGCTGAAGGAGCTGGGCTTCTTTAGTCTGGAGAACAGAAGACTGGAGGGGAGGCGGGATTTAATAGCAGCCTTCAACTACTTGAAGGGGGGCTCCAATGAGGATGGGGTTAGACTGTTTTCAGTGGTGGCAGATGACAGAACAAGGAGCAATGGCCTCAAGTTGTAGCTAGGGAAGTTAGGTTTTTCCTAATATCTAACCCTTTCTCACTAGGAGAGTAGTAAAGCACTGAAACAAGCTACCCAAAGAGGTTGTGGAATCTCCATCTGTGGAGGTTTTTAATACCTGGATAGACAGGGCCTTGGCTAGGATGATCTAGTTGGGAATGGTGCTGCTTTGAGCAGGGGGTTGGACTAGATGACCTCCTGAGGTCCCTCCCAACCTTAATTTTCTGAGTCTATGAAAACGTAGACACTTATATTTAAGTCCCTCCCTCTAAATGATCCCCTCAATGTTTCTATAAATGAATTCCTTTAATCTACTAGAAGTAAAGAAATGGCACATGATGTCTTCTGCAGAAGGATCTGCAGTGGGGCATTTACACCAGACTTTTGTATAGCTAAAAAAGGAGAGAAAGAATTCCCGACTCCTACTCACAGAGAGAGAAAGAGGAGAGACACATAAATAAAGCAAACCAGAACATGCCCATGTCAAAACCCTAACTAAAACTCCCATCTTTTCTTTGTCAGCTCAGAACTGTTCCAAGAAGATATGTGGTAAATTTCACAGATACAGAGCCACTAAAAAGATGGATGTAGTGTAAGTATACCCACATTCACAAAATATTTAATGGGGACATAAACATCATGAGGAAAACATAAACAATATTACCCTTTTATAAAGGTGTAAATAACAACAGAAGGTGCAAGGCACTAGAGAATCTATGAGCAGCAATTCAACAGAATGGAGATGATTTATTGAATAAGCAAGGAGAGGGAAGTAACATTTTGATCCATCTTTGTCAACAAATTGATAACAGTGACACTTATTTTTCCTACTTCGAATACGTGGTGCCACAAGTGACCAAGATCATGGAAGATCCTAGTTTACAAATTATAGCCAGAAAGTAATAAATATGTCAAATCAATTACCACAAAATGCTAAAATACACATTGCTTGGGCTAACCACTCAACTTTCTGCAAACAACACACATAAATAGAGAGTTTCCAGGAAGGGAAATAAAAGACTTTTCAATTATATGTGATAACGTTTTAAAAATATTATTTGAACTGGTCCAGTGTAGAAGGACCATTTGTTGCATAAAATTTACAAACCTCACCTCACCTTCCAGCACAGACATTAATGGATGCCCATAGGCTTACTCCCAATCATATTCTGGCTCCAAAAAAAATCTAATGCATCTTGCAGTTAGTACTGAGAAGCAGGCACCTTGAAAAAGAACAAAAAATGTATATATAGTAATAGCTATATGACTGGCTAGCTGTTTGAATAATGTGTTTGTGTTACTAGGATACAGAATGCTTTTTCAACTCTGTAGGCTCATATATTATAGAGGTAGATGTCTACTTGTTCTCATACCCAAGCTAATGGACAGCTAGGAGATTGAACAGGGATCTTACTGACAGCAAAATCTGTCTTAAATTGACCATGCAGTTTCAACTTTCATTGGTACTGTTGCTACAAACAACTCTTCACACCAATTATTTCATTCTTGTTAGCTCTAAAAATTAACCATCTCTTGCTACTTACCAGAGAAGTGGAGAAGGACATAATGAAGCTTGAATATATATTTTTAAACAGCTACTGGTGCTATTTGGTTATTGTTCAGTATAATACCACACAGCTTCTCAAAAAGTGTGTTTTTTTCCCCAGACACTAATGCAGAAGTAATGCCCATGTGATCGTCCCAATACTTTAAATCACTATCTTTATCTGATCCAGCTCTAACTGAATACACTAAACAGGTTCTGTTCTAACCTGAGGTTTTTTACCCATAACTTTCCCTGATGATCTCAGTGGAAATTCTACATGCAGAAGAGCAAAACATGGTCTCAGGAAGAGGGTCACAGTACTGACTATATTGTTCCATGTAGGAAAGGTTCAGAATTTCCCTCCTTTGAGGTTTTCAAGGAGAAATTGGTAGTCACCTGTCTGATATGGGTTTCAATCTTCCATCTATGCATGGCATTAAACTACATGGGCCCTGAGGTCCCTTCCAATCCTGTGGGCATGTCTACATGTGTGCATTTAATGCACATTAGCCCGATTTAAGGCACATTAAGGGCACGTATCTGTACGAGCGTGCCCTTAATGCACCTTTAAAAATGGTGATTTAAGGCTATTCAAGCCTAAATATGATAAAGCAGATATCAAAATTATGCACAAATGTAGATGTGCTAATGTGCATTAATGCGGTGTGTGTCCATTGACTTGGGACTAACTTTAGTCCCAAGTCAGTCCACACATCTGTGTTAATGCGCATTAGGGCATGCTCGTGAGGATACATGCCTAAATCACCTTAAAGCGCAATAAGTTCATGTGCATTAGGTTTAAGCATATGTAAAAGCACATGTAAACATGCCCTATGATTGATTCAATGATTGTACAATTTATTTATTTTATGTCAGCAAAAGATGGTCTTTTAGCTGCATTTTACTGCAGAGAACTTGAAAACTGAAATGGGAAAAAGAAAGTGAAAAAATGGAAATTGGATAAAAGAAATAAAAGGGTTTAAAGGATTTGAAGCAGCTGGGGTAAACCTTCAGTGCATATTCTGACAGCATAATAGAAAGGTTGATGGAAAGCTGTAGTTATGAGAGCATCTTTCTGAGCCTGAAGATAGCTTCCCTACAAACAAAACTACCAACATGATGGTATTCACACAGATTCATAATCCTAAATCATAATTTTAACACATTCATTTGACTTATTTTTGTTTCCTCTCATATTCAAAAAAGTTATAGGACTTTGGATCTATAGATATTGAACAACATGTAAAGATTATAGATTCTTTGTTCAATCATTTCTGCTCTTTGCTTTCAGTTCTGTAATACAAAGAAATTCACTTTTGTAAGAGATACTAAGCAAAACAATCTATTAAAGACATTTTAGTGTTAACAAGAAAAAAATAAATAAATAAATCAGAAAATGGATTAGTTTTTATTCTATCTCCTCCCCTCTGTTTTATTTTTTTCCTCAGAGGTCCCTTCTGCTGACAAAGTTATACTGTGAAAACACAAAAGCCACAAAGCTGAAGATGGCAAGGACCTATCAGGTCACCTACTCCTGGCTGGCTGAAAGCCAAGGTAGTACTGTTTTCTACAATATATTTTCTCATTCTTTTTCTCATTTGGATTGTCTTGTGCAACTGGACTTCATAAAATATATAAAAAGAGCAATATAGCCAATAAACCAAAAAAAAAAAAAAATCTAACTCCCATCCTGCATTTTAAAGGAAACTAGCGCAGGGGATGGGAACTCAGCCCAGCTGGGATGACTTCCCATCCCCAGCCTGATCTAGTGCTGGGGAGGGGAACTGAGTAAATCAGGCTCAGTTCCCTTCCCCAGGCCCAGGCGGCAGCACCAGTTTCCCTCCCTCATCTGGCAGGCAGATCAGGGGCCCGCAGCCCCAATCTGCCTGCCAGGTGAGAGAGGCTGTTTCGAGCTTCCCCATTGTAGCTAATGGGCGAAACGTCAAAACAGCCTCACTGTTTTGATGAAGCAAAATGGAACAGCTGTTTCAAATTGAAATGAAATTCTAAATGAAATGCTGTTCTGTTGAAACCTCAAAACTCAAGTCGAAATGGAACTGTGCTGTTTCTCACAGCCCTGATACCTAGCTGGGTTGCCTGTTTTTTTGTAGCAAGTCTGTGACTGACAACAGATCAAGTCTAATTGTCTGCCCTGCTCAAACCATTAGGCCATATTCCATCTTTTTGAGAGCTTGCTTATAAGACTGCTCTGTTCTATACTACATTGCTTCTTTTGCATGCCACAGCCATAGAAATGTTATTCTTCGCTATAAAATTATATCCCTCTCCAGTTCCTCCTCCTCCTCTTCAGAGCAAAAACTAATTCGTAGTGCTTATTTGCATTTTAATCCTTACTACCCCAAGCACTTCCCACAACATAATTTCCCATCTCCTGAAAACATTTCTCATAACTTCCTTATGAATGGAATTAACCAAAGACCTTCACCAGGATAAGAAATAAAAATAATAAAGGCAACAAAAATCCAATTGTAGCTGGCAGCTATTTTTCACTACAGTGTTATAATCAACACCATTTTACAAAGTAGGCAGATAATATAAGCTATAAGTTAGCAAAATAAGTCATCACAGCAATTTACAACTGATTGGAGAATATTAACAGCCTCAGGCAAATCAGTCATTAACTGCTACTGATTTGTAGGGTGACATAGCATTAATAATTCAGTAAAAAAGCCTTTGAGCAGTAAAAGCTTAAGGTTATTTATTTAACCAATTAGATTCTTTTTGGAAGCATCCCTGCTTTTGTAAGTATGAATAAACCATGCATGTTCTTCAATTAATCATGAAAACTGTAAGCTACAAATTTGCAGTCTCTGCCTTTCAGTTGCTGTTATGCAGTGCATAAGAGGCCCTCAAATTGAGGGGGAAAAATACAATTTGTAATAGCTTTACAGGCATAATTTATATTCTCTCTGTGGATTAGAGAGCTGGCACTCGAAGAGATGCGCTAATTAGAAAAGCTTGGTCACCAGTGCTTAACGATCCACTCCTCCTGTACCACTTTCCTAATCCTCTGAGAGACAGGTACAAATTGCACCTATAAAAAGTTATAATCCATTAACATGCATATGAGGTGTACCTTGTTACCACTAATGTTTAACAATCCTCTTTAATCTTTTAAAGAGCTGGATACAAATTTATATCTAAAAATTTGTATTGAATTGTCATGTGTATCATGTAGGTTGGTCAGAAGCTCAGTGTGGTGTGTTGTTACAAAGTTATTGGTGACCTAGGTCACTATTTTCAATGTATGGTACACTTCAGTTTGGGTCTCCTGTCCACTCTCTAAGGGGATTGATCTCTGGCTCCCACAATCCATACGAACCAACTAAGCTAAATTTTCCAACATGAAAACTAAATAAAGCCTCTTGTTTCAGGTCTCTTGCTCAGTGAACCAGGCTAACTGAAATCTCTAGAGTGCATTCACTCCTGGCCTTATGTGCTGGATACTTAATCTTCTCTTAGTCCTTCTATAACGTGCTTTTTTTTTAATTGGCTGTGCTTATCTGGACAAAAGCCAAAATTAGTCATGATAAATCATACAATCTACTTCTAGCTGATGACCAAACTAGCCTAGACTAAAGAAAGAAATGGAAATATACTCTCCTTTCTATATGGCCTTGAAGGGCTTAGAAATCAATTTGGCCCTCATTTAAAGAGGTAAAACACCTAGGGAAGTTGAGCATATACAGAATTAAAGCCTCAGTATCTGGGTGTCTCTTCCATATGTATAAATTACTGCAGACAGGGAAATGTTTCAAGCAATCATTGACTGAGCAAATTTGCTTGTATAATGATTTACAATTTTTTATAACGTAATGCTTACCATTTGGGAAAACAGTCTTCATGATGAATACAAAAATAAATTTCAGCTTCCTCAAATAGACTGGGATATCTCAAACTTATCCCAAGAGAGGCAATAGCAACCACAAATTCTTTACATGTGGGTGAAATTAAATTACTGGAAAACGTATGAAATTCTTACTGCCAACAACAAACCACTGAGTTTTAATATAGTAGTATTTTCTTCTAGTCTCTTTCATTCCACATTGGGTTTGTTTTGTTTTTCACCCAAATAAACCAATTGACTAAGCCAATATTTTCAGGAAAGTGTCCCCAAAATTAGGCACTTAACTCCACTTTTTCAGCACCTAAGTAGAATGCCTGATTTTTCAAAAGAGACTGTTTTTGGCTGCTACTACTGACATCAATAGTAGTGGATTTTCCCTAGAACCTTTTACAATTAGGCTACAAAATTAGATGCCTAAATATGGGCTTAGACACTTTCCTTTAAGAATCCACTTTCAGAAATTTTTGCCAAGGTTATGATCAATAAATTAATGGATGAGGATATGTGCCTTAAGCTACCACTCTCCAACCCATGTGGCATTTGTTAACTTCATTTACGCTTTGTTCACTGCTCACAGAGAAAGACATGAGTAATAAATCAACCATATTCCAATCCTCTCTCATTTTCTTTGCCTCTATTTCTCTTCAACGAATTCACTGTGTGGCAGAAGTGAGAAAACATTTCTAGCCCCAACTACAAGAAAAGACCAGCAATGATCTGAAATGTTTCAGTAGCTTTCATCATCTTTTGAAATGTAATCCCTATATTTTAGAGCTGATGGCACTAAGATAGCCTGACCCATTATGGAATGAGGGCACTTTTACACATGCTCCAGGGGTGGCAGGCACTTTAATTAGAGCAGCTCTGAGAGTCACTCTAAATAAAGCTCCACATCCTCTCATGTATCAGCATCTCCATCCTTCAAAATGGCAGTGGGGGCACTTGAACTAAAGCTCATTTGATGAGCTTTGGTTCAAGTGCCCCTGCTGCCACTCTGAAGCGCAGGGACACTGATACACGAGATGCGAGAGGTTGCTGGAGTGCGGTAATTCCCATGTTCCAGCAGACTCGCTTAATCAAGTCTGCTCTGACATGTTGTAATAACAGCGCATTGGAGCAGCCTCCATGCTCATGTATAGGCACCCTGAGAGCCTATGAATGGGGACCAGCATCCCCTTGACTTGAATTGAGCCAAAGTATTTGGGACCCCTTTGCAGCCAGCCCCTCTCTCCAATGTCCCCACCTAGTGCACCTACCCTACAACTTGCTCCATCAGTGGTCAGGCTGCTGAGGAGGGTTGCTCTTCAGGATGAAGGACATCCACCAACTGGTGCGCTGAGGAAGCTCCTTGTGGATGTGGACCCTACCTCTCATTGACAGACACGCCACACCTCCCAATGTCTATTCCATTGTTGGCTTTCCTGGCTCTAGGCCCACTCAGTCTTAGGTTTGACGCAGCCCAGGCCTTTCCCTTAGGGCCTGCTCACAGTCCCATGCTCCTTGGCCTATTTCTCTGCTCCAAATCATGTCTTTCTTAGCCTGTCCTCCTTTTCCCTTTCACTTCCAGAGCACACCTGTCTTCCAACCTTAGTTGTCCCTGTTACAGGGACCTTCCCACTTTTTCCTTTTCTTCTTCATAATGAGGGAAAAGGGGGGCCTCAATTCAAAAGCTCCATTACATGGAACCTAAAAGAACTGCATGGTTATTTATGAAGGAAGACCTATAGAGTTAGCACCAATGTGAACTCCATGTTACACCATTATATCTGAGAAATATGGTAACAGCAGTTTCCACTTTACCAGGTGCAAACAAACATAAAATCTGTGTGCAACTCGCAGGGAGCAGAGCAATGAGCAGGCTTGGCTCCCTGGCTGCTGCAACTCAGTTAATTACTACAAAGAAAGATCTTTCTGTCTTCATTCTGCCTTTCAAAAACAAGGTGCATGTTTTATCCCAGGGAATGTTATATGCAAGAAAATGCAATATTATTTGTGGAAAATGCATAATTTGTCTCCAAAGATCCTCAGGAGATTTGACAAACTTTTCAGAGCAATATCTAAACCTCACCCAACACTGAAATGCTGAAAATCTGGGGATAAAATGCTGTAAGTATTTAAACGGAGCGCACAAACACCATTATTGCGTCTATTAAAAATTCACATATCTGAAAATAGGTCAGATAACTCAAAGTTTCTGCCCAGCAAAGCAAAGACAATGAGTTTGTCAAAGGACAGAGAAAAAAGCAGGAGCATGTTTAAAAAGACACCAAACCAACAACAGGAAGAATCCATAGGTCATACTACAGAATACTCCAGTCAGATAGTTCACCATTTTATTTCCTTGCTTTCTTAGACAATTCTCTTCCTCTCCCACTTCTCACAGAAAGCTAATAAATAGTAAGTGCCCACATTTCAAGGGAAATCAAATTAATTTATCGAAAATTAATTTTTCACTGTAGACGTGTTTATTTTTGAAAGTTCAGTGGGCTGGATCATGCACCTCTTACCCAAAGGAGGACTTGGCATCACAGGTATTTCACTACAGTGGAACTCCTGCTGATAGAAAATGGCTAATCCAAAGAAATCTTGTGAAATATTACATTTTTGGCTCATGAAATGATCTGCAGCAAGAAAACAGTCCATGTTCATATGCAGTGTTATTACTTTTCTTTGACACTTCTGTACAACTCTTCCAAACCACCTAAAGCCCCTTTTTCTTGCTGGTGGATGCTGCTTTATGTTTTAGAAGAATTCCAATGTATACTACTAAAATGAAAGCACTGGGCTTCTTTTTGCCCTCCTTACACAAATACAACAATTAACATAAAAATGACTAAAACTTATCTAATACTATAGTTACACAGAGAGCAAGACACACGATTTTAACATATTCAGGCTTCTCCCCCTAATCCCCCCCCACTTTGTTCCAGCAACACCTCTACTGCACACCATTCACAGCCACAATCTCTCTGCCACCAAAACTGCTGCTTGCCCTTGAAACCCATCTAACTGCACCCCTACGTTCTAATAATATCCATCCACATGTTTTCTCTGCCAGCTTCCCATCGTGCCCACACAGAGTGCACTGTATTACAACCATACTGGAGTGAAGAATTTGAGGGTTTCCAGCCTCAGACTTTATTATTTTTCCTTCTTTTGCTTCTTTTACCCAGGGGCCTCTTCCACCCCTTCCAGGCACTTCAGAACTCCTCTAGGAAGGTGTCGAGTAGGAAAGAACATGATGAAAGAGGAAGAGCTCCATTAGTCTATCGGTACAGGTCTATCCACGGGCATAGCAGGGCTAACAGTGCCCTATATAACAACACCCTGGCTGAAATCCCACAAAATTTTCTGAGCAATCCTAACCAATGTACTAGAATCAAACAAAACAAAACAAAACTTGCCATGACATTGGAAAAGATGGAGGGTGCTGAGGCTTACCCAAATACTTTGAAGTACAGGAGAAGCTGAAGCTGTACTCCACTGTATTCCTCCACTCAGCTACAGGGGAAGGCCAGGGGGAGGGGTTTGGTAGAAAACTAACGGACACTTTCAAATCTTCTAACTTTCAATCACAGGTCAGTCACGGGTTGTGCAACAGGACAAGGCATACAGACATGAAATATTGATGCATTTCAAGATGACATCAGGAAGTAATATCTTTCTGCATAAAGAACTTGCAGCTGTGGGCAGTAGCTTTCCAAACAAATATGTAATATTAAAAAAAATTTCATTCAAGAATTGACATATCACCAGAGGAAGAGAAAGGGAAGAAGGGAGATGACAGTGCAAAAGAACTGCATGAATACCAATAAGCCAAATATCCTACATTTCCATATCCTATATTGAGCAGGACTTTAGGAGCAAGATCCTGCTAGGTTTCTTCATGTAAAACCTCATTTAATTTCAGGGGTTCTCTTAGATCAGGGAAACTCAAATCACTGTGTTAAATCCAGCCCACAGGGATCCCCACAGGTCAGTAAATTTGGCAGCAGGGTAGTGGTGGCAATTAATATGACCATCCATCCACAGCTGCCAAATTACCAAGCCCCACATAGCTGAATCCAGCCCCTCCCAGTAGGGCGGTACAAAGCTTCGGTCCCTGATTCAATTCACAGGAGATTCAGCCCGATTCAGTGGCCGAATCTCCAAATCCAAATCGAATCAGAGGACCCTTTAATCTCTCCAAATTGAATCTATTTGGAGAGATTCAGAAAGACTTGGAGATTCAGACATAGGTACAGGTTTAAATGTTTTTTCTATATACCTCTAGGTAGCAGGTGGCTGTGAACGCTGTGATGCTGGGGCACAGGGAACATCCCACAGACACATGGGGGGCTCCCCAGCACACTTGGCAGCAGACCCAGAAGTGGACCAGAAGGACTTCTGGTCCATTTCCGGGTCCACCAGGGAGTGCACTGGGGGTCTCCCTGCACCCTCCTGGCTCGGCACCTGGTGCCTCCTGGGTCTGGGGGGGCACCTGGGGTCCCCCTGCTGCTGATTGCCAAGGCAGAGTAATTCCAGTCCACTTCTGGGTTCGCCATTGAGCACGTCGAGGGGCCCCCCCACCACACTCCCGTGGGATGCTCCATGCACCCCAGCATCGCAGCACTCACGAGCCACACCTGGTACCTCAAGGTATGTAGAAAAAACATTTAAAGCTGTGTGTATGTCCAAATCACTGATTCGGAGAATCAGTATCATATCATCAGATTCAGCTGAAACGAATCAGGGATGGTGAGCTGAATCAATTAATCGAATCACTGTCCCCGCTTTGGGCCCAATCCAAATCCAATAGGGCCCGCTTCGCACATGCCTACCTCAGGCTGTTACTGCATGGCCAGCTCAGACCCAGGCTTCTTCCCCTCACCCCCCCTACACCACAATGCCACATAGGGGCAGGGCCACCATATGCAGACAGATAGTGTTTCCACCACACCTGCCCTGCAAGCCGTTTCCAGCCCACGGACAGCCCTGGCATTAACCATCTGGCCTGCAACACAAAGAGAGTGGGCACCACTGCCTTAGACGGATAAACTAAGCAGGATTTGTTAAAAATACTACCAATAAAAGTAATCATTAAGTAACCTGGCAACTCCATCACCAGTACTGCTCTGTACTCACTGATCCTTCCTTGAACTAATGTTCTTTGTTTAGGGCTGTGCCAAAAATCTACATGCACAATTTTTATTTCAACTTACTGAAGCTAGTCTAATGTTTCATTATACAGACAGCAGCCCAGTGAAGAACTCACATTAAACAACTTTAAAGCTTCTTAATACACTAAAGAAAATATGTGTAAAGAACTAATCTAAATCATAATTCTGACTTTTTCCTGCAATTTAATTTCTAAATACACTGATGCTGATAATGCAATTAAATATACAGCACCATAATAATGTGTTGGTATGTAGCTTCAGTATCTGTTAAATATGATTTTGGTTCTGTGTTGTTACGTTTTTATAATATATAAAGCCATTACATTTGTAAACACTTAATCTTCTCTCTCCCCTCTCTGCCCAAGTCAACCACTGTCTCTGTGCTTCTGCATGAGAAAAGAAAAAAAGTAAAGGGTCAGAGTTAGTAGAAAGAGTAAGGCAGAAGAGGAAGAAGTCGAGCAAGGAGAAAAGAGTGAAAGCAGCCAGCCTGACAGGTGAAAACAATTCATGATTTTGTCTAGACATCTTGAAATGAAATATTTTAGGTAAGAACATCAAATCCGTTTCCCCCCACCACACCTCCCACCCACATGGCACAATAATGGATTTTTAAATGGTCATCCCTTAGACATCTTTAGCTGTGGAGGCTTCATATTATGCCAAGTGATAGAAAACATTTAATTCCCGAGCTGAAAATGCTTAAACAACATTGTGATTTTTCTCCCAGAGAAAGTAATTGTTTAGCCACGCGGTCCTCATAATCATGAATACATAATACATGAATGCATAAGAAGCATCACCTATAATATGTTTACAGGGTGATATTCTATTTCCATTTGGTTGTTTAAGTTGCCACTGACCTAGCTGCAACTGAGACAACCAAAGGAAACAGAATGTCATCTAGGTGACCAATTGGATATACAATGTCATCCACGGTCATCATCTTACCTGCATCTCTGGTCATGCTCATCCTTGTCCTATCTTTTAGGTGCATTTCTTTTAAGGGGATGTATAGGCTCCTCCCCCTTCCCTCCCCTCTGGTAACAGCAAGGGTCCAGCCTCATAGCTCATAAGTGACAGTGGAGCTAAAATATATTTTTTTTTTTTTTACTGAATTCATTTCAGAGATCTAACATTCACCAACCATTCAACCATGACCCCTTACCTTATGGCAGCGGTAGGCAAAACGGAAGATCCGGACAATAGCCAGACTCAAATTTCCCAATGGCCCCTGCCTGCATGGCTGGGGCTGGTTTCCATGGAGACCCCAGCAGCACCCATGCTGTGATAGCACAAGGCTGGGGTTTCCATAGAGACGGGCCCCAGCAGTGCTGGCAGGGCATGTGGCAGGGTGCAGAGTTGCTCCAGAGCCCAGCTGAGATTTTGCAGCAGTGACAGTGTGGTTCAGAGCCAGGGCAGAGCCAAGATCTGCAGGCCACATGTCCTCAACAGGGACATACAGGCAGCAGATCGCAGCTCTGCCTCAGTTCCTTGCAGCAGTGACAACATGGTCTGGAGCTAGGGCACAGCCAGGATCCACTGCCTGGATGCTCCTGGATGCCCCTACTTGGGACATGCAGGCTGCAAATTACAGCTCTACCCTGGCTCTGGACCACACCGTCACCTCCGCAAGATCCCAGCCAGACTCCACAGCAGCTCTGAAACCTGCTGCATGCCCTACCAGCAGGAGTGGTGCTGGGGGGTGGTTTGGGGGACTATAATCACCCCAAAATTCCCCATTGGCCGCTGTAGCCACCCCTCCCAGGGGTGCTGCTTCTGCTGCAGGCGGCACCAGCTGAGCCCACCCCACTCCTGCCTGCAGCACAGCCCCTCCCCGCCCCCCAACCACCAGGAAGAGGTTGGAGCCACTGCTACCTACCAGCGCTGCTGTGGCTGGACTCCACAGAAACCCTGGCCCCACACTATCACAGCCCAGCTGCTTCTGTGATCTCCATGGAAACCAGCCCCAGTCACATGGGCAGGGGTTGCTGGGAAATGGAGTCCACTGCCAGCTGGATCTGGCCCATGGGCCAGACTTTGCCTGCCCCTGCTTTATGGCATTCAGGTTTCGTAAGTGCTCTCCCTTTCAAGTATTAGCCAAGGCTGCAACTGCTTATCTCCCACAATCAGACAAAAAGCAGGTGCACTCAGTCTTGCCTAGCATCATTTTAGAGTAACTGGCAAAAGCAATTACAGTGAACTGAGGAATGCCAAATTCAAGCTGAGTTACATCTGCAAAGAAAACTGAAATAAAGAGTAACACTTTCTTTAGCTTTGGAAGCAGAAAGAGAACAAGGAAATAAGAGGGGCTGCTACAAAGTCAGGCAAGGTAAAGAATAGATGTGGATCAAAACAGAGTGAATAACTTGTCCTGCTTCTAGTAAAGAGAATGGTGTTGAACATGGAGTTTAAGTTCGCAGGATTGAGGATATGGAAATGGAAATAGAAATTACCACATCCAAGTCAGAAGCAAAATTTAAATAGCTTACTGCTCTCCATGACTGCTTTCAAGACATCAGTCTCCAAAAGGCTTCAGTGTGGTGTGGGCAAGTGGGTGGGGCATGCTTGAGGCCACCTCAGCCAGGGTACACTGACATCACAATGTAGACAAACAATTGGCCATCAGTGTGATGCAGCCATGAAACAGAAAAATGTAATCCTAGCACATATCAAATAAAGTATTAGAGATAGGAAAATATGAAAACCATTGTATAATAAGGCAACGGCAAGAATCAAATCTGGAATTCTGTGTACAACTCTGGTAATGCCTATCCAAGAAAGATCAAGTCAAATTGAGGCAGGCACAGAGATGGGCAGCTAGGATCAACAGGGGAATAGAGAGCCTGTCTTATGAGAATAGGCAAGGTTCTTTGGGTAGATGCGATATCTTTTATTAGACCAACTGAGTAGTTGGAAAAAAGGTTGTTTGCAAGCTTTCCGGCGCAATCACCCTTCTTCTGGCATAGGAAGTCTCTGCTGCTCTCTCTTATGAGAGAACACTATCACAATTTAGTTTCTTTAATATAGAAAAAGTCCAGGCTGAGAAGGGAATATGACTGCTGCCATGAACTATGTAAAAGCTAAAGAAAAATGTTAGCATGGGAACAAATGAGTATAAACTGGCCATGAATAAGTTTAGTTTGGAAATTGGAAGAAGGTTCCTTAACCATCAGAACAGTAAGACTCCAGAAGAGCCTCCCAAAAGGTAGGGTGGGACAAACAATCTATGTACTTTTAAGGTAGAGCTCAGTATATTTATGAACAGGACTCTGCGAGCAGACTATCTGTGACAGCAAAATCCTGGGCCTAATGTGAATTGTTACATTGACAGGTATTGTGTAAGGTCTGCTTTCCATGCTTGTATTGTTTGTATAACACATTTCAAATGTCTGTCCTGTCCCATGTTCCTAAACACATAATAACCCACAAAGACTGGGGACCAGGTAACCAGGTACCAAGAAGAAATGGGAGGGCAGCCAAAAGACAAACGAGGGCTTCAGCCCACAGAGAGTGGAGAAAAGGCCACTGAGAGTTCTCATGCGTTTTCCCTCTAGTGTATCCCAGCTGTAAAAATCCAGTGACATCACAAAACCAGGGGGAATTCAATTCTTCTCTGAATTAGAACAACTGAACTCTAAGTTGTGACACTGAAAAAAAATCCATTTCTTGCCTTAGGGAAAACAAGGACAACTAAAAGATCAGTAATAAAGATTGTTAGGTAGTTTCTAACAATCTTCAAAGTAAACAGACCCTGTTACTTTTATAAATAAGTATATATTAGATATACATTATGTTCTGAATATGGATATTTGCTTTAACCCCCGTAACATTCATGCGCTATATGACTTCAAAGCAGGAAGCTTGTTTATCTATGCTTTTACTTAAATGACTTTTCTTAGCCCTGCACCTAATCTCCTTCTACAACCCTTCTACCATGCCTGCAGCATAAACTGCTTTGCACTCGCATGAAAACACATGCGTCAGTGAAGTCAAATCCTGACACGGTTGTGATTTTTTTCCAAGACATTCATTCATTCAGACTTCCCCTCCACCCCCGCAATATAGCACACACAATCTTTATAATCAGTTCAAATTTTTAAGCAGAAAGTAGGGCAGGGTAGCATCTTAGAGATTACTTGGTTCAGAAAGGTGTGAGATTTCATGGGCAACAAGTTTGTCATATTTGGAACATACCATCTGACAAAGTAGTTTGTTGCATATGAAAGCTCATGCCTCGATGAACCAGTTAGTTTCTAAGGTGTTACCCCACCCTACCTTCCATCCAACTACAGGCTAACATAGCTAATCACTTTAAAATTGTGGTGGTCCCCACAAAAAATTAATCTGATCCAAAGCATATCGAGCATTCAAAAAAGTGGTCAAGATAGAAATGGAGCATAATAATCCTATGAAAATATACAGATACACTAGAGAAAAAAAAAAAAGCTAGCTATATAAGAAGCTCAGCTAAACAAGCAAACCAGAAAGACCTTATGAGCAAATCAAAGGCTTTATAGCAAGGGATAAGTATGCCTCACTGATATATATTTGTCCCTCTTTTTTCCACATAGGCTATGCTGAGCAGGAGAGCCCAAGAGCAGGGCTGGACACAGGCATGGGCAAGCCAGGGGCCGCCTGGGACCCAGACAGAAGGGGGGCCCAAAAATAGTAATTTTTATTATTATTAGCATTATCATCATTATCTTTGGTAAAGGAGGGTCTGATACTAAAGATCTTTGGGGAAGATTGGGGGCCCGATCTTTGGCGAAGGGGGCCACCAGGAGTCTAGGTATGGTGCTGCCCAGGAGTAGAAGAAAGGAGACAGATGATATTGCCATTATGCTATTATATATTGGTACTACTGTCATAACTCAGTCAAGAACCAGGCTGTGGCAGGGGACTTGATGTTCCACTTTAAGAAGCAGGCAGGCTAGTGCTGGGGCAACCTGCAGGTGAGGCCAGGATTTATCATTGAGTCATCTGACCCTGCAGGAAGGCTGGGCTTAGGTAAAATATAAGCCCAGACCCAAGTGAAGCCAGCAGTAACATTTTGGAGCCTGCTGAGAGAATACTACTGCAGCAGGATGACTGCAGCTCCAGAAGATCAGCTTGGAGAGTACATCAAGAAGCAGTCTAGAGGTTTGGGGAGGAACTAAGAGGAGGAGGAGGTTCCTAGGGACCCAGGTTGGGGTCCAAAGCCCAGATTGAGAGGCTGAAAGCGTGGGACCAGCGAGGGTGCAAGAACCCCAGAAAAGGAGCTAAGAGGAAGAGAACATCAATGAGGATGCCATCTGCAAGGCATGGGGCATGGTGTAGGGATGGAATACAGCCATGCAATTAACCACATGCACCTGGTGCTCATTTCAGAGAGCAATTTAGGAAGCCCTGGGGCAGCTTGCCTCATAAAAGTAACAAATATCGAGGCATGGCAGGTGGCTGAAAGTCAGGGCTAAAGGGACTCCAGGGGCTTCACAGCCACTCCTGGAGAGGCACCCTGTCACAGAGGCAAGGTGCTGTACAAACAGATTGAACAGTCTCAGCCCCAAGGACTTTCCAATTTAAGTAGTCAGTTGGAACTGTGTCTTCAACATTTAAATGCTAAACTTCAGACACAGCTGTTTACACAAAAGGCTGACTAGCTCTGTTACCTAACTTGATCCTATTTTCAATGTGGCATGTTTCAAATTAATTTTATAGTGATAATTGTTGTGTATGAAAGAATGTCACAGCATCCAGATGGTGTTTTCGAAAAAAACATTTAAGTTTCAATAAACATCCAACAGCATATTCCGAAGAGTGGAAGATCAGAAAACTGTCAAGCCAGCTGAAAAGACACTCTTGAAGCACCTCCAGCTAATTTCCTGTTTAAATAGTAACATCAGCAACTGACATTCTTACTACAACCATTTAAAATCTTTGGTCTTTGACCGTGTTCTTAAAATCACTGGTCACTATGTGCAAAGAGACTTGGAAAAAGATCCTATTCTATCTATTGGGCCCCTAAAGTGGATTTAGGAGCTTAAGTGCAATTCTCTTCCACCTTGCTCAAATCCTAAGAATCCATCAATACTTTTTTTTTTTTTTTTTTTTTGCAACACACTGGACATGTCTACACATGCCCATGACTGTGCAGTACCTACTGGTACTGCACAATCATGGTGGTACACAGGTTGTTTTCAACCCTACTGAACAGTAGCAACAAGATACTGTGCAGAAGTTTGTTCCTACCACGCAGTAGTGCGGTGTTCATCTGCCAAAGCTACAGCACTTGCCGCTATGGCAACATAGCATCTCATGTAGATATGCCCACTATCATCTGACCCTTAAGATTAAATCACAAAAAAGTCATGAAGAGGAGAAAGACCTGCCCTTTTGCATTAGCTGATTTTTAGGGATTTGAACAGGATGAAACAGAATCACACTTAGATGCCAAGTCTTCTTATGTAACTAATAAGTGAATAAAAGTTTAATCCTTAACCCAAGATTAGCCATTAGAAATTAAACGAATTGCTAAATTAGTTGGCAATGCACATGTTTAACAAGAATAACTGAGTTACAACTCTACAGATTGAAGATTAGTTTCATTGATATAATTTAATAGTAAAACAATTAACATTTATAACAAAAATTCAAACTTCATATTCCTGAAAAATGACACAGATCCTCGTTTGAAGTCAACAGTAAAGCTAGCTTGCACTAGCTGAAGATTTGACCCTAGAATTATGTTCTCTGGATGACAGCTACTACAGTTTTGCCTTTAGATCTCAACAGCATTGTTTCATCTTGCAGATGGTTTCCTTATACCACTGATGCAAGGGAAACATAACAACTGAAAAAGATAATATAAAATTCAATATTTAGGCTATAAGCGGCAAACCAGGTGCAAAATATTTTGAATCGGGTGCCTTAATTAAGACCCGATTCAAAATATCATGATGATAAAAGTTGAATTTACTCTATATAGTGATATTTGACAAAAGCATGAGATCAAAAAAATTTTATGCTTTTCCCCGTAAGTAGGGGACCTATTCAAACGAATTGGTTTATTTTTTACCAAAATAATAAGTCGTCAACATACCACATTATGAGAGCAGTCCCAGAAACTTCACATCAGATTTGTATAGAGATCGACTCAATTCATGATGTGATTTTAGCGGAAACAGTGAAAAAAGGCGTTTTCCATGATCACTATGAATACTGGCATTCCCTGCAAGTTTGTGCAGGATCACCGGAAAAAAAGAAAAAGGCTTACTAAAAATAAAATGCTGGATCCCCAGTGGCCAGCCTCACAGCCCACTAGGGATGGGAAGGAAGCTGCCGGCACAAACGGGAGCAGCCAAGATGGCAACCGCCCCCTCCTTCCTCTGCCGCTGATTGGCTGAGAGGACTACCCTTTGTGTGGCCCCACCCCTCTCTACCAATCAGCTACAAGGGATGGGGTTGCATGAAGGGAAACCCTCTCTCCCAATAAGCAGCAAGGGAAAGGGCCACTTCAGCCAATCAGCAGTGGCAGGTGGGGAACTCACCACAAAAAGACTGTGAAGTTGGTGCCAGGCACCCTGAGCGGTAGGTGATTTTTACTTCCCCTCTTCATCCTTTAAATAAATCCCTATATATAAATAATAACAATAATGCTCTTATCCTGTTTTGGTTTCAAGTCAATAGCAAATCTAACAAAGATGGAGGAAACTAATCTTCATGGACATGGCAAAGGAGTGTATGCGAATGGGAGCAAAACACTGCTTCACTGTTCACCCTCATAGAAGGGGTACAGTCCAGGGTTACAAGGAGTTTACCTCTATTATACGACCTTCACATATGCTTTCAACCCATCTTTTGAAAAGGGGAAAAAATTGAATTCACAAGATTTGTGACCAAAACAAAAGTAAAGCAAAACTGCCTGTGTAATGACTAATTACTTTTTGCAATAAAAGAAAGACTCAGATTTGTGTCCCCAAATGAACTGAAGAAACAAAACACTTGAGCAAGTTCTGCAGGCACAAAACTGAAAGAAAAGTGAAATAAGGAAGGCCTCCTTTCAAAAAGAAACTTGTTTAAATTAGAACCAGAAACTCAATGCAAAGCTCAGTAGTTGCAAACCCATGCAGACTGATATCAAAGAAAATATTGCACATCCCCTTTATGAAGTGTAATTGCCATGTTGTGCACAGCTCTAAAAATAAAGATGTGTTTGTCACTATCATGTGCAATACTGTGTTGAAACTTGATTTTTCATAGCATCAAAATGGAGCAGGTAGGAAGAGGTTGTATATGTACATGTGAATGATTTAGTGGTAATGAGTATTCCTTTAGGGCCCAACCTTGATTTGCTTTCACAAGAAAAACAGAATAAGGCCTTTGATTCCAATTTTTTCAGAATACATTTTTTAAAGTTCCTGATTTAAGAATGGGGGAAAGCTTTCGAAATGTGGTGTACAGTGCTTCAAACTGTAGCTTGGTATAATTAATGCAAGGCAACTACCTTATAAAAAACACCATCAATATAGCAATTCACATACACCTCTTCTTAATGTTTCTCTGTGGATCATCTGGTCCGGACAGAGGGTGTTCTAATGGAGTAGGGGTCAACCTTTTTGGCAAGAGTGCCACAAATTAACTCTGGGTTTTCCATTTTTTTTCCAAGGACATTTTTTGGTTTTTTTTCTGAAAAACTGGAAAAATTTAAAATGTTTGTAAAAATTGAAAAACCTCTTAGAATGATGAATAAAATGTTTAAGACAAGGTGTTCATATACTGCTACCCTTTACTCCCCCAATTTTTTTCTAATGACTATGTAATAGAAAGACTTTTATGTAAGACTACCTACAGTATCAGATCATTACAATTCCTGTACACCAAGGACAAGGAGTACAGTACGGCTCTCGTATGCAAGAGCAAGATGCATTTCTGCCCCCAGGGGGCACTGCCATTTTCACAAGAGAAGGAAGAAGGATTCAGTGCCTTCTTTGCTTGTGGACTTCCTCTGTTGTTGACTTAGATCCAGAGGTTGGTGGATCTGTTCCTGTTCTCCTGACTAAGACTCCAAGGACTGGAAGTGGAAACTAGCAGCAGCAGCATCCATTCATTCCTGTAGAGATTAGAAACAAGGAGCTTATTGCTCTGCTTCCTCAAAAGCCTCAGGAAAGGAGAAAGAGCAAGTCTAAAGGAGTTGGAAGGAACCTGCCTCCTCCTGGCCCTGTGACCTTGAGATCCACAGAAGTACAGAAGCAGCACAAAGGAGCTGAAAGTATACTTCTTTATTTCATAGATTTCATAGACATTAGGGCTGGAAGGGACCTCGGAAGATCATCGAGTCCAGCCCCCTGCCCAAAGGGCAGGAAGTCAGCTGGGTTCATAGGATCCCAGCAAGATGAGCATCCAGTTTGCTCCTGAAGGTGTTCAAAGTAGGCGCTTGAACCACCTCCGGTGGCAGGCTGTTCCAGACCTTGGGGGCTCAGACAGTAAAGAAATTCTTCCTTATGTCCAGCCTGAAA